>NW_008794083.1:1384805-1487016 GCF_000699145.1 Aptenodytes forsteri
GGGGGGGCCGCTGCTCGGGGACTGGCTGGGCATTGGTTGGCGGGTGGTGAGCAATTGTACTGTGCATCACTTGTTTTGTATAGTCGTCTTCTTATTGTTATTATTATTACTATTTTATTTCAATTATTAAACTGTTCTTATCTCAACCCACAAGTTTTCTCACTTTTACTCTTCTGATTCTCTCCCCCATCCCACCGTGGTGGGGGGAGAGTGAGCGAGCGGCTGCGTGGTGCTCAGTTGCCAGCTGAGGTTAAACCATGACAACACTGATTTTCAGACCTGCAGACCCTGAGGCTGATTTGGGATGAAAATCCCTGAACACACAAACACACTGTGTGTTAAAACTCAGTGGTAGCTCCTGTTTTCCTGTTGGTAGCCGTACAGCAGTGAAGGAAACTCAACAGGAATTGTTATGGACTTTTTATAATGGCAATATACCTTGTGGAGCCAACACCTGGGGTTCCATGGTGCTGGCTGCTGTGCACATCATAACTTGAACACTCGTCTACTGTAAGATAATTGCACTGCAGCATATGATAAGAGCCAAGATGCCCACACAGACAGCCTGCAGAGGAAAGAAAGCAGCGAGAGAAACAGGGTGGGCCTAACAAGCTGTGGTCACAGCACACGGGCTGTGCAGTCAACCGTTAACTCTACTTATTGATGCTTCAGTAAGATTTAGCTCATGACCAGACTAGGAAATTTTGCTGTGAAAATTGGGAGCGGGAGAGAGAGCAGGGAAGAGAGAGGGGCAAGAGGAAAAGAGGAAGGGAGGAGGCAAAGGGAGGGAGGGGAGAAAAGATGTTTTTCAGAACATTTGGCCTCGTACTGTATTCTTCCATACTCCAAAAGGAAGGAGCTTACTTACACTACATAAAAGGGTGATGGCACACCCAACTTAAAGGGAGAATGACTGCATCACCCTCCATCAACAGTCCTGTTTGCTGTCCATGTGACACTGACTGTCATAATTTCTGTTGTGAGGGGATTCAAGTAAGAGATTAATCCCTCCTCCATGTCCTTCTTTACTTGGGACCTGTCATACTTGAATCCCCTCACAACAGAAATTAAGAGATTAGTCCCTCCTCCATGTCCTTCTTTACTTGGGAAGACTTTCTTTCAGGGACTGGTAATGGAGCTGTCCTATGTAACATTTAGATTGCGAACAAGCATTTATACATGTCAAAGCATGCTAGGATCCTTCATTCTTGCAGCAGCAGGATTAAATATAACTGAATTTTGAAATAGGGGGGAGGAGGTAGCACTTTCTACCAATTGGGTGAAGGCAGGCCCAATATCCTGGTAAATAACTTAGGCAATGATTTACACCAGCTATTCCTTCAGTCAGACCAGATCCCAAGCATACAATGAACTTTCAGGATTGTACACAGCCTAGAAAACAATAGGATATTTGTGCAACAGACAATTGTTTCATTTTAAATTGAAACAGAAACTGGTTTTAAATTGTTCAGGCTGTGATGGCTACTGATGATATTTCATAACTCAGTGAAACATTATAATCATGCACTTCTTCACACAAGTTGTCTGTAACTTCAGCTGGTCTGTGCTACTCTAATGCGAAAACATTCAATATTGATAAACTAAGAAGGTTGTTTTACCTAAGGTGAACACTGAATCAGTGCCGTTTTGTTGGCTTGCCAGCAGTCCTCAGAAAAAAAAAAAAATTGAAAATGGAGGAATAAAAATATTTACTGTAAATGAATTTCAGAAGAGCTTCTGCACAGCAGAGGAAATTGATAACTAATGCAGTCGAGTAATTTTCCAGCCTCTCATTTCTAGAGATTTTATTTTCCTCTCAATTACTGAATTTTACACCACGTATACACATGCACATTTATATATTCAGATCTATGTGGACAGCAAACGCACAGAAAAGTATAAAGATTTTACCATCATGTCATGCTTTCTCCTAGAGGATGTAGCTAACTCCACCCATCTACAAATTGCAGTTTTGTAGCTTTCTACACCTTCCCATGTCACATGAAACAAAAAATGTACTCCCCCCACTAGTTTCGTTCTATGGTACTAGAAGGATACTGCCTACTTTTTAAGGCTGATGCCATCACCTCTGTGATATTAGTGAAGGATAGTGTAAAGCAACTACAATAAAATGCAAGATAAATAACTCTTTTCCTACCACACAGAAGATATACAGGAAAAAATGAACACCAGTTTAAGTCGGAAAATTAACTTACTTGGAAACTGAGACTATGGTGTACCTTCAGAACAGTCTGTGTGACCTGAAAACTGCTTCAGCAGAAGAGACCTGGCTTCCAATCTTTTGTAAAAAGGTTCAGAAAATGAAAATACGTAAAAGTATTTTATCCACTAGCTCAGAAGATGATTAATAATGGCTTGAAATATTTGACTGTATTCCCCAAGGACAACAATTGCAAGGATTTTAAAACACTACCGTTATCAGAATTTGGCAGAGAGACTAAGGAGACAGTGGGCTACAATTAAAAATGGCAAGATGGCTCGTGCATCCACATTGCAAGAAGCAGCATATCAGCAGCAGATCAAAATTACTGAAAAAGAAATCCAGCCCAGAATGTGCTCCTGTAAGAACAGCAAGTCCTCCAACTGATTTTGTGCAGTTTTCATGGGGACAGCTTTATTCACTGAAATGGAAAATCAAGTTGTTCTGACATTATCTGTATTTTAGGAAAGATAGTAATTTGTATTGATAACATAAATCCAAATGTTCTAATTCCTCCAAGAGTCTCTGTGGTGGTGTAAACACACTCTTTTCAGATCAGTAAGCTGTGTCTGATGTTCTTCAATGTAACAGCCCTACAGAGACATTATGTTCAAGTCAAACTTGCCCCTCCTGAAAATATCTCTACCTCCAAGAGACAAAAACGTGTTGAAACAGTGACTTTGAGGATGTACTTTCAGTACACTGCAACATGACTTTCAAATACTGTGGCTGGAATATTTTTTCAAAGGGGTAATGCAAATACATCCTTCATATCCACGTTAGCAACCCTGCCTTGTAGAGAAAGTACCTAGGTAAAGATGAATCACTGTACTCACCTATTTAGTTCAAGTTCAGATTCATAATCTGATAAAGAAAGTATCTCTGACCACATGACCACAGGATCTCTAAATAATATGCTTATTAATTATTACTAAATAATAGTATGTAACATATAATGTTATATAATTTATGTATCATATTGCATTATGTTACCTATATTATAATATTTTTAGAGTATGCTAAAATGCTCATTTTTTTTCCCTCCTGATTTCAGCAGGTGCTCTCACTACTATACAGGTGCCTCCCTCAAACAACTGGAAAAGTAGATTATTGGTTTTATATTTAGGCCTTTCTGCTTGAGAAGTATTCCCATGTGCTGCGAACTTTCAATACAGTCCAGACTGCAAATTACAGCACCTTCCTGTATAAGTACCAAGATAATATTTAAAAGATCACAGAATCATAAAATCATTTAGGTTGGAAAAGACCTTTAAGATCACCAAGTGCAACTGTAAACCTAACACTGCCAAGTCCACCACTAAACCATGTCCCGAAGTGCCACATCTACACGTCTTTTAAATACCTCCAGGGACGGTGACTCAACCACTTCCCTGGGCAGCCTGTTCCAACGCTTGACAACCCTTTCAGTGAATATAAAAGATGTAACACTTTAATACAATCATGTATGGAAATAAGACCTCAGATTTCAGGTTGGCCCTGCACTCTGCTCTGTCAATTTAAAAGTAATTTGAATCCAGACATTTTGAACCCAGAGAACAAAAACTAGGGCTCAAGTTTCTTTGACATAAGAGAATCCTCTTTAAAATTCACTTTGGCTCCGTCCAACACCAAGATCTTGGTAGGCAGTGGATAGCTGCTGGCTGGTCAAACTACACAGGCCTTTGAAAGCCCTTTGTTGTGGTTTTTTTAGTTTTGTTTTGTTTTTTTTTAATTACAGAGGAAAACAAAGAAAAACATGCCTGAACATGGATACTGGACAGTTCTGCACCACTGGTGTGAAAAGCAGTGTTTTTCTTCCTTTTCCAGTATAAAGAGACTCAAAGAAAATAAGGCAGACTATTTCTTGAAGAAATAAAATACATCTTTCAGAGGTACTGACCTCTGAGTCTTACTGATCCCTTGAAGCAATCAAAAATCCTTCCAATAGCTCTAGTAAAGAAACATATTCAAGGCAAAAGTCCATTAGCCCTCTGGCCATGAAATACTGTTAGCCTATATGCTAACGATAATAACCGTAAGCTGAACCATGACCTTTACTGCTCATTTTTGTATTGACCAATAGCTTTGTCAGCCAATAGACTTTTCAGACCTATCTTTCTCCAGACATCTTCATTTCGGCATTTAAATTTCACTGTGGGCTGAGAAAGGAGTAGATAGAATAGTTAAAGTATCCTGTAAAAACATCCCTTTCTTATGGAGATGGAATGAGTTTTAGAAGAATCACTTACTTCCTCCATGATTAAACAGAAGGTGATCATCATCTACATCTTCAGTCTGACCATGAAGCGCTGCTATATGAAAAGCGGATGACTGAAGGTAATACAAATCGTGAAAGATCTTGACATTGCTTATATCAACTTTTGTGGAAGACAGCGAACTGATGGAGATGGAATGAAGACCATTATACAAATTTTGTTACCATCTACTCTCTAGAAGTACTTCAGCAGCTCAGTGTTTTTGCAGAATGTGTGAAAAAAGCATTGGGCTCAAAAGCAAGAGCTTCCATCCCCAGCTCTGGCCAGCTGGGAACATAACAGCAGGATCTGAACCCCCAGGATCACTTTGAGTTTCTGACTGGACCACTGCATGAATCAGCAGGCCACAGTTTTTTGCGTCAGCATTACAAAGGGCTACATGGACTTCAGACACATGGTATGTGTTTATACACATGATGAAATACGTCTTCCCCACATATTCATTCCTTCCAATCACAAACATGTCTTTCTAAAAGAAAACAGGGAAATTTTCCAGGAAGTAAAATGTGTGTTTCTTTTAAAAACCCTGGACCATTGGGGAGGGAAGGTGGCAACTTGTTCCCGTCACATGAAATTTTTACCTCAGCTTCATGCCCAACTCTCTATCCTCCTGCACTAAAAAGATCATAGAATCATAGAATAGTTTGGGTTGGAAGGGACCTCTAAAGTCACCTAGTCCAACCCCCCTGCCGTGGGCAGGGACATCTTCAACTAGATCAGGTTGCTCAGAGCGCCGTCCAACCTGACCTTGAATGTTTCCAGGGATGGGGCAGCCACCACCTCTCTGGGCAACAGGTTTCAGTGCTTCACCACCCTCAGTGTAAAAAATGTCTCCCTTCTATCTAGTCTAAATCTACCCCCCTTTAGTTTAAAGCCATTCCCCCTTGTCCTGTCGCAACAGACCCTGCTGAAAAGTCTCTGCCGTCATTTTTTATAAGCCCCCTTTAAGTACTGATAGGCTGCAATAAGGTCTCCCCGAAGCCTTCTCTTCTCTAGGCTGAACAACCTATTATTTCCTAAAGTAGCATTTGACTTCTCATTATTTTATATCATGTGTCCAATGCACTAAAACTACTTATAAGGGACTCTAAACTGGAGAGATTTCAGCCATTTTGAAGGTTACTCTTTCTGAATTAATACAGAAAAACTGTTTTCTTGCAAGGTAGCGCAGAAAGTATTTTAAACCTCTACGGATTGTTTCCACTGGGTAAAGAAAACAATGGGCAGGCTAAAAATTAATTGGTTGCTAACTTCTCTGCTTTTCTTAGGATGTTTTTACAAGCAATGGATTAAAATCAATGTTTATTGGTATGCAAGCCCAGCTGTGTCCTTATTAGGTAAGTCTCAGTGCAACATTTCAGTGTAAAAGAGGTCCTGTCCTCCCTCTCTTCGCTATGTTTCCACCCCCTGCACATGTAGGTGGGAGAGTGGGAGCTTGGGAATGTGAACTTGATCCAGCATTGATCAGCCAGGCAGCAAACTGTTACTGTTCTTTAGATACCAAACATAACTCCTTTCTAGTAGGGATAAGCTCGGTCATTCTGCACATAACACAGCTTTTGTTTTCAGCAATGTAATTAATAGGAAAAGGGAACCAGAACGACTGCTTGAGATTTATTAAACTTAAAAGAGATTCTAATGAACAAACGTGTGGAATCCAGTCCACAGTTATTTCAGAAATTGAACATTTGTTCCAAGTGCACTTCAACTTCTTGAACAAGCTATTACTCATGCAGATTTATTCTACTACTACTACTGCACATCTGAGCTGGACACATACAATACTGAAAGGTAGCTTGAAGAAAAACAGAAAGATGTTTGTGAAAATCTGGCTTTTGACTGGAGAAGCAAGCCGATTTTTTAGCACGTCATTAAACTAAATCCAGTGAAGTACCCTCCTCAGCCTTAAGGCAGACTCACGGTCCCAGCTGAGAATCTCATGAGCATTTTTTTCTGAATTATTCAATTAATGGCTAAATTAAGACTCCTAAAACTCTGTTTAACTTCACTTTTAGAAATTAGAACAACAGAGGCACTGGAATGTTATGGCCAATACTTTTCAAATCTAACATTTAAAAATTAACATCTACATTCAACCTAGACACCAAGTTACTCAGCACTATGTGGCTGTCTAAACTGAGGCAGCACTTTTTTCCAATTTTAGAATGCGATCACACAATAATTTGTAACAATGCTGTTCTGATCTTCACTGTCTATGTTTTTCTCCTAAAATCAGCAATCACATGCAATGCAGAAGAAACTTACCCCAAACCCTCCAAAACTATAACAATACTAAGCCATGCCTGAATTTGAAGAGTTCTGAAATAAATTTGGGTCCTTCTGACATTTAATGATGTATCATTTTATATATGCGATTTTCTTGAATTTTTGAACTATTCAACAAACAAAAATATACCACTGTTGTATCTCGTTTAGCAGTATCTTAAGTACAATTTATAGGAATGGCTGAATAAATTACAAGGCCATTTTATGCCAATAACCTTCTTTAGAATAACACAGGATCTATTTAAATAATAGCAGACCTTACAACTTATTTGATAGTTTGCCCCAAACAAAATACCAAATTCTCTGTGTACTTTGATCAATCTAGAAAGACTTTCAGAGGGATAGTCTTTATCTAAAACATCTTTCAAAGAGTTAACAACATAGAGAGAAAGTCTGTCTGTGCAGTCTGTCTTGATTTGTTTCTCTTCATGATTCATCTGACATTTATGCACGCTACAGTACTATACACATTGCTTGATTACATTTTTATATTTTCCAAATCCCATCTTCTAAGAAAATGCGATGCAATGTTGACAGTACAACTGCTAATTTCAGAAAAAAACACAGCACTAATGGTTTGTATTCAAAAACTTTTTTCTTATCGTGCTTGTTATCATTAGAGAATCCATTCATCAATTTATATTGTTGACCTATGCTAATTTAAATTTTTAAGGACTTTGGAAAGATCTTTTCATCTTCCAATCTGCAAGCTTGCTAATATCAAAACAATACCATTCTTCTTGAGGGGAAGTGCCTGTTCTTCAAAGTATGCTTTCCACATACAAGAAGAAGTACTTATCTTAAAGTAGCAGTTATGCTTTCTTCAGATTATTTCTCAAATATCAACTCATTAGAAGTCAACTCTCAATCAGTTATATTCTCAGCATTGATGTTAAAATACAGACAAAAATCTCAATGTTCAGATAAAAAAAATCAAAAGGTAAGTAGCAAACTTCAGTATTTAAGCAGCAGTATGCTATTCTTGTGACTAATACTTAATACTAACTTTGAAATTAATCTAACAGAGTCACTATTAAACTCTATTAAATTAAGAAAATAAATACGTAAGAAAATTATACCCCTTCATAGCCCCTTCCCAATTTTTTCCCCAAATCACAAGCTTGAATGAGATCTTCCTACTTAACAGGTCATTCTCACTGCCAGTGCCTACAAATTTACTGTATCTCAACAAACAATAAGGATTTCATTTGTTTACTGTCTCAATGTTGCCATCCACCAACATGCAGTTACTATGTACCTCCAGACAGAAACATAGCAAGATAAGGCATGACTAGCAATGACAAGAAATATCAAGTGTTAACAAACCCAACCCTTAAGTTACACTCTGATCCAATGAGAGTGATTTTTTTGCTGAAAAATTTTCTAGTACTCTCTACAAAAGTTGGGTGAACAACTGCTAAAGATAATACGGAAGTTTAGTAAGAGAGTTTAGTAATTCTTTTAAAAAATACTTGAATGTGGTTGGTTTGTTAGTAATTGACCATAACCACTACACTGCGATGCATTCTTTGTAGAGCTATCCCTTCATCTGTATTTTTGTCTTAGTAAAAGGAAACAGGAAATCTATAAAGCTTATAACTGGGGCAAAAGCCAGGAACCTTCTTAACAACAAACTGCTTTATCAGAAATCATATTAAGTACTTGAGCATACTTGAATGTGGTTGGTTTGTTAGTAATTGACCATAACCACTACACTGCGATGCATTCTTTGTAGAGCTATCCCTTCATCTGTATTTTTGTCTTAGTAAAAGGAAACAGGAAATCTATAAAGCTTATAACTGGGGCAAAAGCCAGGAACCTTCTTAACAACAAACTGCTTTATCAGAAATCATATTAAGTACTTGAGCTGCTGCTGTAACATCCTCCTAAAATTTATGAAACTACAGAAATACGTTAGTTGCATCAATTTAGAACACTTTATAAATTATATTTCAGTTCAAACTTTTTAATAGTTTTGCTATGAGTTTCCTTTCCAATCCATTTCTTCTTCAAGTAAGACAGTCCAGGAGCCAGTCATATACAAACAAAACCAGAAATACTATGAATAAATGAATATTCACCACTGGAAGATTTCTTTCGACTGTGTATTTCCAGAAACGTAGATGATTTACAAATAACATTAGTAGATGTAGCTCAAACTACTGCTTTACCACAGTAACAAAAAGCAGTGCAGCGAGGAAAAAATATGAATTCTTTTTAAATGACAAAATTATTAGTATTGTAACAGGAGGCTGTACTCCAACATTCATTCAGAATTAGAAAGCATGGAGTAGTATTCTCGCAACACACACTATAAGCTGTACATACTCTGAAATACCTGCTGGCAGTACCTACTTTCATCAGGAAATACTGTTTAAGGTAGAACAGTGAATAAGAATTAAGCTTTAACAGGAGGATAAAGTAGCAAAAGGGACTACGAGAAGGATACAGCAGTGCTATCACCTCTTGCAATTTTTTCATAATTTTGAGGGGATATTCGGTGTGTTTATCCTAGTGCCTGCAGCTATGTGATCACATAAGACTTGTAGATTACACTGAAGGATCTGTTGGAACTAAAAATCATGAAGGAGCAGGCCAACTACTCTCTTTTTTTCTTTTCCCCCCTTTTCTTTTAACTCAGGAATGAATCTGGAGAAGATTGTTTTCATCACACAAGGTACCAAATGAAATACACACCCAAGGAACATTCAAGATAGCAAGTTTACCAGTAAATAATAGTATGTTATGAAACAATGCAGTTTCAGAGGAAAAAGAAAAGATGGTGAAACTGGAATGAGTTAAAAAACATATATGTAGGAGTCTATGAGATGCAGAGACTACCTAATGTTTATTGGTCTACTTCTCAATTAAACAGTATACAACGCAGTTCAAAATGGGGAAAGATTTTAAGCATATTTTGAAAAGGTTAATTATCTAGGGTAGAAAAAGAAATTCAGGTAAGAGTAAGTGGGCAATATAACACAAAGACAAGTTTGTGCAGAACTGAGAAAATATTCCTCAAGAAGCATATGGTCTTTTAGTCTTAAACTTTAATTAAACATTACATAGACTGAAAGACACAATAGAAACTGTACTTAAGAGAACAAATCATCAGCAGCAGTGATTAAGTGGACTTAAGTGATTTCATAGGTGTTTTCCAGCTCTAAATGCTGTTTTGTTCTTCTGATTCTACTCCTTGCCAGCTTAACTCATTTACTAAAGTTAGTGGTGTTAAGTCATTACTACTTGCACATGATGAAAAATTGCTATAATCCCCTGGTGAGTCACCTCTGAGACAGAAGTACATGATGAAGGTTGCTTGATTTGATAAAAGTTATTTTCAACAACGCAATATGCTTCACCTTATTTAACACCACCGCGATGTGTTCCCAGAAAAAAGTCCTCATGAAAGCTTGTATTTCAGAAATGCCTGCTTTTCATCTCTTATGTTCCTTATTGTTTTGTGTGTGAGAAAACCTTCCTGCACAGCAAGCCTGGAGACAACCACACTGTGCTGTGGCACTCCTCCATGTAAGAAAGAGTTGGCCAGGCATTACCACACACCCTTTTTATAAGATTAACCTTTAATGCTTTAGAAAATACCAAATTTGGAAGTGTAACTTGGCACACAGAATTATTTTTTCATGGCAACAGGCCAAATTCTGTTTTTATTTATCAGTATGACTCCCTTAAGTTATTCTTGATTACTCCTGGTATATACATGAGCCTGGAAACTGGCCCAATATTTAGAAAAGACCAAATGACTCTTCCACGCGTGAAATGGTAACAGAAAATGACAAATATTAAAGTTTCAATAGTTATAATTTTCAAGTACAAAGGGAGATATATATATATATATATGTGGTTCCCTGGACAGAGTTGGAGACAGGATTTGGGATGGTAAACGTAACAAAACACTGGGAAAGGAGTACAGGATCTTCAGTTAGACAAATGCCATGACATATCACTGGCATAAAGAATACAAAATGCTAATTCCTCTACTGTTAGGGAGATGGTAAGTAATGTTGCTTCAGCAGTCTGGGGAGTGGAAAGTATTTACCCTCATCCATTTTTTGTACAAGTACCCTTCCAGTGTCCTTAAGCTAGACACTGTTTTGAAGACAGTGAACTGAGGGGTGGGCTAACAACTCTGTTTTTAAGTGACCATGTTGTTATCAAATTTTAGAGAGTACCAGTTGTGTACAGCTGATAGATTTGGATATAACCACAGAAGAAAATTCTTAAAAACACTTTGGTAGCTAATGCTGTAAATGAACCACAAGTGGTGAATTTTCTTTATAGTCAATGGATGATGTGAATTTCCTGAGCAAAACCCACCAAAATATAAAAATAAAAGATGACATGAAAACAACCACAGCCACTATAAAATATAAAAAAGGGTAAGTAATTGCTTCAGCAGTCTGGGGAGTGGAAAGTATTTACCCTCATCCATTTTTTGTACAAGTACCCTTCCAGTGTCCTTAAGCTAGACACTGTTTTGAAGACAGTGAACTGAGGGGTGGGCTAACAACTCTGTTTTTAAGTGACCATGTTGTTATCAAATTTTAGAGAGTACCAGTTGTGTACAGCTGATAGATTTGGATATAACCACAGAAGAAAATTCTTAAAAACACTTTGGTAGCTAATGCTGTAAATGAACCACAAGTGGTGAATTTTCTTTATAGTCAATGGATGATGTGAATTTCCTGAGCAAAACCCACCAAAATATAAAAATAAAAGATGACATGAAAACAACCACAGCCACTACCAAATATAAAAAAGCTCATATGGGAGAGATCTAAAGGAACCATGTTCTGACTTGATTTTCCGCATGGACAGCATGATGCATATTTCCCAATCCCATTACAAAAGATAGTCTCCCCAGTAAGGAAGTTTCCTCTCCAAATGCAGTGAAGTCTTAGCTATATTTGTAAATTTAAAATGTTTAAATTCTCAATTAAGT
Source organism: Aptenodytes forsteri (assembly GCF_000699145.1). Lineage (NCBI taxonomy): Eukaryota > Metazoa > Chordata > Aves > Sphenisciformes > Spheniscidae > Aptenodytes > Aptenodytes forsteri. The sequence continues at coordinate 1,396,552 of NW_008794083.1, forward strand.
TTTTCTCATAGTTATCTACTAAACCACTAAGAAATGCATTTTGTCCCTCTAAGAGTAGGTGCTGCAGGATTAAGAGTGACTTTAACTATTATGCTACAGGAGTCTATAGTCCAGTCAGTAAATAAGGGTGATAAACAGCTGCTTTTCAGTTGCTCCAGTACTCAAGAAAGGTAGTCAACTGCTATGGATGCTCTGTACCTCATACTGCCCACACTGCTTGACTGGCTGGCTCAGCCGTATGACTTCACCCAAAGGAGCTGACAGAAACCTTCCTCTACACACACCCTAGTCCACTCACCTGGCAACCCATATGAGAGAGAAAAACCAGTTCTGTGGCATTCCCGGGCTGCTATTTATGATGCAGGTAGTTCACCTGCATATAAGAAAGTGGTCTATGTGCCTTCACGTAGACTCATCATGTTAGCCAAGTTAATAGTTTGCTGAAATAAAGATAATCTAAATACTTTTTAAGGGGGTTTCAATATCAGCTCCTGTACAGCACACGAGTAGATTTATAGTTCTGTAGTCAGTAAATACAGTCATATTTAGATTATAGATACTAACGTTTTGAGAGCTACTAAACAACCTCTACAGTCTTGCTTTCTGGAATAAGGGCTCCCCAAATGGTTTAATAAAGCACAAAGGAAACAAGATTTCCTACTCACTGAATGACAACTCCAGTTCTTTCAATAAAGTGGAAACTAGTTCCCACAAGAGCATGAGAAGTGCTCAAGGTAACAAGGGTAAACCATCAAAAAGGTTATTGAGGGAAGAGAGAGACAGAGGGAAGAGATCAGCGTGCTGACTCTCAGAAGAAGCAGAATACTAAATCAGCACCATTCCTATTGACGTTGTTTTTACAAAAGAGCCAAACGATCAGGGAAACCTCTTTGGTCTTTAAAGAAAATTTACAACAATTTACAAGCCTCCTGGATGTGGAAATATTTTTGCTACATGCTTTGCTTACACAACCAATAGGTACTTGCAGGGTATAATGAAACTACTCACTATTCATTCTGAACAACTTAGAGTACACACTCAGGAAAACAGAGTTCAGTTTTCACATTAATCAAAACCATTTTCAATTCTTTAGTCTGCTCCCGTCTTTCGTACTTGTGATTTTAGAGTTGATTGTGAGACACTAATAAGGCACATCCTCAAAGAGATACGTGTAAGTAAAATGCCAGAAAACTCCTTCATTTCAGACAGCCAGGTCAGCATCTTACAACTACAGCTGTGCAACATCAGTTTCTCCCCTATACTTGAAGCAGCTGTCCTACAATGTATTGAATTTTCTATCGGGAACAAAACTTTGATCAAAACATAGCATTAAAATCAAGGTCCTTTTTCAAGAAATGACTGAACATCAAGATGTATGATGTCTGATGTATGATTACTATCCCTTCCTTTCCTCCCTTTCAATTAAAGCTAATTTTATTTTCAGTAATTCTACAGCAAAAAACAAACTCCACCTTGATTTTATAGCATCTTCAAATATTACTCTTTGAACATTTTGATGTCAGGGCAAAACTTCCCAAAGAGCCTTCTACAGCATACAGAGAACAATGGACATGCACACCTCTAAAGCTGTCAAGGGAAGAGCTCAACCCCAGCGTTTGGGTACAGCTCAGGTTTAGTGACCACTGCTTATCGTTTTGAGCCCTCCAGCTATTTTGAGAATTCCACGTGCGAACATGCCCACTCCTCAGAACCTCAGTCATGCTGCCTAAGTACCTTCACTTTTGCACATACAAACCAGGACTTACCATTCTAACTCTTCAAAGTTTTTTTTAAAATGCTAATGCAAAGTGCAAACAATTGCAAGCACTAGGTAAGATAAACCCCAAGCAACTTAGGGGATGCCAGCTTAGGGGAAATCAGTTAAAATTGAGCCCCCAGTGTGTAATAAAACCAAACATTGTATAAAACTGGGTTTTAGGAAGATTTATACAGAGATATCTTTCTTCAGCTAATCCCAGTTTTGGACCTAAACGAATAAGCAAAGCCTTCACATAGCACTGACACAACTAAGCATTTTCAGTTCACAGAATTTAAAACGTTAGTATTAAAAGCTTTTAGTATTAAAAGCAGAAAATAATGCTCAGTCTCAACTGCAACAGAGCTGGAACACTAATGAAATATGTTACTCATGCAGCAGATTCTTGAGCAAGTCACAATATTCACCAAATATCAAAGTACAAATAGTTTAACATTTAGTTACTGCTGTCAGTATGGCTCTCAAGTAATTCATACACTGACAACTGTAAACAATGCTCCTTATATTTAGCAGAGTCCACCACTATACTGTAAAGCATACTTCCATGTGACTACAATATTGAGCAAGAGGACAAGTTTTGTAAGATTTGCCCTTTGGCAGGTTTGTTGAGATGATGGTAGAAGCAAAAACCTGCAACCGATGAAAGCTAAACCCACATAAAGATGTGGAAAGCAGTCATCATCAAAACTGTTTATTTAAAACCATACCTGTTTAAGTTCAGGAAATGATTTAAATAACATACAATGTAATGAGAAATGCAAGACTCCAGAAGGAATTGGGAACTGGTATTTTGTATTTACCTTTGGTATTCCTGAAGTGTCAAGCCAATTCTGGAAGATACTTTCTACGGTTAACTCAGATCTTAAAAAATCAAAAATAAAAAAAGTTAGAAGACACACACACAAATACCATTTTTTCCACATGAAAACTAACCCTTTAGAAGCTGAGCAAAACCCTGAATTCCAAGTATTGGTTATACTGCAGTGGTACTACATTCTTGTTTTTTAAATGAGTAATACCATCAGGTGATATGAGCAAATTAAAAACAGATCAGGTTTTGTTTGCTTAAAACTCAAATGATAAATTCAGTGCTTATGAGGATGGACAGAGAAAGTGTAAGATGGTAAACTGCATTTATGAAACATGAAGTATGAACAGGTGCTCTACTTCTTGTTGAATGGATTTTTGTTTCTTTTACAGAAAAAAAAATCACAGGCAAGAAAATTTAACTGGAGACATTCAAACCCAGTATTTTATTACAGAAGCAGCCTACATGTAAAGATAAAATACCAAAGAAAATTAAATTAAATACAAACTTCCTTAAATTTTTGGGTCTTAGAAGGCACTGATGGATATTAATCCTCAAAGTTACCAAGTATCTAATATACTTCAGTTTCATCTTTTCTGCACTTTCTTTATATCCTGATAACATTCACAGTAAAGTCACAGAATAGTCTGGACCCCCAACAAAAGGAAATAGTTTGTCATGATCAAGCTGTGTGGGACTGGAATAACCATATGCGTAAGTATTTGCAAATTCAGAAACTGTATTTCCCCTTTTACTTTTATAGGCAACTTCTGTTGCATTTACTTCAACTCTGGTTGAAGTCTTCCTAACCTGCAGGGAAGCCAATTTAAAAACACAAAACAAAACAAAAAACCACACTGTCCATGCAGTGTGCCAATACTGAAAAAGGAACTCGAGTAAGCCCTCAATGAATGTAAATATCCTGAGAAGCAAAATAGATGTGCACGGTCCTGTGCATGGTAATGCCTTGGCAAGACTCATTCTAATACTTGCAGCTACCTTCATGTGTGTAATGTAGACCCATAACCAACAAAGCATTCATGAAAAGAACAGCCATTTAGAAGCTCTGAAGCAGGAAGACAAGCAACCCAATACAATTTTTATTTGAATTATATGACAAAGAAGCCTTTTTTTTTCCCCCCAACCCCTGACAAAGCTGTGCCCAAAATTCTGACCCTAAAGGATGTTTATTTATGGACTGTATCAGTGACTAAGAAGGATTTGTAATGAATACATCAGTCATTTTTACTGAACGATTTTTAAACACCTTTAAATATTAGCTTTTGCTATGCCAATGGGAGAGGTATCAATCACAGTTACGCCTGATATGCAAATGGGAAAACTAAGGCTTAGAGAACTTATGGAGTCTCAAAAGCAGTCAAGCAATATGTTACTGGATGACCCTGGAACACATTCATAGAGTAAAAATTTCTGTGTGTTTACTGATCATAGTTATTACATTTCTTTAACTTGGCTAGTTTTATTTGGAATGACTAAAGATTTAAATTATTGCTATTAATATGTGTAACAACAGCACTATTCCAGACATGGCTTATATCCTGAGTTAGATATTCTTATCCTTGTTGAATCCAAGATGAAAAATTTACCCTCCCTCTCCAAGCAGAACTAGGTGTTAGCATTCCTTTGAGGTAGAATTAGCAGCTACAACCTCCACTCTACACCATTGTGTTGGGAGATCTGCCATCCCTACTCACATTGAGCAGTATTCTGAAGGAGGTCCATTAAAATGAGCAGGTCTACCTAATAGAATAAAATTCTGCCAATGTGAATTAGGGGTGGGAGAATCTCATCAAAATAGAGTCTCATCTGGCTTCTCATTGAGTAATTGTTCAACCGTATATGCAAAAAATAAGCAATCTGGTCTTGATAAGCTTGTCCAACATACACAGGAATATTGTAACAAAGGCAAAAACCAGACACCAAGTGCCTTAAACATAAGAAAGTCTTCCTTACAAATGCTGCCCTATGTCATTCAGCTACTAAGATATGCTTGCACAAATGGGCTACAGCATCATACTGAAAATTGGAAGAAGCTTCAGATTAAAGAACATTCAGATTACAATGACAATAAAGAAATTTATACATGCTTTCATTTTCTACTAATTCTTTTCTTCAGTTTTTGATCACTCACATCTTATGGTGCAGGCCAAGGAGGCGCAATGTGGAAACAGCACTAGTCTATTCGCTGCTGGTAATATATTTTGATTGTTCATGCAATTTAGGTCCAAACTTTACTTCAACAGTATCTTTACAAGTAAGAGATGACATATCTCTTACTTACTTTTTAAGATTACTTAAAAAGTCCCAGAAGGGGGAATAATTCCCATAGAGACAAAGAAATCTTCCCAATCACTAAATCTGAAATGTCAAAGTATCTCTTGTATTACGAGAGATACGTATACATATCTCGTATTACGAGATCGTAGACTGTCACAGACAAAAAAAAATTCCCTCTGATTCATGTGATTCAAATAATTGCAGCAGTCATGCAGAAGCATTTCTACATGGCCAGGATTCTGAATTTTCAGGAAATTACCATTCTGCATGTCTGATCACTATGGAAATCGATTTTCTACATATAACTGAACATATACACCATGCTTGTAATGGGGTAGTGTTTGACATTCAAATTAATTACTAAATATCCAGATTTCGTCAGCTTTTAGTAGTACCTTGTTATTTGTGCAAATTCATTAAATTTAGAGCATTTGACTGCCAGATCCTTCAGGCTATAATTACCTTTACCTTACTACAGTGCTCTAAAAATTGGTGTCTAGTCTAAGTTAGTTAGCTGAGTCCCTACCACAGGGAATGGAGAGAAAGTATCTCCAAACAGTCAGTCAATTCACCTTCCTCAGGATAAGATGACATTTTTTTTAGTTCTTATTTCTGTCTGGTTACTACAGAAAGCACATACAGGACTAGCTTAAAACTGGACACCCAAATCTCATATAGTCAAAGGTAGATCAGGTGGATCGTACCATTTATTCTGCCTCAAACAGCATAATCAGAATAACTTTTTTTTAATTTGTTATTGCATGAATCAAAACCAATACAGCTCAGTGTTCCAATGCTGAAGCAGAGCTAGCAGCTAGGGAAAAATACCCTTATTTGTGCATTTAATTTGTCTTACCTAGGGATAAGAAACAAAGCCTCACAATGCCAGTTGTCCTTTCCCCCCCCCGAAACTAAGCTAAATTTAAAGTGCGAGATTTCCTCAGAAAAAAAAATCTATGCAAAATAATAACACTACCTTTGCTATGCAGTGCCTTTGTTTTATATACCCTCTATTTCTTTCAAAGGCAACAACAGCTCATTTCAAAACACTGGCTTTGAAATGAGTTTATGACACTGAGGGGGATTGCACTCTTCTGACACGACACTAATCCAGGCAGAAACACCACTAGTAAATTGCTCAGCCTCTCCTGAAACTGACATTTTTCTCAAGGGCAAAGACAATGCTGCTATTTCTCTGCCTGCAGCACCCTCAGTTTCAGCTAAACACCTGTCACATGACCATATGCAGTCTTCTTTGTTGGTACTTTCACACACCTTTTTTTTTTCCAACTTAGGACATTCTTGTTGGCACCCATCAAAAAAAGCAACTTGTTTTAGCATTTTACAGGCATTCACTCTTTTTTTTCCAAATATTTTAGTAATATGCAGACTATTGCAAAGATCTACTCTGAATGTGTTCAGAGTCAATACTGAAGAACTGTGAAGTCCTTGGAAAGGTTTCCGTTAACTTGTTGGGCTTCGGAACAAGCCCAAAAAATAGATCACAAACAGATTGCTATTTCAAAACAAATGTCCTAGAGAAAGGACACAGGGCCTGCTATTTATAGAGGCTGCAGTTCAGTAAAGCATCCATATTCAGAAAGGGCACTTACCACCTGCTTATGTTGCAGTTAAGCATCTGTAAGGACTTAAATCTGGTGTGTGTGTGATTTCCTGAATGGCCTTCTGGTTAAGGTACTGTATTGGACTGTGGGATCTGGGTTCAACTGATTAGCACTATAACAGAGCTCTTACAAGGCTGGGCAGGTTCTTCAATTGCTTTGTACTGCAGTTCCCTACTGTAAAATAAGAATGCTAGTACATCCATTAGCTCATCCATTGTCTATTTCTTTAGATGATAAGCAGATCAGCGTAGGAATGATCTCCTAACATACATACATACTGTTCATGGCCAGATTCAGTGCTTCAAAGCAAGCTCTGTAAAATACTAACATTAATAATAATTTGAAAATTAGCATTATAAAAGATGTGTATATATCAAGCTTTCACTGCACAAGGCCCGAAGGCACTCTACAAACTTTAACATAAATCCACTTAATTCCTCAGTCAAGGAGGAGAAACCACTTTTAGAATAAGATGTTGCAGCAAATAAACAGTGCACATGGAAGTGTGCAACTTTTTTTTTCTTTTTTTTTGGTAAAGGAAGATAAAAAGTCTGCTATATCCAACTGAAAATACTTCAACAAGCATGTTTGCTTCATATACATTCATACACATCAATCATTTTCAAAGTAAGCCATTCCAGCTAAATATGGAGGCATAGTTAGAGCAAACCAAAGACTAGTGACTGATTAGTGATTCTGTCAAGTAGCCATAGCTTCCTGCAGATAAGGTTTCCTTTGTTTTTTGTCCAGCATATATATTTTGGAGTACCAAAAAAATGGAGGAATCAAAACACTGGAAAAAATCTTTCCCAATGATTTACTTTGGGACTTGGGTGCCTACCAGCTGTTTGTCTCAATCAAAATCACCACATTCATGACAATGTGAGTAATGAAGAAAGCAAGTATGAAAGAAAGAGACATATACCTGTATAGCTGAGTAGTTTGAAATTACAGCATTATTTTAACATTGATTTAGTACTTAATTGACAATTTATGAAGACATCCAAGGACTGTGGTTAGTAAGCCTGAGCTGTTAACAGTACAAATAGCAGAGCTGTTAACACAAGCCTTCCTTTGTCTATCGTGTATTATTAAAACCATAGCTTTACTAGTACACTTATGTATTTTATTGAATGAAATTAAATAAAAAATACCACCAGAAAACCCCAAAGAACAGAACTGACCTGCTCAAAAAAATCTTCGGTCGTAAAGAGCACAAGCAGCTGAAACTCTGATTTATCTGAGGCTGGTGAAACTCACCCTCTGTTACAGGGCATTAAAAACATTGAGTCTTTGCATGGCTCACATGTTGGGCAGATGTGGAGAGGATCAATTTACAGCAAAGACTAGGGGTGTAAGCCTTGGGGAAAACAGAGCCGCTGGGAGTTTTATCAAATCTAGTGCACTGTAATATACAGACGCATAAGAGGAGTTTTTGTTGTTGTTTGGTTTAGTTTGTGGGTTTTTTTTAATGTAGTGAAGTTTCAAATTATATATGAGGAAATAAAATGCCTCAGTTACAAGTGGGATGTACTGTAGATTTTCTACAGAAAGGCCAAGATAATGTGAGGCTATAGCCAGTGCATGTTATATTTTAAAAGTCTTTGAAAACAGAGAAGGGTAATGATAGATATTTGTTTGTCCTTCTTGCCATTAGCCCTTCACACACAGAAATAATCTGCCTTAAGGGCAAGTTAGGCAATTCTAACGGACCAGAAGCTACTGCTAGGCCTGTCTCATGTCAGTATTCAGCCGCAGTCCAGAAACAGGAGGATCCTGCCTTAGAGAATGGATTCCTAGTGCTAACATGCCATTAAAATTGAGTCAGAGCAGGAAGTGAAGTAGCCGTATAAACTACGCGTATAGTCCTCCTCCTCTGAGTACAGAAGGCAGCAAAAATCAATGACTGCCACTTAAGAAGTTACGTCTGTATCTTGGAACTGCTCATTGCTGGGAATGTACTAAAAAATCTCCTGTAACTAAAAACTAAAGGAATAAGTACTGGAAGAGTGACAATCTTTTTGATATAGTCTGCTGCATGCAATAGCAGAAAACTAATGTTGTGTTACACCAGTGTAATAATTACAGAAAATTTCCACACTGTTGTACGATTGCTTTCTGCCAGTGTTAATCCTGTTCTCATTACAAAAGTCTCCCGTAAGCCAAATTCTACTCCTAGCTACACTAGTTTGCCTCTGTCGCCACAGCTGAGGGCAGGATTTGGCTTGATTCCCTACTACTAATTTATCTTTTCTTCTTCTCTTTTTTTTTATGATTAAGTCCAGCCTCCATTACAAACTTCCGTATATTGGAGTGTTTAATATTTTTCAAGTAAGAAGCATTTAGTTTTAACATTAAAATTTTACTTGGTAGAATTGCACAAGTCTGGGAGGTTTTGTGTGCTACAAAGAATTTTGTTGCTCTAATCTTGAAATGCATTTCATTCCTACGACTGAAACTTTGTGCAAAAAAGCACTCATCAGCAGATGATCTCTAAAAATACTTCATTTTTATCTTTCGTCACTTTGCTTTTACCTCAGGCTAGTATTTGTGTACTAGCAACAGAAAACATTCAAGAATGAAAAAACATCTTTGTAGCAGGTAAGAAATAAAGGCCTTCTGTATATCCAGATGTTCTATTATTCTTGGCATTGCTGTTGGTAACTGCACCCAAAGTAATTTGGCAGTAGGTAAGTTCAGATATGCTATATGTCTGATTGTAAAATGAATTACCAGAGACCTGAAATTTTGTCCATATGTTCTGGAGTATGATGCAACACAAATGGAGACGTACTTCTTTTGCATTAGTCTCACTGAAAGTTTAAATATTTTGGCATGTTTCTAGGCTGAAAATCGGATGCTTATTCAAATAACATTTTGCACTGGGTTTGAACTTCAGAGAAACACAAGTGAAAAAAGGAAGGAAAACAGGTATTTTAACAAATCAATGTATAATCATGCCATTTAATAATTCACTTTCCCATATATTCCATTTAATAGTCCTATTTGGACTGGAAACCCATATCCAATGGTATAAACGAAATATCATCCTACGGTACATCACTGGAAAATGTAACACCACGGTGCAAACTAAACTCATGATGCCACAAAACATTATCTCGATGATAACTAGCTTCTCTATCCCTCACCCTCTAAGAACAGAAGTGTTTCACTAAAAACTCAAGGCATTTGACTTCTATGAATATCTTCTCTCCCTTTTTTTCCAAAGTACTCACCCAGATTTATGAAGACTTTTGGAATCCTGCTCCCCAAAACTGCATTTTTCAAGTGAATACATTATTTTTAAAAACTATAATATGTAAAGCTACACTACAAAAGAATCTGTATTTGTAGCACGGTCTGTAGTAGCACAGAACAAACCAACTGATAAGCAGGGATGGATTCAAAGCTCTGCTAAAGACTAGCTGTATTATCTTCGGCCAGTCACAGTCATATACAGCAGGATTTTGAAGGACATTTCAGGCAATTAATGCTGGATTTCCATTAGCGTTTTCCATCCTTCCCCGTTTGGCACAATGTGTGACAGGGAGGGGATGGTACCAGACTACTGCTTGAGGAAAATCCATCTTCTCTGGTTTCCCAGATCCACGGCAAAGCTCTGGCCTCCTTGCTCTAGGGTGCTATGTGCCAAAAGCAGCTGGCAGGAGGATCACAGAATAATTTGAAGAGGCAGCTGCGCCTGGCACTTCAGATCGCATAGTGAACACAGGACCTCACTGCTGCCCTAACATGCAAGTTAAAGGCCCTGCTTGGGGGAAGCATGAGATAGCAACAACACAGCAAGTCTCATATTTTTTGTGTATATGTGTCTCGGAATTTTCGGAGAAAGATACACACACTTGAAAAAAGCAAGCAGAACAATACTAAATGAAATCCTACTATTTCTGGCTAGCACAGCTGATATTTAAATCTGATTTCTACTTTCTTCTTTGACTTTTCTAGCCTGGTTCTCACTTACTTTTTTTGTTCAGGGATGTCTTCCAACAGCATGCAAAGAAAATCCTGGAAAACAAACAAAGCACCACAGTTGGTATGTTTATGAAGACATAACTGTGTCTGCATTGCTAGTGAGCAATGGATTTATAAAGACTGCAGATAACAATTATAAGAAAGAAGTTTATATATCCACTACAGTGATATACTGCTCAGTTATTTGTACAACATACATTATGTTTGTCAGTTTTCCAACCCACTCAAGCAAAAAGTGTCAATATTGAAAGAAAATGGGCTTGAAAAGCCTGCTATTTTAACACAATCCCACATTCCTGCTTTTATTTAATCTATAATACACACACACACAAATTATATTTAAAACTCTTAAAGTCTGCAGATTCACATACTCAAACGCTAAGAAACACCAGAATTAAGAGTGTTTATGTTCTCTCCACTTGCTTATGTTATCACACTGTCTTTAATTATATAACCACATGAGGCTTTTTTTTCCTTAATGCCCATACCTGATTGGAAGATCACACCTATTCCTCATTCCGTGATAAAATTCACAATGTTGCTGCCAACCACACCAACTAAGGAGTAGATTCTTCAGAGAAAAGGTAGATAGAATTTCTTTCATGGATTTACAAAGAAGGTGCAATACCAGTGGAACAGCATTACTATCATGCTCACTTACAATGTTATGATAAGCCCTCTTTCGAAAGTTACACCTGACATCACACAAAGGTTCTCTGGCACCCCATGCTATACATGACCTAATTTTAATGACAATCACTTTGGCACAATGCACTCCTCTGAACAATCTCATGAGAAGAGGATTTATTAATATGAATTATTTATTTATATGCTATTTCAAAAAGCAATACATCCACTTTATTAATACTAATCTTTGTGGAGACAAGTTTCATAGGCTAATGATGTTCCTCACTGCAATATATGAGTGCAGGCTGATTTCTGATTGCAAGTACTTGCTCTCTAAGGTCTTGAAGAATGTTTTCTAAAAGGCAGAAAACTTTTATTTAGGGACTCTAACATGGCATTCAACAAAAGATGCTGTTTCTCTGTCTGATTATGGCATCGTTAGGGAATCAAAGAAACAGTGATTACACAACTGAAACTACTGGTAACACGGTTAAGCCTTCCTCCTTTAGATTACAAGTGAGATTCAGTCTATGTTGCAGTGGCCGCAAAATTTCCTTTGATAAAAGGTAAATTACACAGTGCTGGGCTCAGTGTTGCTGGGGCAAGAATGCCATCATTAACTGTGCCAGGAGTCGTTCTGTCCTAACTACAGTGTATTGCTGACATGATGATAAAGTGTGAAATCCCCTTATTTCATACTACTACTTGCAGTTCTGTACCATTATTCTGTATGTAAACAGAGAACTACTGTCTCCTTCCACTTGTGGAATCTTTGCTGGAGGTACAGAGTAAGCTTACATGGAAATAAAGAATAGGAAAAGATCATCATTAGAGTTGTTTCAAAAGTGTATGAAAAGTAATACTGAAGTGGTCATCCTTGACACTATTTGCACTGTCTCTGTATACATTAATGCAGCTAGATTCCGTGATTGGATTGCATCAACTTTTTATAATCAATCCCACAGTACACCTGGAGATACCTCTGGTATTAGAAGTGTTTTTATATTCTGTATATTATACTATGAAATAAAACATCTCCTTTGTGATTAAAGCTGTCTTCCATTTTTCCAAGTATCTATTAAGAATAAGGCAGTAGCCATCATTCTACACCCTTTCTTAAAATTACGATTAATCTATTCTATTTTAACTGCTTCTATTTTGATGCTCCAAAACAAAGTAGGAAAACAAATTACCACTTATATCACATTTGCATGGCTTTTAATGTTTGCCTATTATCAAGTCTGCATGACACATCCCATTATAGGTCTGACTTTTCAGTTGCTTATAATTTTGCCAAACTTTAACCATCTGGAGTGAAATTTTATCCTCAGGCTATTTTTTTCTTCCTCCCCAGCTGAAATGGTTCAGAAGCGTCCAAGAGAAAAGTTAGGGGATAATGTGGGTTTTTTTAAGCTTTGATGCCATTTTTTTAAGAGGTTCTAGTGACCTTACACCTGGAAGCAAAGACTTGTGGATGACCAGGGTAACCATAAATAAATGCTGAGTCAGATCATAAAACAAATTATAGTTTGGTTTTTGTCTTTGTTGCAAGTAATTCAATGAAGCCAGATAGAAAATATGAGTTCGAAATCACATGCCACCACAGTGCTGCATTATTAACAAACTGGCTTATATTCATATTATTAAGTAATCTCACTTCCCTACATACTCCTGTTGTTCTCCCCTGGCTGGAAACCAAGAGGCTAGAAAACAACTTTTCCCTATATACAGAAACTGTTATTCTGCAGTTTGTGGAATTTTATTGTCATTTGGCCAAACTGAAAAAGCCTTTGAAAAATAAGTTAACACACGTTTGCTAAGGATTTGCTAGACCCTCATAATTAAATTCCCTAAAGACTCTTGTCTGCTTTCACCATAGTCCAGGCTGAAGCCAACAATTTTAATCACAACTGCAACTTTGGGCTGCTGCTGAGCAGATCAAATCTGGATACAGACTGTGAATTGAGATCAAGGAGAAGTTTTCTTTGCACTGTTAATGCATGTAGCATGTCTGAGTCAAAGGCAAAGAAGAGTGGGGACCCAATGACTGAGAAGTAAGTTGAGACAAGTAATTTTGAGAACCCTAGGAATGAAGGCTACTTGAAGCAGTAACTAGACAGATCTGGGTTTAGAAGACCTTTTATTTAATGACTAAAGATGCTCTATTATTACTCCAATTCTTGTCTTGAGCAATGACCAGCATGTTTCTACTCTTGAACTGTTTTGGGGCAGCAGACAGGTACCTCTCTCTGAAAGGTACCTCACATGTTGATATTAAATAAAGAACACTGAATATCAAAAGACAAATTATATCCTCTTTATGAAAAACTCAAATCTAGATATTTCAAGTACTCTACGACCACAGATACTTTCAGTTAAATTCTCTAACTGAAATATAAATGGGGTGCATAAGAGTAATGGAGATTTTGTGACTAAAAGTGATACATCTAAAAGGACTTTCAGCTGACAACAAACTCCAAATGCACTTTCATCCAATTTCTTACAGAAATTACCCACTCGAAGTTAAACTATCCCTATCAATTATGCAGTTTCTAAATGACATAACTAAATGGTAAATGTTACTTTGTCCCTTTTGGGTGGAAAAATAAATAATGAGCACCCTTCGTAGGATCCTGTTTATTTTGAATTCCCTCCCCACTCATCTTCCTGGCTTTTATTTAACAAAATCAGCAACATGTTGAAATCCTTCTCTTGGCATTTTGGTAACAAGCCCAGAATGCCCCTCCAAAGACAACTTCCTACCAAGAGTAGGCAAGACTCCCCAGCTATATGCTCTATTATCAGGCAGCCATCATTAGCCAGACAGCTTAACAGCCTAAGCCCCAGGCGACAGAGCTACTGACTAGCTCCAGTCAAAAGCAGAATTTGTTGCCCATTTACCCCATGCCAATGAACTGCATTCAGGTCACTAGCAATTCCCTAAAGAAAAATGACCAACTATTGTGGCAAACAAGAAAACATAGCACATATGAGGATCTGACAAGGATTTCTGGTAAATCTTCTTGTGGATATTTAAGGTGGTATCAGCCCCCTGGATGGCCCTTCCCCGGCGTTTCTCTGACTGGGGTTATTGTCCCTGTGTAGCAGAACAGCAGAAGGCAACCTGTATCCCTGCCTGAGCTGCCCAAATTCACAGTCCAGTGCTTTCACACAAACCAATCTTAGTAAACTGTCCCTACTAACAAGACTGAATTTGTCCTCTTAGGTACAGTGTGAATAACTAAGGGAAGCAAGTCTTAAAACACCCCAGCTATATTTGTAAAAGGGTTTCTCTCAGAGCCCCAGGTCTTTCACAAAAATCATCTTCGTACATGTCAAAACACCTCAGAGCAGGTAAGTCCCTTCGGGGATCAGATAAGTTGGAAAAAGTATGTTGACTGTCACTTAATTCACTGAACAAAGCATTGGCATTCCTCCTTACCTCATTGATGGGAAGGTTCAAACTAGACCCCAGGCAGGGAAGTGAAGGCATGCAGCTTGAACACACCTTCTCCTAATGCTTTGACACCAGAGCCTATGTTGTCTCAAATTCACTTGAAATGTTTTAATTTCTTCGGAAGTTACACAAATTTTCACTGTCCAATAAAAACAGTAAATATACCACACCATGTAAAAATTTGAATTAAACACAGATTCCTCCTATTTTACATGTATAAACATGTAAGAACCCACATATATACCTAAGAAAAAGATGAGGAACTAGATCTGTTATGTATCAATGGTTCTATATAGAGCCCTCAATCGTTCTTTAGACTTCTGTTTAAGACGATCCAGGAGAAAATCATATGTAAGATGCATTTGACTCTGATTATTTAAAATACATCTCACTAAATCAAACAAAAGGTGTAGCTGTGATTCAGCACTAATAAAACGCACATGCTTTGGGACTGCTCCCTTGTCAGTTTGCTCTGGTCAGAATCAAAGAATTTATCTTTTTTCCTATCAAATGATATTGCATAACAAGCTACCATGTAATTTTAAGCTTGAAAGATGCTAAATGGAAGCTAAGCAAATACAAAAACTTTGGTCAGCAGAGGAGTGAAAGAGTACTGTAACAGAAGTGGAAATGCAAAAAGATACTCCACAGCTGAAGACTGAGGGTCAAGACTTAGTAAGTTCAGCAGCTATGGGAAGGATTTGTGCACTCTATCAGAAAGGTATAAGACATTTTCAGATATACGGGTCACTTCCCTGATAGAAGACAATTATATGTGTAAAACTTATTGCTTCTTTGAAGATCTTTATACTTGAGATAAATGATACCAAAAGATACTTGTTTTTTTAGTACAACCATACTGTTGGACATTAAAATGTGTGACACATTAACTGACTTTTTAATCATTCATCTGTATTATACATTATTATAAAACATCTGGGCTCCTCTCAGCTTCACTATTCTCTGCTTTCTTCTCCAGTTCCATTTCTAGCCCTACTTCATTCTGATCTCTGTCCTTTAAAATACAGAATTTATCTTATATAATTATGAAAAAATATCAGAAAAAAGAAATAGAAAGTTTTCTCACAAGAAAAAAAAATTGCCTTATACCATGTTAATGACTTTTACTAACCTAGTCTTACTTATACTTCAATATTTCATACGTTCCTTCTTTCAAGATGCTTGTACTGAAATAGAGATATGGCCTAAAGCTAGTCAGATTTTTATATACAAACACAATGGGTTGTCAAAATGTGCAGTGCAATTAACTGATCCATACATTAATCAATTGTCACATATGTAAGCATTTTAAACACAGTTAATCTCAGGTTAAAATGTCTGACCTAGTGAAGCAGTCTTTTTTATTGCCTTAGACTTGTTAGAACTTAAAAGGTTGAACAGAAAGAGAAGCATACTGCATGGTAAATAAAGTGCCTATGAACAGTCAACAGAGAACAAAATACCAAGCAGCTCCTTCATATGAGAGCAACACCTACTCTATAAAAACACCTGCCTTTATAAATGAGGCAAAGGTCATCAGAAAAAAAAAAAAATAAAAGGACAGTGATCATGTAGTAATTAAAGGTTGTCTCATAATGCATACATATAAGGGAAGTGAAAGAAGGCTGCATGGTGCACAGCTAACAAAAAAGCACGAATCTGTTCATTTATGCAAGAATTGGAACAGGAAACTAACTCAATCTGAGTAAAACTGACCCATCTATTTCTGTTTTCCAAGCACATGAGAGTGTAGAAAGCAAAGACAGCTTTCCTAGAGGCTGCTGTGGATGGGACAGCACCAGAGTCCACACCATACCCCACTGATGTCAACAGTTGTTCGCTCAAGCTCACAGGTCAGTAAGCATGGAACAGCTGGGGCCAAACTGCAGAGACAAATTTTTAGTTAAACGTTTATCTAAAGAAAAGATTCTAGTGGTTGAAACATCAAAATACATGCACCCTGCATGCTTACACTTCCAATTCTAGTTACAAGAGTTCTACAAGCTAATGGATGGTTGCATGGCGATTTGTGTGTGCAGATACCAATTTTATAAAATTATGATAATGGTATATGCCTATGCAAATCTGTGTGCACGAACATGTTGATGTGTGTATATACACTGTGGGCTTGGATCCATACATCTGCCTTTAAAACTTTTAAGAATAGCATAAATTATGATTTTTTTGAAGCGTTGCCTCCTTAACTGTCCTTTCACTATAGCAAATTATAATTCTATCAGATGGATGACCACTACAGACCTTGGGTTATTATTACAGCAGACAGAACTACATGAAAATTAAAGTCTGCAAACAATTCAATTCCCAAGGTGTTCTTATTTCAGTATCAAACTGAACAACAGGTTTAACTGTGTTAGGAATATCAGCAACTTGCACTCCTTTCTATTTATTTATAGTCAGTAACACTCCATTCATTATTTAAAAAGTTCATTCAAAGCAGTTACTAAGTGAATTCTCTCACAGAAAGAAAAATGGAAGATTTTTTTTTTAAATCCTTCTCAAAGATTCCAGACTTGCTTTACTCATCTGTTGCTAACTCAACTAAAATAAACAAAAACTACTATTAAAAACATACCGAGCATGCACTCAAAATCAAGGAAAAAGGCAAACTGATTAATGTTTCACATCTGAAGTCATTTCCTTGCACCTGCAGCTCCCATCTAGGAAAAATACTACAAACACCACTGAAAACAAGACTAGTATTCAGAACATGGGCAATTATTTTCACTGTTTTTACTTTCCCTCATCCCCACAATTCCTAAAGCTAGGAACTTTTACAGTTATTTTGGACAAGGTGAAAGTACACCACTATGATATTTAAACTTACCGTTTGTACCTCTGTTTATTTTAAATCTTTTATTCATTTAAACACTGACAGCACATTTGTTCAAGAAGGAACTTGAATAATAAACTTTTTTTATTATAAACTTGACTTAAGGAACTTGAATAATAAACTTTGTTTATTATAAACTTGACTTCATTGCTTCTGCATTTGCAACTCCTGCTGTGATTGCTTATCTACCTATACCAGACACCGACATAAATACAATCTTTAAGATTTCTTAAAAAGAAAGTAAATGCATTTACAATTGGATATAGCCCTATCCCCTTTTCATTTTTAATCACAGTGACCAAACAACAGGATGATGTTAAAATTCTCTTCCCAGCAACTTCAATGGGAGCTGGATTTAGGCTACTGTGAAACAAGGTAAAAGCACAAAAAGCACACAATAAAATTTATATAGTACACAGCTCTTTCTCCACCAAATCAAGTATCTTCAAATGAAGGAAAGGATCTTTTTTTGACCTACATTAAGCACATAGCTATGGACATATTGCACATATTCAAATAAAAAGTACCCTAAGAAACCTGAAATAAAAGCATCACTTCCTCTTGCTTGAATAATTAAAAACACTGAACAATTTTTTTATCCGTAACCAAAATGGTTGTTTCTGGGTGCAGAAACAACATGCAGTATTTCATCTTATGAGACTGGAGTTAGATAAGCTACAAATTGATATTTCATAGCAGAGTGCTGGACAAAGGGAGAAGTTTCTAGTAGATGGGTAGTTCAATTACAATGCAGTCTAGCTATCACAACTAATAGTATAATGTGCTAAGACATTTTGCAGCATTTAAACAGTGTACTGACACAACTCATCTCACATCAACCAGGAGCAACAAACTAACTTTTTCTCACCAAAATGCAAGCCCCTTTCTTACCACCAGATTAAAACACTGGGCTGCTTCGTGTTTTTAGCAGTTTCATGATTTCTGTAATTTTCAAAAAGTTTCAGCTGTGTAATAGTGTAGTGTCATATTTATGATTTTGGACACCATAATGCAGACAAGGCTCATGTGGTCACTAGCATTTTCCACACTATGCCAAACATAACTGCTCATGGTCTCAGTAACATGGTACAGTAAACAGCTGCAGCAGTGGAAACATTAACTCCCTTAACACCGCAAACGTTCCTCCACAGGGCAGAGCTGCTACAGTGGAGCTACTATGCCTAACTTCTGGGCCACTTGACATAGGAAAGAATCCACAGGTCTGTCAGCTATTTGTAAGATACACGGGCATACATCTCAACCCTAAGAGTGAGATTCAAAATGGCAAGCGCACGAGGAAAGAATCCCTGTGGCTGGAAGAAACAGGGAAGTGTTAGACCCCATTCCCTCAAAATCAGAGGCCCTCACTCTGTGTTGCAAGGAGACATTTATCACCATCCTGAATCCCCCCAAAGATTTCAACCATAACTCCAGAAAAGGCAGACTTCAGCAAAGAAACTGGTTTCAGAAGTTCACTCATACCCCTTCTCTCTTCCCCTGCCCCTCACTCTCATCACACTGCTCTTCTAGTGATGCCAACTATTTGTCATGTTGTGCCTTTTGTTCCAGGCCTGTTTTTAACCACGATGACTTCAGTCACCTGGTTCACAGACACCCCCATGAATGGGTGGTGTCCCACAGCGTTACAGAAGCAACAAGCTGCAGCGCCATGGCACAGCTGGATTCATCACCAATGACAGGATTTCCTAGAACTTTGGGTTCAGAACACTATGTCATTTCCTTCTCAAAACAAAACACTTGAGGACAAGACAGTCCCCCTTTTAATGCTACAACCAGTGGTTAGAGGACTTTTTCAGAAAGACCCAGGGGGAGGTAAATTTCTATTTATAACCCCAGGTGGGTTCTCTACATAACAGATGGTACAATATACTGTGATGTGACTTGCTCAATCTTCCCTTTTGAAGCTGTTCTACTTTGCATGGAATAACTATACGCCATTTATGTCAGCAAGAGAACAAGCTAAGTGTGTAGTTCAAGTGATTAATATATGCAGTTGGACGTTGGGAGGGCAGATTCCGATTCCTAATTCAACATTATATTTTACAACCAAGCCTTCACCAATCCAGGAAGAAATCCTGTTCTATGAGAACAACTGCTCTTAAGAGTGGGCTGCCACTGCATGGTATCACCGTCAGAGAAAGTCTACTGAAAGAAAGAAACAGCACATCTTAAACATCACATTTAGATTAATACTTCAGTAACAATGTTTTAGAAAGCATGGGAGTATGGACCATGATGAGGAAACCTATACAGAGGCTGTGACAAGACTGTAATGCAGGTGGGTGCAATGTCACAGAGTGATCGGGACATCACTCCCTGACTTGGTGAGAAAGAAACGGTTCTCATAAGCAAGACTGTGAAATTATAAGCATTGAATGAAGCAGCATGCACAGAGGAAGGAAATAAAGTCAGAAATATAATGTGCACACACTGTTACAGTTTATAGAAGTTTTCAGTTACATTCCTACTCTGTGTTTCTTCTCTACCAGAAACAGGTATCAGGGGAAAGACTGACTGATCACAACCAAAACCCATGAGCTAAAAGACTACAGGAGACAGTTCCAGTACGGTAAATGACCCTATCTTTGAGAACATCAGCACCTATGAATGTTGACCTTTCAAAGTATCAAGTTTAAAAAAAAAATAAATAAAAATCACCCATTGTTTACATTATCAGATACTAGCAAGGTGTCCGATTTATGTATCACCCTGAAAAAAAAGTTCTGCCCTCTAGCAGGTAGGAATTGCACCAATATTGCCAAGTTACAGTTGCCATTCTCTTTTCACCACAACCAGAAGTGGTGATTTAGTTAGTCAAACCAAAAGTTTAGGTCATTTGTTTTTTTCAGAAAGTGAGGAACAACCCCAAGCACAGTACCTGAGAAAGAACAAGCTGCCCATGGAACCTATGGACAAATTTTCGTAAAGATGCAAGGTATGAAGCCTCTCCTATTGTCCTTGCCAGAGACCGCAAAAGGAAGTAACCCTGCAAGAAATTAAGCCAGAAACAAATAGAATGCTATGAATTCACTGACGTCTAGAAGAAAGAAGTCTCTTATCATTAGTAAAGCAATTTCAATAAAAATCAGCTGACAACACTCACCTTCAAATAGTGAACCTGCATGAAGATTTTTTCTGCTTTAAGACCATGTTTGACAACAGATGCTCCAGACTCACTCAATTCTCCTGTGCTCTCCTTTTTGGGCCTAAAATGGTAACACACTAAGTCTTGGATAAGTAAGTAAAGAAATAACTCATACATTACACATACTCATAGTTGAAAGCATCATGAATGACATACTAACTTTAGACACCTGTGACTAGTTCAGTCTTTTTCTTTACCCTAAGTATGTAACTTGGCTTAGACAGACAAACAAACGTCATACTTTTAATGCAATTTTGTACATAGCTGACCACATAGCTGGGGTACAAACGAAATCCATCACTAATTTGGTGTAATCTTTTCACTGCCAGCATGACATCACATTGCATGCCATTCTACAGTGCACAGACACATTATGAACAAAGAGAAACAAACAAAAAAAGACATTTTAAGGGGAAGGGGAAAGAAAGGGGAAGGGCAAAGAAAGGGGAAGGGAAAAGAATGGGGAAGGGAATTGAAGTCATTATGTTCAACTAAAGATTTCTCTTCTTATACCTGAACATTGGCTTAACTGCTTACATGACTATACTTGCAAGAACAACCTCTTTCACCTGCATGCAATACACTGCAGAAGAAATAATGGTCTGTTTTTCATTTTTGCAGTTTGGGGTTGGAAGAAAAGTAGTTGAAGTTTTAAAAGAGCAAGCCTTTCACATACACACAGGTTTGGGGTTTACAGACAATAATGTCTAGAACAAACCTCCTTCTTCACTGCCTGATTTTAAAATGTAATACAGCATCTGGTATGCCAGAAATCTACAGCAGTAAAGTTTGGAGGACTTCTAGGCTCTTATGAGCACAGAGTGAAACTAAAGAGAAGCTATGCAAACATTTTTTCTTCATTTGTAAGCAGTGCCGTCATAGGCATAGTACTGAAGAGCCCTCTAGCTTTTTTTCTTCCATCCAGGAAACATCCCAGCTAACAGAGGTCTGAGAACAGATGTCTCTCTTAGGAGCCTAACCCTCTGACTGAAGCAACCTCTCCAATTCTAACTGTGGATTTTGAAATGGCCAGTCTTGGAAACCAAACATCTTTCCCCCCACTTTCACAGAATAGGGGCAACACAGGCCACAGCAGAGCACAATTCTTCAAACCACATCACTCCCACACTTCTCAGGAGCTAATCCCTGTGATCAAATTTCTTTCATATCTATGTCTGCTTTGAGGAAAACATTCTTCCTTTTTTGTATCTGTGTAGTGGTTTCTTATTAGAGTTTTGTCCAGAGTCCTAAGCTGTTTTTTTCACCCTTTAGGCACTACATTTAGGACCTGTGCACATGAAATTCACTTCACACAGTAAAATCTTGATAAAATATAACTGTTTGAAATAGAATAGAAAAACAAAATGCAGATTCAATTTTATACTGTTCCTAACACAGTCCTTTACCACACTATAGTTCATATTTTCTTTCAAGGAAGATCTTCCTTCAACACTGAAAGGAGAAGATCAATAATTGATTTCTTATCCTATGGTCACTCCAGTTCTTCAAGACAACATCATTGCAGACCCACTGTAGAAGAGCAGAGGTCCACCTCTTTGCATTCTGGATCAGTCTCCTGGAAGGAAGGCCTGCTGGCACTCCATACGTGACTCTTCATTGTTCTCTGCATATATAAAGAGCCAAAACTGCTTCATTTCTCTCATAATAAATAGCCCAGTCTATAGACTTTGAAAAATGGAGTTGGAGCACAGGCTATGGGATCCACACTAAACCAAAATATCTCCCATAATCACAATTACTCTAAATCAGGCAACCATACTTCCTTCCTTCCTCCTCCAACTCTGTGCCTGTGTAGATCCTAATAGGTGACTAGAAAGCAGTATCCCATCTGGATGATGGTACTGAAGAATTTCCTTTTGCAAAGGATGTATATATACTCCTGATAATGTCTGCAAAAGAGTGTAAATATCCAGAAAGTTACCCTGTTCTCTGCTGGTCAGTACTTCAGCATACTATTTTAAAGCAATGCTTAGTATATTTATAACACATTGAAGGTACAGAGACTGAAAGTTTGTTACACTGACCTACATCTAACCTAGTTGATGAAGCTAGGCATAATGCTAAAGGCAAGCTGATTCAAGGTATTCAAGCTGCTACCTGGCACATTTTAGATACTGGCAAATTTCTGAAGGAAGCAAAAGATGCTGCTTTTTGTTTGCTGGGCAGAGAAGTACATTGTACAAAGTAAAAGCACAATTCACGAGGAAGTCCTTGGTAATTAAATGCTCTGATGTACTAGGTAGTCATGAAAACCTACGCAGAGACCACGACAGATCATCTGAAAGGCATGTTTCCTATCAGTGTGATAGAATAAAACTCTTTAAACACCTACAGAGCAGTCAGAGAGCATTGCTTCAGGAGGGAATGGACTTGACTCAAGTGGAACTCAGAGACAACTTTAGAATTAGATATCAACACTGGTTTGTCTTGATGAAGAATCACAAGCTGCAGTTCAGTCATATGGGCCACGACATGAAACAATCTCAACACCAGCTTTATTCCACAGAACAAAACGGACTTCTCTAGTCTTCTTTGCTTTCATAACATGAGAGACTGGATGAGAGTGCTGGTGTCAATGCTTGCCAGCAGAATGAGTGCCAGGACATCTTTCACAGGTGCTTTTATCCCTGCAGGTTTGCTTCAAACTCTGTGAGAAAATACACAGGATTCTGTCTGAAGTCTTATCCTGTATGAGCACTACAGTGCCACAAATTCCCTCTTCAACACTAAGATTTACTGGTGCTGCCTTTCAGAGCTGCTGCCCACTGAAAAGACGCTTACCTATTTCTTTCATACCTGACTTCTTTTTTCACAGGTAGCTTATAAGATGCTACTATAACATAATATCAAATATCCATAATAAGAAGAAATATCATGCTGATGATCAGTTTGCTGAGTGGCTTTCACCTAGTCTGAACAGGTATTCATTTGCTGGATCAAAAGTTAATAGGATCAGCTGACAAGTTTTGGGCAGGGTTTTCCTTCTGTCAGGAGAAAGCACAGAAAGTCATATGATCATCCTGCAGGGAACAAAAACATAATTGAAGAATAAGCTTATGCTTGGGAAGAGTGGGTTGGCTGATTTTTTACTTCCTGATATAATTGGCAAGAAGTAACAAACAGTTATCATTTGATTTTAATATCCTTGTATAAAAACACAAGCCTGAACCAGCAAAAGCCTCAGTACAGACCCAAAACCCAGTGCAATGCCAAGACTGAAATTTTCTCTCTTACATGCTGTCATGGTTTAACCTCAGCCGGCAACTGAGCACCATGCAGCCACTTGCTCACTCCCCCCACCCCAGCGGGATGGGGGAGAGAATCGGAAGGGTAAAAGTGGGAAAACTCGTGGGTTGAGATAAAAACAGTTTAATAATTGAAATAAAATAAAATAGTAGTAGTAATAGTAGTAGTAATAATAATAATAATGATAGACGAATATGCAAAGCAAGTGATGCATGATGCAATTGCTCACTACCCACCAACTGATGCCCAGCCAGTACGTAAGCAGCAATCGCTGCCACCCAGCCAACTCCCTATGGTATGGAATATCCCTTTGGCCAGTTTGGGTCAGCTGTCCTGGCTATGCTCCCTCCCAGCTTCTTGTGCACCTCTTTGCTGGCAGAGTATGAGAAGCTGAAAAGTCCTTGACTTAGTATAAACACTGCTTAGCAACAACTAAAACGTCAATGTGTTATCACATTATTCTCATGCTAAAACCAAAACACAGCTCTATGCCAGCTACTAGGAAGAAAATTAACTCTAGCCCAGCCGAAACGAGGACACATACCAACTCTGGAAAGCACATGGACATACTTTCAGAAGGAAGAAGAAAAAAAACCAGTAAACGTACAAAGAGAGAACCTATTCAAGTCCATGCCACAAAAATAGTAGAGAATATTTATATCTGACTGAAACGAGTGGAAAGTCCTTAAATGCAACCACAGGAAACTAGAGACATCAGAGAGGAAGAGACTGCCAGAATCCCAAGATGTATCACGTTCCTCTCCTGAAGTGTATATTAGAGGCATATTTTTCAAACAAGAAACGATTTGTCATTCTTCTGTATTAGCATTGAGAATACCACCACGTGAAAGGTTAGCAGCATGCTTATTAGCGAGACTTAAGTCTACTAACTGTAGAAGTCAATAGAAAGCTTAAGTTTCAATTTCAAGACAAAACAATTCTTCCTGAGTTTCAAACTACAAAGGATACTTTGGCCCTTAGAAAAATTATTTTAAAAATTTACACCACACACACATTTTATTAAAAGTAACAACTACATAATTAACACAAAAGACAAATGTGATTCCATAATGTTGAAAATGGAACCATATATCCAGATAAGCTTCATATCACAAGAACCAATGTTCCTAAAAATAATTTATTTTAAAACAAAGAAGAACCTCAGCATCTGTCAATCAGTAGTTGTGTTGGTAGCAGCTGTATGACAGCTAGTGATAAGGCTTGCTTTTGTATTTACACCTATCAAATTGCACACTTGCAAATGTATAACTTCACTGACTCAGCTTACACATAGCATACACAATTCATCAGTAAGCATGAAGTAAAACAGATCAATGAAAGGCAACAGTCATGTAAAGTTGGTGACATGTTTTCAGATGACATGAGGCCATAAAGAGGAATTTCTATGTTGGTGAACAGTGCCCAAATATAAAAGGCTTTTAGGTCCTATTGGGAAAGCACAAAAAGAAGGGAACACCTCAAAATGAATGAAATGGCAACAGTCTTCCAAAAACATTTAAAAGTTGATTATGTAGAAGACGAGGATCAATTTGTTCTTCACTTCCACTTGGTGAAAGAAAAGAAGACATCTACATTGTTTGAAATAAACAATATTTCACCTGTGCATTAGAAAGGAATTTTTAACTCTTAACACTAAAACAGCTTAGCTAAGTACCGTAGAAACTTTTTTTATTGGTGGTTTCTAAGAACATGTTAGCAAAAACCTGCTTAAGATGGTCTGTGTATACTGCCTGTATTTCAGGGTAGGAGAATGGTCTACATAATCTCTTGAAATCCGTCCTTGTACTTCTGTGATTTGTTCAGTGTAGGGCTAATTTGAGTTAGGATTGAAGTAAACTTGTTTTTCTTAGTCAAAGACTGGGAAGAGACAAGTAGTGGAGATGTTAGGTAGCCACTCAAGATAAAAGACTATGGCAAATTCCCAAGACACCAATCAGAACAGCCCAGGTTATTAATCATTAGCAAAGCAAGAATCTTTTTTTGATCTAATGTCTTTAGCTGTGTAAGAAGAAGCGTTGAGCTCAGCATCTGGTACCTAAAGACCAAAATCTTGTTTACATAGCATTATTAGTCATTTCTAAAGAGAAAGTAGATTTGTATAGTTCATTATGCTTTTTCCTTTGTTTTTTAAAGGTTCATTCAGCTTGGCAGTTAAGATGCCATACTCCTGTATGTGCTTGTCTTCAGTCACAGAACATGAATCTGTTACGGCTTCAAACAGTGAACTTTGTTCAGGAAATGGCCTTCTTTTTTCCCTGAATAGAGGCTCTTGTAAACTGCTTAGAAACATTTTATATCAAACTAAATCCCATGGTTTTTGAAAGCTTTCTATAACAAAGAGAAAAGCAATTGCATTATACAGAAGATGATAACCTAGTGAATTTAATTTGACTTTTCTTTTTTCTTCAGGAGGAAATTAGGAAATGCAGTGGATTTAATCAGGTGATTTGGACGCATATCCTTTGAAGGGAGAAAATGGTGGAAAACAGGAGAGAGAGAACATGCAAAAGCAAAGATTACACTGTCATATTGTTACCTTAAAACTTGCAGCTCTTCTTCAGAGTTCTGCACCTCATCTCTGAGTCGTCGCCAGCGAAGTAAAGCTTTCAATTCCTGCTGCCCTCTTACTTCATCATGTGAGAGCTGCTTAGTGTACAAAAAACACAGATAACTGATTGCTGTTTCTCAACAGGCAATAATAATTTTAAGAAGAAGAAACTTGTTTTGTTTCCCTTTAACGTGCAGAAGATGCAGGAAACAGTACCAATATCCATGATAAAAAAAAAACAAAACAACAGTTGCTGCTGTAAGAGTTAATAGCAGCACTAAGGAAAACAGAAGCCTCACTGCGCGCATCAAATCAATAGTCGGTTAAATATTTCTGCCTGAGGAGAGAGATGGGCATGTTGTTTTCCCTTTAGTGACCGGCAATAAGTGAACTGAATGTTCAGTACAGATATCTGGCATACCAGTTTTGGTTGCGTCTTCACTATTCCCAGCCTTGAAAGCAAAGAGCTGCTTTGTGTCCTGACTTCACCCCTCTTTCCTACTACTTCTGACACACTTGTGAAAGCTCCCTGTTGTATTTTCCCCCATTTACATAATATTAAGAGAGATGCATAATTATGAAATAAATGCCAGGTTGTCAGCTTACAAATAACAACTAATTTATGCTTCTCTATTATAAGAAAAGATGGGAGATGGAAGAAAGCAAAAGCAGCTAATATTATCCTGCATTACACCAATATTTCTGTCACATGAAATTATTGTCAGGCACTATGGAATATACTTATAATCCTACAATTGTATGATTGCACAGCACCAAAACTACTCATAAATTCTAAGAAGGGAAAAAAAAAGCAATAATACATTTTCTGACCTTATAAATTAACAAGGGCACTAATCACTCTGTTTTGTTGCTTACTCCTTTCCATTCAGCTACATGGAAGTGTGTCTACTACAATAAAAATGCTTTCAAGTGACTCGCAAAAGCGTAGAATTAATGTGAACAGCTCACAGCAGAGGAGTGATGCTCAATGTAAGAGCAGAAATTAGTTTTAGGACTAGAAGGGAAAAGCAAAGTGTTTGGACAGCCTTCCTCACTTTCTTGTTCCAGAAACATGGTAAGTGACAAGGAATTCTGTTTTGTTCAGTGCTATAAATATGCCTGATACTTAATAAAATGGAGGCTCAGAAGAGTGTACAATGTCAGTTCCCAGTCCCATCTGCTCTTCCACAGATGGAGCTCTGCAGACTTAAGGGGTAGAATCAGGGCCTGACACAAGAACAAGAATAAATGACTAACACACAAAATGCTTGAAGTAGCAGAGGTACAACGAAAATAAGAATTGGATCAGAAAACCACTTTACAAGCTGACATGCAATTTATGAGCTTTTCACTTTAAGGCAAACAATGATTTCTAAGCCTCTGACATGAGGGTAACTCCTGCTGAGCAGTGTAAGAGAAAAAAAGTGTAAGTGCTGGTGCCCTATTTCATCAGCTTCCATTTTGTTTTGATGTATGCTTCTTGGCTGTCCACTGGACAAAAACAGACCACTTTCATTAGGTACCTGGAATATTAACAATATTCAGTAAGACTCTGCTGATTATTCCAGTTTCAGGAACACAATACAAGTGGAAAGAACGCAGAGCAACTGTTTGATAGCTGAATTGTAATAATTGAGTAGTACATTTGTGGGAAGGTAATCATTGACAGGCAGATGTTTCCATTCTCATTTGCACTGGCCTCTACCTCTGTAAAGATTGGTGTTCATTGTGGATCAGGAAGGAATTTTTTTTTTAAAAAATCAAGTTATCATGCAAATTCCAATATTATTTTAAAAGACTTATCTTCATAACACAGGAGCTTTAATTTATATCTAATTCACAGCAGGATATATAATTTTGATTTCCACATAATTCAATTGAGAAGTGATGTATCGTCACCTTACCTGTTGTGCCCTAGCCCAAAATATATCTTCTAAAAAAGTGGCAAACCCTTCACTTATCCACTCTTCAGTCCAATCACGCGCACCAATGGCCAGTCCAAACCAAGCATGAGCAATTTCGTGGCACAGACGTGTTCCACAGAGATGGCTCCCTCCTGGTAATACACTCTGTGACAGGAAGATGATGTGTGGGCTGCACAATAGGAATGAGTGACAAAATACATTACTGACTTGTTATAACAAGCATTGCATGGCCATAATAATGTATAGGCTTTATTAGCCTTGTCAGCCTGTTATTACTATATGCATGCTAGATCATGACTGATAGTTTATAGCTCAGGCATTTTTAGGAATTAGACTGTACTTTATTGTTGGTTGGCAGAGAATCAAACCAAAATTCTGCCAAGCAGTTGTTTTGTATTCAACCGTCAAACAGCTATTACCTGTAAGAAGTAACTTAAACCAAAGTTTTATATTTTTCAAATTACAAGACTGATTTACTTCAATAGAAGCATTTATATATAAGCCACGATAATAAAAGATGAGCAGGTGTGAATATAAGCAGCAAGTATTTAGCAGTTAAATGATCAAAGCTGGAAATAAATAAAGCAGAAACATTTTATAAAGAAAACAAATCACTACCCAAGAGCAACAAGAGCCATGTATAGTAAAGCACATGTGCTTGTTAAAACTTAAAACAAGCTAAAAAGATACCATCTGATGATAAGAGTTGATCATTCCTGCAAATGCAGAGGAAGAAGAACATCCTTTACCACAAGCACAGAAGTGAGAAGGAGGCTCAATATTCACTAATTATCTGCTTTTCACAACAGGGGAGAACAACCCAATCTGTATCTACTCTGCTTTGCACTCAAGTACTGTAAGAAGAAATTGGGGGAAAAAACTGTTATGAATTATTGCTCTGCTATTGAAAACACTTACACTGAATTGCAAGGTACTGCAGTTCCCAACTCATGTTCTGCGGTAAGGCAATTTCTACTATGCTCATAGACATTACAGATGTTAACGTCCCAAAAGTTACATAATTTTTGAGATTAAGTACATCTAGGAAAAAAAAGTAGCAGAATTAAGCCCTCTGACTAACACGCAAGGGATTAACAGGGCACCGTGCCAGATATGGGAGTAGGAAGGGCACAAACCAAGACCATCAACTGCAGAGTATTCCTGCACTAACCCTCAGCATCCATAATCTGCATTTCAACTGTTTTCTCAACTCCAGACAGTTAGAAAGGAAATAAAGCATAATGGTAATACCTTCAAGACCACTGGTCTTTAAAACTAAGTCTAGCCTTCTGAGCATGGGAGGGGAGCGCATGGCCTTAAGACATTTCCAAGAGTCAAATATTATTCGTCAGCGTTCCAAAGAGCTTCCCCACCCGCCCTACCCTTCCGTTGGAAACGTTAAAACACCCACAGTTTTCTTGCAACCAGTTGAATGTCTGGAACTGAGACCATAAAATATGATACACACTTAAATAGAAAAACATACTCAATAACCATCTCCTCATAAAATAATAACAGTCATCCAGCAAAGCAAGTTAATACATTTCAATCAGCTAGCATTGTAAGAAACATTGTAAGAAATTAAAGCACTAATAGAAGAATCAAGTCACAGAGAACAAAGCAAGAAAAACCAGCAGCTCTCCAAATGTTCACCAAAAGCAATTCTGATTAAGAGAAGTGAAGGAGGGAGAGAGGGGGGAAAAGTGCAAGAACTAAGTCTGCCTTCTGAGCATGGGAGGGGAGCGCATGGCCTTAAGACATTTCCAAGAGTCAAATATTATTCGTCAGCGTTCCAAAGAGCTTCCCCACCCGCCCTACCCTTCCGTTGGAAACGTTAAAACACCCACAGTTTTCTTGCAACCAGTTGAATGTCTGGAACTGAGACCATAAAATATGATACACACTTAAATAGAAAAACATACTCAATAACCATCTCCTCATAAAATAATAACAGTCATCCAGCAAAGCAAGTTAATACATTTCAATCAGCTAGCACTGTAAGAAACATTGTAAGAAATTAAAGCACTAATAGAAGAATCAAGTCACAGAGAACAAAGCAAGAAAAACCAGCAGCTCTCCAAATGTTCACCAAAAGCAATTCTGATTAAGAGAAGTGAAGGAGGGAGAGAGGGGGGAAAAGTGCAAGCGCAGAAGCTGCAGAACATGATGAACCTTTTATTACAAAGCCCCTGATGAGAAGAATAACTGCGGCTTCAGGGGTATTACTTTGGTCAGTTGTAAGTAAATGACCCCTAACTGTGGCATGTGTACAGTGCTACAAAGAAAAACTGCAGAAATGGACCAAGTAAATAACATTCCAGACATACTGCTGGCAGTGTTTCAGCCATTTGGTCAAGCAAAACAAAAGTAACTTCATGCCTTATAAACAGACTCACAGAATGGTTTGCATTTTAAGTCTACTGTAAGTAAATACACAATAAAAGTAAAGATTGTATTTCCTGCTTTTTCCAATCACTTAAATAATAGAAATGGCACATTTGGACTATCTTCTTTATGGAAGGATTATAAATCACTTCAGTGAGAAAAATGTATATGAGTTAAATTTTGGCCAAAGAATAAGAATACAACTTTCTACAAGGCTAAAAATAAGATTAGGTGCTGCAGCAGAATTTCATTTTAGAGTCTGGGTACAGCCAGCAACTTCCTTTCCTGGGAACACCTTAAGTGATTCCTTTTATTTTGTTTGCCCTTAACAAGCAGCAATATCTCCAATTCAAAGCCTCACATACCAACAGATATCACTACAGAGCAGTGCAAAGTTCCCATTTATCTTAAGAGGAATTTTATCAAAGACTGAACATGTTTCGTAGTATGTCCAGCATCTATTAGTTTGGGGAGAAGTTTGATTCTATTTATTAGTTTAAAATACAGATCCTCTATTTTCAATACATGTTTGGATTCGAGAAACTCTGCTCCACCTCTACTGATACCAACCAAATCTACATTTTTTTACATCATCTAGGATGTACAATGTTATTCATTGCACATTGTTACTATCAGTGTTGTTCCTAAAACACTCACTAATTCAAGAAAGTGTCTATGTGAAAAATAAGATAACCAGGATGATGATTAAATTGCAATAACCAAAAACTTTTTTTTTAACCAGAATAGGAATTTGGCCCTCCTACCATCCATTTGATTTACTAGGAACAAATTATAAGGCTTGATATCCATTGCTTTCATTGGAATTGAAAAGGAAAGAATGCCATTCATACACTAGGAATGGACAAAGGTGATTCACCTCAGCAATTACATCAAGACCTGATGAAGTATGTGCAGCTTCTAAATACCTCTAGCTGATGTCTTTTCAAGTCTGGCCCAAGTTTCTACAGCAGGCCAGAACAGGCTAGCTGGATGTGGTAAGGAAGATGGGAAACCTCTCCCAGTTAACGAAAAAATAAAAACCCCACCAGTCCTTCCCAGGAAAGCTGGACAAGTTCCCAATAGCTCTTGCAGAAAAAGAAGTTAATGACTTGTTTTCAACAAGTATACACGTGGTTACACTTTTAAAGCAAAAGGTTATTATTCTGACCAGAATCACACCCTCATAACTTATATCTTCATTATCAGTTGACTGAAAGAAGGAGCAAGCTCCCTCTCCCAGTTAAACTGCAGTTAAGAGAAATCTCAACACTGTAACTATGGTATGAATGCATATGAAGGAAAAACTGAGCCCCAAAAGGAAGGATTTGGTGTGAAAGGCCGAAGGGTCCTGATGTTCCAATCATCCAAATCCACCCATGTAGATGTTCTTCATAAATGGTCTCTTTAATAAATAAAAGGTTTCCAATGAGCCCTAGAGCTCTGAACAGTAATCTGACCAGCTGAGAGGCCAAATCTCTGAAAGCAATTTTGCAAAACTTTTTCTCCAGACTTACGACTTAGATGCAGGTGCTGCTTTGCACACAGGCTGCAGCAGTATGCTATCTTTGGCTGCTCACACATAATCAGATGCAACACATAGCACAAACTCTAGCCAAATGTACGTGCAAGAACTTAAGTACACATTTAAGCTGGGAACACGAAGCTCACTTCTAACAGACTTGTTCCATTCCTTTTGAAGTAGAAGTCTTTCCCTCTTAACACACAGGGATTTGCAGGTACATTTTCTTACGTATTTATTGAAATAACAGAGCTAAGACCATATCAGCTGGAAAATTATGTTTCTGGAGTCAAAAGTAGCACCCAGGATCACTATTACAGATGGAAGTTATATAACAAAAAAAGTATTTTTCATGTTTTGATAGTACTCCACATATTGCTTCCCTTTTCCTATTTAGAAAAAGGTAGTCAGATAGTAAATGGGTTAGACAGTTACTGTACTTCTAGAAAATCCCTTCTTAAACATGTAGAAGGGAGCAGGGGAAGTCTCCCTAAAAATATTTTCATAGGAACACATTAAGATACACATTTCAAGATTACTGGAATTTGAGAAAGTTAGACAATTAAATGACAGCTCTTTACATATAGTTTGCACAGTCTCTCATCAGTTGCCTTCAACCTACATTATTCCAGTGATACAAAGAACAGTATTAGCATATTGGCTGCGGTATCTACATCAGACTTTGAATGTTAGCTTAATTTATCTTTGAGGACACTTGTGCCATTGGAATGCAGACACAAGAACGTGCAACATCCACTTACTTACCTCTATAATCTCCAGCATTCTGGTGTATGTTACAGTCCAGTACTGAGAGAACTACAGAGACAAACAACCTTTTTAATCTTCTAGGTTTATAGTGTACCAGAAGCTCAAATATACACGCAGATAACATTGTAGAGACAAGGACCTGGTAGTTAGAATACTCTGAGCCTTGTTCCAGAAATAATGGAAACTTCGTAAAGTTTTCCCTTCCTACCATCATAGTGGGAAACCAGCAAGTGACTGGAAGTTACAGCTGAAAGTCATTCTAGAGCAGATGACTAACTTTTTACTCCATAAATCATGCAATAATACAGTAGGGTAGGCAATAGGGAAAGAAGACCAACTCCCGTGTGTTGGAAGGAGGATGGCATCAGCCAACTCAGTACAGCAATTCAACATCCAAACTTCAAATTTCAGTCAAGCAACTAATTAATGATCTGAGCACCTGAGCAGCAGCTGCTCCATGAATTGGCAGATAATCACTTCAGTCTTACTTATTTCGCCGTTCCAAACCAGGTTAGTCAGGATGTGTATAAACAAGGGTGAAACCCTCTCAGGAGAAACTCTCTTTATTAATGTTCAACAGCAAAACCGGTACTTGGCATAAAACTGAAGAAATTATACAGTGAAAGGAAAAAGATAACATGAGCCTAAGCTCAAACAGCTGCTACACAAACAACTGGGTTTGTAACAACTCTTGATATTTCTCATTATCTCCAATCCCATATTACACCAAATGAACAGCCTTGAAGTAAAAACCTGCATAAAAAGACAGTATGTTTTTATCACATACAAGTGATAAATACATACACCACCTTCCACAGTCTTTGGACTTACAAGTCAACTATTTATTTGATTTGTCCAGACATTATTCACTGAGCAAATTTTATACATTTTCTTCAGATACCAAAATAGCTCTGGATCTTTATGATGAACAAAAATAAACTAAACCACATTGAAAATATTGAAAAGAGTTGACAAATGCAATTTTTATATGCCAGGAGACCTTACTTTGCTACTGCAAAAGGACTGATCATACTGACCTGAAAAAAAGGATACAGGTTGATGTGCTTCAAAAAATAAACAAAGAATTTGATGCGCTCCCAGCTAATGCATGATCAGCCTAAAGGAAAACTGTATCAACCCATCTCATTCCCCATAATTCAATTCTCTTAACTTTATGTTCACAAATGAAAAGATATGCTATATGCTTTCATGCTATATCATGTACATATTCACATAAATTTCCTCAAAATTTCAATCATAACTTGCTCTGAAACTTTTACATGAGTAAAAGGTCAAAGTATTAAAAAAGGAATCTCCGGTATTTTTAATTATGTTTTTTAACAATAAAAAAATAATAGAAGTCAAGAAACAAACCAAACTACTGAAGAATTTATTTTTTCTTTTAAAATTAGATCAATGGGAACGAACCACAAACAGGGTGATACCATCTATTAACTTCTTCTTTGAATACCATAGTACAGTCAATTCTAAAAGTGGGATTCGTATTTCATATTTCTATCTTAGGGGACTTCAAGTATAAAATGCAGAGCTGTACCTGCTAAAACAAGATATTTATTTAGTTGCCCAACAAAATGCGCATCTGGCAGACAGGAAACATTTTGGAGGTTTTAATTTTTGCACCAGTGTTGCCAAAAATGTGCCTTATTCTTTTCTAATTTTTTCTAAGGCATGCTCTGTTTTGAAGTTCTAGCTTTCTTCTGGGGGCTCAGCTCCTCTGTCCTCCATTATCCAACCAAAATATACAATGTTAAAATGGTGGACTGAAACTATCACTTCCCACAGAAGGGTTACAAGAATTTCCCTAGATCCAACTCTCGAGAACAGGAACACACTGCAAGATGAACAATCTGGTAATAATGCAACTAATTTCTTTAAACAATGCTGTCTCATCTCTCTCTAACACACACAGAGCACACAGATTGACAGTGCTAAGACAAAAAACCCACTTTAATTGGGGTTTTACAAAAATCCATGAAACAACTTATCTGTGGCTGATACCCTGCTGCAATCATATCATGGTAATAAATCCTACCTGCTTAAAACGTTCTGACTTGGGATGTAAACCAAGAAGGAAAGAAAGGACATTGTATTTTACAGGCGGTTTTCCGTCTGATGTCTGGGATCTAAGTATTGCCAGTGAGCTAACCCAACTTTGTAACAAGCTCATCAGGAACTAGGGGTGACAAGATCAACCAGCAGTCAACCCAAGTACGAACTGTGGAGTTGAGGAGTTACTCATCAGTTGACCTCTGATGGCCCCAGGATGCCTAACGGCAGCTCTAACTCACTTCTTTTCATCTTACACATTCTGTATCACAAAGAGGAACTTGCAGGGCATGAACCTTTTTTGGAGCTCTCCAGATTTTGTGTCCTAATGTCTTACATAAGCCCAACAATATCCATTCATTTAGAAACTTCCGTACTCCCACGATCTGTGACAGGCGGCAAATTGCCTGCTCTTGCACAGAAAGAAAAGCAAACATAGAAAATTACAGGGAGGGAAAAGAAGGAATTAGAGATTCAAAACCTCAGCTCTCATCAAGATTTTTTATCCAGATTTGTTTGAAACCTCATGCCCAAAAAACCACAAAGTAATGGAATTCTCTTATAAAAATCAATTACACAATACCTCCTAGTAACACATGGCTACAATACTGTCAAAAATCTCACAGTCGGAGAATCACCTTGAGGACTAAAGCTTTTTCATGTTGTATATCACAGAATTAATTTTTCCTCCTTAACTGATTTGGTTAACTGATTTAGGAGTAAGTGCAAGTAAAGTGGCTTCAACAAATGCAAGCACCTGTTTCACCCTTAAAAAAAACCCTCTCTATATTTTACGGAGCTCAATTTTTAACCTTCACACTTCACATGCAATTGCTCCTCAAGAAGTACTGACATTGCTAACATTGAAAATAATTTATGATTCAGTGACACCAATTTCCAGATCCCTTACTAAGTATTCATAGTACAAAATTGCATTGTTTCATGGCAGATGTTTCCAAACAGGTCTTACAAGCTACACAACTCAATTAGCTTATTTCTTTTTTTCTTAAAAATGGATAGAGTGGAAGTCAATCTAGAGTACTTCAGTTAAATAGCAAAGAAATCAAGATCAAGAAATTCAAAATAGTTCTAGTTCAGATTGTTCTTTGAATAGTGTTATAATGTAGAATTTTTCATAGAAGTATCTTTTTTTGTTTGACATAAGACAGCTGATGCAAAGATCACAACAATGATAAAACATCTCTACTCTTGCTGCCATATCACAAAAGAGGTTCAGAGGCTGAAGGGAAAATTTTGTTCATGTCTGAGGAGCCAGAGGAAATACCATGTTCCCACTAATTTCAGTAAGAACTTTATATACACATATAAATACAATATCTGGTTTACATTCTGGATTTGCTAAATTCCAGATTTCATATAAAACTTCTACCACATTTCTCTGAGTGCTTCCAAATATTAGAAACTGGCCAAATGAAGTAAAGAAAAAAAAAAAAGTTATGCTATTAACCATGTGAAAATGGATAATAACAAATAATAGTGTGGAAAGTCTCTATTAGAACCATGCATTTATATCCATTCTCTTTAATTTAAAACTGATTTATAAGATTAGGACCACAAAATTAACCTTAAGCACTTGCTGAAATAAAAAAAAGTGAACAGAAAATAGCAATGGACAGACATTGATCATTGTAATTAATTATTTTAATTTGTCATATTATTTTAACAAGAAGAGGAAAATGGAAACAGATATAGATACAGGTACTCACACCTCTCATTTTATAAATACAAAATGGTTTTGTGTGATAATAATTTTTTTTTTAGGTTTCCTTCTTATATACCAAAGGGAAGACTAAAAAAAAAAAAAAATCTCTTGGTTTATATTAGAAATGCACATAGCATTTGTTTCAGAGCCTTTTCAAACTATTTTTTGTATTCTTGCTAAAATTATTAATATGATGAACAGTCTCTAACAACATTCCTCAGTTCCAGTCTAAATTATGATATTTGTCACTGATGGATGATATTATTTGATCATGGATGGATTTCATTATCTGTAGCTTTTCATCATTGTTATTACTGGAAGACCTGGATTTCCTTTTACTACATCATGAAGCTTCTGGCAGATACTAACATAGCTGAGAGACAAAGTGCAAATAACTATGACAAATAGTCAGACAGAAAGAGCAAAATGTATCTGCTTCTCCATATTGAGTGAAAATTCACTCAAGCTAAGGGCCTATACATTAGTGATCTCAAAAGGTGACATGGACAAGACAAAATAAAATAAAGAATGGGTCATTTTTTTCTTCATTTGATATATAGAAAAAAGCTTTTATCCACACATACCAGACCAAAACAGCAACAAACAACAAAAAAGCCAAACCACAAGAAAAAAGGGAAAGAGATTGTTCTTCAAGTTTTTCAGGATTCTTTTCTCAATGTAAAGCTCATGGTATCCCTGTTCTAAAAGCAGCAAGGAAATGAAATCTGCTTGAAGGCAGAAGGGGTTCTTACTAAATCTCTACAAACTACAGTTAGAGTAGCATCACAAAACAAAACAAACCTAAGGAATGCTCTTGTTTTTTAAGGATTCCTATCACAAATACTTCACCTGGAGACCGAGAAAACTCCAGATATATCCCTGAATCATTCAGGAAATCCCAAACATTACTGGAGGAGAGCGCGCTACAAATCCCTGATATTTCTAAGAAAAAATAAATAAAAAGGTAAAGTTCAGAGTTTAAAAAAAAAAAAGATCAGAACTTCTCAAATCATAAAAGAGATACAGATCCAATTCTCTTAAATTTTCAGTTCATATCTAATACACTCTTGCTTCTTGTGCCAACTACAAATGTGGGAGCAAACAATGAGATTAAGATAATTATCCAATTTGCATGTGATCTAATTTTTGCCCATACGCAGTATCACCCACAATTCTTGCTTTTAAGAACCGGTACCTAGAAATCCATTTTCTGAAGCCTTTCATTTTACTTAAAAGAATTGATGCAAATCCAGTATTTTCAATCTATTCTGATTTTCAACATCCCTGCTAAAATGCATTATTTCTACTATGCCTTTATCCTCTGTCTATACAAATGCTACAACACTCTGCACACTCATCTTAAAAATGGTTCAGGCAATAGAAATTTAACTAACTGGTCCTACTATCATCCATTACCTGTTTTTCTTATTTTTGTTATCTATAAACAGTATGTAAGCTGATATAAAATGCATGCTTTCATTTTACTGAATGAGGATCCAATGCTTCTTGTTACATTGACTAACGAGATACATCTTGTTAGCAAAAAAAGAGAGAACAACATAGAAGAATACGTAATGGCTTCAAAATTATTTTCTTAGTTTATTCAGCACAGCAGCTATACAAGCCTCCTTTTTTGTATGCATCAGTCAATAAGATATCTGTTGTGCTTTTGCACAAAGAACAAAGATGCCTTTATCAATTCTCAGAAGTCTGTAGGACAAACCATTCATGTTGTCAAACGCCCTAAAACCCTTTCAGCAAATAATGAAATCCATCAGTGACAAATGTCAACATACTAATTTGTTAAATACAGAACAAAAGCAACATTCAGAAGAGGTGCTTCATTTCATGTTATATCAGCCCTTCAATTTGTAACAACTTTATGGCAGCCCACAGATCATGCAATATTAAAACAGAACAGCATTATAGTTATTAAAACTAGAACAAGCTATTCTCCTTACAATAAATGCTTAGTAGTTCAACAAAACTGTAAACAAAATCTTTTGGGAACATCAAACTCTTTGCAATGCATTAATTCTCCTCCTTTTTGGAAGATTATTTCCAAGTAAAATCTTATACACAAACACAGATTCTCTTTCACACACAGTCACATTTATTGTGCTGGTGGAAAAATAAGATTAAATTACATCATATCCAGTGATAGAAGAGCTTCAGTGTTCCTGAGAATTACTTTATCCATTATACAGGACATCCAGCTATTATTGTTGAATCATATAGCAAAGGGACAGTTCAGCTGGAAGTAGCTAGTGTGCATGTGAATTACTTTATTCATCATACAAAGACATCCAGCTATTATTATTGAATCACATAGCAAGGGACAGTCTAACTGGAAATAGCCAGCACAACTGAAAACTGTGTTAATGTCTTACAAAATGGAGCATCACCTACTAATGAACTTTTATTCTGTTGCATCTTCTATCCATTTACCTTTTCATACATCTCCAAATTTGTTTCAGTCCATCATAAGGACTAAACAAATATTTTTCCTGTTGTCCAGGACACTGCCACAGAACACATTTACCTATTCTTTTCAAAGATGCCAAAAAGAAGCAAACACCATTATATTCTAGAAACATTTATTGCATCCAACATTTCTTCTGGAGATTTCCAACAGTGGCCTGATAACTTGTGCTCTGTGAATTCATGAAATAAACTGTGAAAATAGAAAGGAACTTTTGAAGTTGTTAAATTGAGAATGCCAAATTCTGTATTTGGCAAAATGCTAAGGCTAATACAGATTATATTAGTAAGTGTTTTTCTAAGTCCAAAGGAGAGAGTGAGGTGGTTTCCTGCCTTGCAAGACCACAGCAAATAAACTACCATGGGTCAAAAGATATCCATTTTGAGGTGGCTTTGTTTTGTTTTTTTTAAATCACCACGGATTTTAAATTTTAAAAAAGTGGAAAATTTTTGATTGCTCCCCATGTACTCTCCTGACAACAGTTCTGCCAATACACTAAAACCTCTCTCTTTTTGTCAGACCATACATTCATATTTGCCTGCGGATACTGACCACTCACAGGAAGTGAACATATTCCAAAATTTCTACCAAGACCGAACAGAAACAGGTTTCCAGCTGAAATCCAGTTAATCTTAGTTGGATAACAGGTAGTTCCTATTGGATACTTCCTTGAAGACTCGGGTGTATAACTTGTCAAATGGTTAAATTTTGTTTCTATATATTCTGTATTGTCAGCATTGATCAAATTAATTTTTTTAAACCTCAAATGGTAGTTGAAATTCATCTCAGTTTAATTTATGAATCTGATGATCAAAAAGTTGTGTAAATTGTATAATTTTTCAGAAAGTACAGATTGACGTTTCCAAATAGCTAACAGTTTTACAGCCAAATCCAGTCACTCTGCTGTAAATCTAGTTAATCTCCACAGACAGACAGTGTAATTACTTTACATTTTTAGTTTAGTAGAATTTAATGTCAAGTGGGAGAACGCTCCTTAAGACTTGCTTCAACTATCAGACAGTGTGCCTCTGATGTACTGTACATACTTACTTGACTGCAACTTAAATTTTAGTATAGCAGTTTCATGTAGGTTTTAGAGTAGGAAACACTTAAAAAGATAAATTCCAGACTGAGGTTGTATTCTGGATTCAAACCTCTAGGTCTATCATACTGTCCTCACCACCTGTTAGCAAAGTCACAGGTAGAAAAAAGAAGCTGTTACCCTCTCCATGGCCTGACACTAGAAGGGACGGCACAGTGTCTGCCAGTGTGTTTCTGCTGGGCTCAGTTCCAAGTTCTGGAGAGAAAAGTTCTTCAGTGACCGCAATATGTACCTCATCCCTGCCAATAGCTATCGCTCTATAGCTGTACCTCCAACAGGTTTAAATTTAGTTAACTGAGAATTTACCACAAATACTGCAGTTATACTGACATATGCAAATTGGATTTAGCTGTTTCTTCTCAGAAAGCACTGGAAATATATCTGTGACTGCAGTGCATTTTTTTTTCTGGGAACTTAAAGAATTTGCATTTATACATATGCACTGTGGTATTAACTCAGATCAACTAGCCAACCAAAAACAGAAATTAAGCTTCAAGAGACAAATAACATATCTAATCTGGCACTACCAGACAGCACAATAACACCAGGATCTGTTCAAAATCAGAGGCCTGTTTCTCAGATATTATAAGAAAAAAGTAAACAGCAGTAAATAGAGACTGTTGGTTTATACTGGCGTAAATGGCAGAATGGTTTGAATTTACAAGGATGTGCCCAGTGTGGTTTTGAAGAAAAAGAAGTTGCTTTGTCCATAAATAGAATTTGGTGAATCCTACCTTCTCTGCCAATAGCTCTCTTTTCAGAAAAGTATGTGAAGCTAAGACTTTATATAGACTGTAGACCTACAGTACAGCTTCATTTTATCGTTTTCTCCTTCCTTGCGGTAAAGGCAGATAGTTTTTTTACATCAGGCATCTTGGTGCCACTAAATTAATGTAGTATTCCAATTGCTCTGGAAAAGTGAGTGAATAAAAGCAGTTCTCTCTGCACTGTTTTAACACGTCTCTAGCCTATCAAATTGTTGTAGAGGAAACATGATAACCCAAACTTAAGTCATGGGATTCAGAAAGAGGAATTAATCTGTAAATCTGTTTGTTCCAAGACATAACTTGCACATATGCTTTTACATATATACTATGTAATATTAATATGTAATGTTTAGCATTACAAATAGATCACACAAAATCAAAATCAGAAAAGCAGCACTGACCCTAAAAATTTTACCTTATTATGCTACTGAAGACAGTGGGGAAGAGAAAAATTTCCCCAAACAGCTCAAAATCATGTTCTACAGTTACTTAGAAATAACTTTGTGTTCTCTCCAAACTAACGATCTTGTCTTTGATATGCTGCATTTTTGTCTGGAGCACTGTACTGTAAGTAAAACACAACAGTGCTTGAGCTAGCACTGAGAAGTGCACAAAATTTGCAAGTGCAAAGTGCAAGTGCAAAGACAGAAACCTTTGAAATATCGTAAGATATATATGTAAGATATACAAGATAGTAGCAAAGCCATTTCAATCACTGACAAGCAAGTCTCCTTCCTCACTTCATCACG
The DNA here is from genome assembly GCF_000699145.1 of Aptenodytes forsteri. Taxonomy (NCBI): domain Eukaryota; kingdom Metazoa; phylum Chordata; class Aves; order Sphenisciformes; family Spheniscidae; genus Aptenodytes; species Aptenodytes forsteri. The sequence continues at coordinate 1,438,474 of NW_008794083.1, forward strand.
CTAAGGTCTAATTTAGGCCTCTGAAAAATTTGCTTGGTGACCAAGCCATATGCACCTTTCTTTTGGTGGTCTACGAGTTATCTTCAAGACGACTAACAAGGCTATTCAGAATTACATCATAGCTTTAACTCAGTATCTAGCACTACCAAGCTGGTGATCATACGAAAAATGTATTCCTGACAGTAAATTCTCTGTCGTTTATTTGACAAAAAAGTTCTGTATACAACAAATGAGAAAGAATATTCCAGCAAATTCACTGTACTGGCTCTTCACAGTTCAAAACACCATCTTAAATTTCACCTTCAAACAATTTAAGCAGAAGATAACAATTTTCCAAGTAATCTTAAAGATGCTTGAAATACTAAAATTATGCTATAATTAAAGGGAAATGAACCTTCATAAATATGAATGCAGCATGATACCATGAATGAGACAGATTATCAAATGAATGATTCACTGTTCAATTTCAACATTTAAAAGCAGACTTAGAAGTCAAAATTATTATAAACTTGTAATACCAAAGCACATAGTAACCTCCTTTGTTAAGCAGAGATGTAATTTATGCAATACTGTGGAAAGAGCAGGCAGTCATCACAAACCAGATGACTGCTGCCCAGCAAGAAAACGGACTGGCCTTTAAATTGAAAGGAATGAAACCATCTATTTCCTTCATGCTACCACAGATAAAGGAAATCCAAAAAACATCCCAGAAAACAGAAGTGGTGTTTTATTCACAAACCACAATCTCCAAGCAAATTTTTCATATTCTCAAACCCACACATCTCAATTCTTTTCCTCCAAATCCATCATAGACCCAATCTCCTCACAGAAAAAGGAAACACACAGCAGTCTTCTCTCCTCCTTGGAAGCACTCTCAGCAGTCTACTTGTCCTTCTGATCTTCCTAAGGACAAAACGTTCTTACATGCATTGCTCCACAAATTCCAACAGTTTAACTCTCAGCCTGTATCATGAGATCCCTACTAGTCCCAAAGCAGGTCTCCAACAGCAACAAACTGGAGGGAAGTTTGTGTGCGTGCAGAGAAAATTCGTATGACAACACTCAGACTGCAATGTAACACATATCAGCCCTTGGAAAAATGAAAAATAATGTTTCAATTTTCCAGTCAAATATAACAATCCACAACCCAATAGGTGCTAAATTTTACAGGACAAGCTATAGTATTTTGACAGTACTCCGAAAAATTCTGCAGTTCCACAGTTCAGCTTTTCTCAAAAAAACCCCAACTTTTCCTTAGTAAGCATGATCAGAAGAAATCTGTGTCAGAAATTCAATCACTGAAATGTAAAATAAGACAGCAAAATCTCTTTTTAACCCCATTAAAGGTTTAGGGTTTGATGGTAGTATTGACACACTTTGGAAAGTGTGAGGGTTTTTATTTTTTATTTTTCTTCTAAAAATTAAACAATGTTGCAATTATTTGGATGGAACAGATGGAAGGAGACTTCAGATGAAATTGTTTTGAAAGGGCAACTGATATAGCTTAATATATATTAAGACTTCTAAATAAATAGTTACTTCACTCATACAGGTATGAAAATCTGTTTGTACCTTTCAAAGAATATTCTTTCCTATGAGAACTGTTTCCAGAAAAAATCTTTAAAATGAACTATACATGTTAATCCACTTTGGAAGAGAAGAATTCACATTTTTACTTTAAGGTTTTTATTTTTTATTTTTCTTCTAAAAATTAAACAATGTTGCAATTATTTGGATGGAACAGATGGAAGGAGACTTCAGATGAAATTGTTTTGAAAGGGCAACTGATATAGCTTAATATATATTAAGACTTCTAAATAAATAGTTACTTCACTCATACAGGTATGAAAATCTGTTTGTACCTTTCAAAGAATATTCTTTCCTATGAGAACTGTTTCCAGAAAAAATCTTTAAAATGAACTATACATGTTAATCCACTTTGCTAGAGAAGAATTATCATTTTTACTTTAAATATAGTGGAACAGAAACAAGGGCTACATGATTGTTCTCAGGATACAGAAGTCTGTTTTTCATTCCTTCCCTCACACATCAATGAATAAACACAAGGATACAGAATGATTTGGAGATGACCAACACATCAGAGGAATCTGCTCTGTATGCAACATAAAAACCTTAAAAATTTGGCAGTGGCAGAGAAACTACAAAAGCTAGCAAAGAATTTTTTCAGATGTTTGGTATAAAAGAATTATAACAACCATCCCTCATTTTAGTAGCTTTATCAGTGCATTCACTGCAAAAGTCTCAGAACAGGAATAAACCAAGGCATTAATATCACTACTGCCCAGATTCCCCCCAACGCGTCCTATAATGTCCCCTCTCCTTTCAACACATTTTTCACTGTTGTTTAATGAATGTTCTTAGGTATACCGTTGATCATTTCCAAAATGAGCATGTGGACATTGATGTCGTGACAGAATAGTGTATCAAGTCAGTTCTATCCAAACACTCTTCTCTACTTGTACTTACGTGTCAAGGAGAAAAACAATGAAAATTAGAACAGTTTCCTACACCTCATCAAAGAGAAATAATCTACTGCCAGAGAGACCTAACTCACACTGGTTAAAGCCTAGAATAAGCAGATGATAATGATTAGTTGAAAGTAAAGTTTGTTGGAATACCTGCTTTGACATCTGAGCATTAGTAAAAACAATAGACACCAGCCCTACTTTTTTAAATCAAGCAACCTCTGCAATAAGTAGAAAAGGATCAAAACATCAAATAATCCACACCATTGCTTGAGGGATTTCCCAGATTTATTTTCACTGTGAAGATTAAAATCACCCACCATTAAGAATTGTATGTATGCATCCCATTCAGATGTCAAAAGTCTAAAAATTATGTGATCAGGAGAGTGGTTTCTAGGCAGATAATAAATAAAGGACAAGTTTAAAATACAAAGGTTGAAAAACATCCGAAGAATTACATATAAAGGAGCAGGCCCTTGCTATCATTCCCATGGCGATCAACAGGCATAGGACTATGCTCAAAGTAGTCACAATAATAGTAACACCACCTTTTTCCGTGGTTTAAGATAACAAAGCTAAAGATAGCAAGATGAAACAAGGTCATTTGAATCTACCATATTAACAGAAATGAACCAGCTCACTGACGCTTTGTAAGAGTTATGGTGTCAGCATGGGTGTCTTTATGTTCTCAAAGTGCTTTCAAGCCTAATGAGTAAATACTAAGCAATTTCCCTGAGAGTCAGAGCGAGAGGAAAGGGAATCCTTTTGTACCATGGTATTTTGGTGCATCACCAACACTTTTCTGCCTTTTTTTTAAAGCGGTAAAAACTGCTATACAAAAACAAAAATAAAAAGTTGCCAGTATGTAACAACTGTGGCAAGGGGCAGCACAGAACTTTCCAACCACATTTCACATTTATACTCAAACTGAATCTGCTAGAAAGCTTAGCATCTGCAAGCAGGGTTAAAACCGTTTTCTTTTTAAATCCCAACTTTATGACAAAAGGGCTACAACATCTAACTATCTGAAGTTAATAATAGGTTGCACGGTCTCATCCTCTTTTCCAGAAGAGACAGATCTCAAAGCATCTTACAGATCCCCTGTAATTCCTCCTTCAGCTGAAGTTAATAATAGGTTGCACGGTCTCATCCTCTTTTCCAGAAGAGACAGATCTCAAAGCATCTTACAGATCCCCTGTAATTCCTCCTTCAGCTATGTTACAAGCATCAGATGGGAGCCAGAAGTAATACACATGACCACAAACAAGCTCTTTAACCTTAAACCTCTTTAACATCCTTACCTACCAGCTGCTTCCTTCAAGCTCTTAGTTACATTGTCATTGCAGTTTAATTCTGCTATATTAACAAGCAGGAACTAATCCAAGATATTAGTAAGCTCTGGAGGTGCCTGTGTTTGTGTTTACACAAAGCAAACACAAAGCTTTTAGGAGACAGATCAAAATCTTACATTTCCTTATGGAGCCTTAAACCACACCTCAGAAAGAGAGTAAGTTTCCTCTCCAATCAACTCTCACTTGCCAGTCAAAATCCTCTCAGGAAGATCAGGTGGTATTCTACTCCAAAACTAAATATACTATTGAAGTATATACACACAGGAGCAGACACAGAGTTGGGTCAAGAACTAGCAACATAATGTTCCTGGAGGGCTATAGCCTCCAGAAATATATAGCTATAATGCTCCCCCATATACATCTTCTATATATGATACCCGCATCAATGCGTCATATATGTATGAGAAATCTGGATTTAGGCATAAGATAGCCCAGTAAAGGAAAATCCCCAATCTATAATGCTGATTTATTCAGAATATGCAGAATACACTTTCCTTCAAGGAGTTCCATACTGTGCTATTTTTAAGCTGAAACTTCCCAGAGGCATGTATCTTCCTTCCTATGTAAAGATCAGGTAGTGATGTGCAGAAAAGTTGAATTAAGCCACCACCCAAATAATGTAGCCTACTACTCAGTGTCAAGAATCACCCAGCTTACCAACTCCCAAACTTTATCAGCTTTGTTTATTTGTTCAGAAGGATCTTCCTTCGATTAAAAAAAAAAAGTAAAGAAATAGTTCTTCAGTTAATGTAGACATCTGCAGGAAATTCTTGAACACGTACATTGGACTGGTAAAATGGAAAAATGACAACAGCCTTAGAATTTAAAAACAGGAAGAATTTAGATCATAAATGTGTTACTGCCCAGCCTCTTGTTTTCCTGGCCACTGCAGTGCTGTAGCTTTATTTGATAATGTGACATAGTTAGAATGAAATTTAAGCTGGTCACATGAGCAAAGCAGAAACAGCAGTACGAATGTGCTGTAAACGCAGGAAACATAAGCAAAGCTGCAAATAGACTTGCTCTCTAGAGGTACAGGGACTGGATGCATCAGAGGTGCGATGCGTATGTTATTGTGCAGGGGCAAGATTCTGATCAGACACAAAACGGTTCATGAGCTTTGGGTCCCTCACAGTCATAAAGCATATCCTGCATACAAATCAGAAAAAGGTAACTTCAAAGATAGCTGAAAAAGAGAAAAAAGTAAAGCAAGAAATGCAACATAGAAGGCGAACACTTGCAAGAATCACAGTACTTCTCTGTGTTGACTATTCTGAGCCCTTTTAGGGATCCACACACAAAGAAATGAAAGCAAGTTATGTTCATACTTTGTATCTATTTGAGAAAATGCTTAAAGCCAAGTTCAGTTCTTCAGATGTATGCATATGACTCTTGTTATTTCAATGGGAGAAGGACATACACATATCTCAGACTCGAATTTTATTCTAATATTCACAAGCATAAAACATTTCAACACGTAAAGCTTTAGGCAAGTTTATAATTGATGTTTTAAAAAACATAACAATTGACTGGCAATGACTGACAGCAGGCCTCCAACACAAGAAGACTATCCACATCCTGAATTAAAACAGGAGGGTCTAAATTGAGCTAACTAAAGAAGATCTGCTCATTGACCAATAATTCTTACCACAAATTAGTTACTTGGTAAAAACGTGCCTCTTACAAAAAAAAGCTGTATCCAACGATGATTCCATAGAATTAGCAGAATCTAATAAATCGGCAGAAGATGAGACTTCCTGAAAGAGGGTGAGCGTTCTTTCTCAACAGCAGAATCAGACAAAGCACCGTTATTTTTTTCCTTTCTTCCTATGAGCATTACCTTTAGCTGAAACTCAGCCAACTCCTCCTTATGTAAGCCTATGAATCAAACAGTGGGAAAGCAGAGCCTGCACCATCTGGGTATGACGACAGGGAGGTGGGTATCTTCAGCATACTGATGGCACGGAAGCACAGACCATCTCAAAGATTCCCTCGCTGGCCCCACGTGAACATTACACAAAGAAATTGGCAGAAGAGATCTTTGCAAAACACATTACAATGCAGACCCCAGAAATAATGAGCACACAACCACCTCATTCTCTGGGATGTCATAAAGGAGTATGTGCAACCACTGCACAGAGCTTCATCAAAGGCTTCTGGAGCAGCACACTGCTCTCTGCAATTAGTACCATGAAAAGAAAACCCCAAACCATCTTTATTTGCAAGTTCCTTGTCCAATGAATGCTCCAGGTCACATTCAATTTAAACATCGTGTGGTAGGAAATAATCAGGTGCTGGCCTTTGCCAGAGCTGCTTCACTGTGCCTTTCTGACTTTTGTACACAAAATAAGAGAGCAGATACTCTTAACTAAGTTTTGAACACTGACAATTGAACCAGAAAAAACAGCCTATTTGTAAAAGAGAATACGTGGCACTCTTCAATTGACTGGGAAGTTCTAATGAGCCTGTCAGTGTCAGATCCATGTCTCCTACGTTAGTTTCTCCTAGCCATAAATGGCAACAGAATCATCTCAGTTCACAGGTAGCAACTCTCAGCAAATCCATGACTAAGGAAAGGAAATTATCTTGAGGCTCCTTGTCTCTCTATGGCATAACTGTGGAACTGTAACAGCAGCCTATGTTAGCACAATTCTTTCTATCTGAACACTGGCTAATTCTTCCTATGAATTATGCACTTGGGAAAAGGCAGTTGGGTTTTAAAAAGCTGCATATAACACAACTTTCTGTCTGTCTAATTACTGTGGAAAGAGTGAGAGTGAATCATAAACCAAATAAAAAAAATTGTTTCCAAACACTTAGATTTTAAGTAACACAAATGCATTTGTGTACTATTCATATTTACAGTTTTTGCAAACTCAGTTTATTTAAGTACTGCACAAAATAAAGAGGAGTAGTTATTTGTAATTTGCAAATTTTTACAAACTTTTGTAATTTTTAAAAATTTACTTCAGAAACTTAGAAGAGACAAAACCATAGACTGGAAGGCACAGAATGCTTTACCTAAGCAAAAGCCAGAACTGAGAGGCACTAAAGAATGGAAGACGTGCATTGCCCTCCATGCATTCAGTGCAGAGCACAAAGAAAAGCTAGGTGTGTACAAGAAACAGATTCTTTTGCCTAGAAAAAGCTGTATCAGCTCAGACGCACATGTGCAAGTACACCCCGAAGTGGAACATGTATATTGACAGTCACTCACAGGAGGCACTCCATGTAACCTGTTTCAAACCTGTATGGCCTCCAACCTGAACCCTAAGAAGGCAGATACTACCATAACAAAAGCAGGGATGTTACCACCTCCTTTCCAGCCTCTCATTTAGGAGTCCAAAGACAGCTAATTGTTGTTGTGGCAAAAATATTGAGACCCACAGTTTTCATCGTGTCTAGGAGATCCTAAGGTTATTTACAGATGACAGGAGCATAGATACTGTAGTCATCCAGAGGAAACACCTTAAGTAACTCCTGTACTGTCAGAGTAGTACTTAATCAACTCAGGTGAAAAGCCTGGGGTGCTACGAAGAAATTGCAACAGCAAAAATTGCTAGTTTAGTCTCATGACAGGAACTTGCACACAAGATGAAAAATCTTGGTCCTACACCTGATAGCAAACACAAAGAACACAACTAAATTCTCTCATCCACACTTTTCTCAAATAATTCAGAAATGAGAATCTCTGTAGGTAAAAATACCAGATTTGAATTTAGCCACCTGATTCCTTCAGCTAGGTTATCAGTAATACAATCTCATACCTATTATCACAAGCAGATAATTTGGACCACAATGGCCATATATAGAAAAATACTTTAAAAATTATATGAAACCAAACAACAATGAAAAATCTCTTTCTTTTAGAGTTTTAACTTATTCCAAATGTCCAGCTATCAGAAGCACTGATACCTTTGGAGGAAGAAAGTGATCAACTGTTTTAGCCCCAACTTAAAAACACACTGCACAAATATTGTACTCTTTTTCACTGTACATGCAGTATTAGTGGTAACTATACTGACAGCACATGCAAAAAGATACACACAAGTAGACACATTGCATATTCCAAAACATAAACTCATTTTTAACCAACATAAAAAGGCATAAAATTGACTATCCAAAAAATCACAGGACAAAGTACCATACACACGTGGAAAACAGAATGCTAAAATGATGTGAGAAAGTGGCTAGCTATGATTTATCATACATCTCACATTTTCAGTCAAGTCAAGAACAGAAAAAGAAAAGCTCAGTGTGATAACAGTTTATAAACAGGAAGGATTTATTCTTTTATCAATTTGGAATGGTAAACGCAAAATCTAATCAGAATGAAAAGGAACAAACTGGCAGACTAAAAAAAAAAACTTAAAGTAATAACAGCCATTTTTTAATGTGATATTGTATCATTACCTTCACAACAAGATTACAGCACAACAATATTACATTCAGATCTGGATAATTTGTGCTTGACTACATCTGGCTATGCAAAAGATATAAGGTAGAGGGCAAGCTTTCTAGCACATCTATCCATCAACTGAGACCAGTTTAATTCAAGGTTTGATTTTAGTTTATTTTTTATCCAAAGGAAAGTTAAATTTATAAACTGATTGAGAACGATCACAGATTAATCTATTTAATTTTTTTAAGTGCCAAGATCAACATCTTAAGAATGCCTTACATTTTCAGACATACTATAGTGGATTAAAATATCTAAAACTATGTGTATATTTTTAGCCATTCCACCCACGTCTGTCTATTTAGATATTTCTCTGGCTCCTATAATCTTGGTATCTAAGCACTGATCCATATGTTATGTAGTTAAAAACAAATGAGTATGCTCTCCAGATATGAAAGCATACCTCCTACTGACGTCAACAGGAACCCTGTGAAGAAAATCTTATGCCTGAATACAACCCAGAAATCTTTAAAAATAACATCACAAAGACTATGTAAATCTCAGACAAATGGTTATCCTTCCCCCTCTTTGTGAGCATGCAATGCCCATTAGCATTAATAAGATTTATGCAGGTGTTTCAAAACAGCAGGATATAATATATCAAATCAAAGTTTTTTAGGCCAGTTATGGCTATGAAATTTCCTAGCTGGCTACAAAGCAAGGGCAGTGATCTGAGGAGGGCTGAGCACTTTCTGAAAAACAGTGAGCACGTTCGGCTCCCAATGGAAGCTGAGGGCACACAACAGAACAGCAGTCAGGCCTCAGCCAAACATTCAGGTAGTAATACTTTCAAAAACTACCAAATATATTACTCATTATGTGAAGAATGAAAACTGTGGAGAATGTTGACTTTTTCACGAGACTGAGAAGTTACGGCAACTCAGAAAACCTGTAGAAGTAGCGATAAAGATGACTAAATGTGAGTAGACAGAGAAGAGGCAGTGCACCATACAAATGTTCTGACCTTTAGAGATGCCAGCAGTTCTCCTTACTATAATGCAGCTGTAAGATTTTCATGTCATCTTTAGTGTGTGCAATGTCCATTTCACTTAAAATTAATCTATGTTAAAATTCATTCTACGTAGCAGTAAATCACATAGAAAAAAAATGAGAAGTGGAACTCTCCTAATCTTTTGGCTTGCACAGTTTTTAATGGTCTCCTATCACGATAATGTGATTTATGTGTGACATTAATTGTAAGTGGGGAGAAAATGTAATGATGGAAGTTTGATATCTTCATCTGGATCACCTCACAGAACTGACTGCTCTGTTCTTTTCTGCTTTCAAGGTGGTTATTATTGGAAAGGTATGCCTGTTTTGACACATTCAGCATTCTTGTTGAGCAGTAAGCTACACTGTTTAGAATATGGTTTTATATAGGAGTTCAAACATCTGTCCATTTTACATCAAATTACTACAACAACCCACAAGTAAAAGCTCATAAACAAATGCAGCTGTCACAAAGTAAGAACAAACTCCCTTCTTTGCCTTCACAAAGGATATTTAAGACAATATAAGACTAAAGAGAAAGACACAATAAAAAAAAAATTCACTTTGACATGGAGAAAAATATGAATAATTCCTGCTTTACCCTCCTTAAACACTGCATTAATCAGCAATTCAGAATGCAAATACAACAAACTTAGATAGCACGTTTCAGTCTTGTTATGCAGACGTTAATTAAAAGTTCTTATGCCATGAGATGCCAGAAGTTTTTAAGCATGAAGTATTTATTTGCTGAATTCTGTTTAAAAGTAGAACCCGTACTCTGCCCCTAGTGTCAAACAACTGAAAAATACCTCAGAAAAGGGAAATCTGTCTTTTGCGTTAAGTAAAATGTTATCACTGCTATTAATCACTGGAAAAGTTCTCTGTACATTTCTATCCTTTCTACAAAATGTTGCCACCTACCTTCCCAGATTTTAATTGAACACACAACTAATTTTCATTAAAAGAATAATTTCAAGGTGTCCAGAATGTATTATACAAGCTTGCACGGTACAGTTTCACACCAAATATGCAATATATTCCATATAATTTACTGCATACATAACGCCTGGTAGGCATGTGTATAAAAACAAAAGTACAATACAGAGTTACTTTAGGACACTCCTTATTGATTTAGTTTTATCAGCTTATGTTGTGCAACTAAACAATAAAAACAACAATTTACCATTAAAGTCACTTTCTAGAGCTTTTCTTGTTGTACTACTGACTTAGCTATGAAATTATTGGTGGCTATTTTATGCTCTGCTACACAAGGAGTAAGATTTGCATCAATGTGTCCTAATAGCTTTGATTAGCTTTTGCAGCACTTCCCACGTGAATATTAATGAAGCACTAAAAAAGACAATGCTATCAGAATGAAAATACTATGTCATTGGAAAAGAAAAACTAATAAAATACATGTAATTTTCAACTTACTATTGTTGGAATAGCAATTAAGATACAGTGCAAATACTTGTGCTCGTAAAACATGCCTTTTTTCATAGTTTTGATAACTGGAAAAAAGTGTGAGTAGACTGTACAATATAAAAACTTACTTTCGTTAAGCTTTAAAGCAACACTAATGAAGAAATAGAAATCATAAAATAGAAACAGACTGCTACAGGACTCATCATCTCAGAATCTTTTAACAGTCTTTACATGTTTGAGTAAATAATTCCTGAAAATACACACTGTGTATAAACAAAAGCTCATGGCTGAACAGAATTAGTTTAATTAACATAAACATGCACCAACATGAAGTTTTGGAAAGTCTTCTTCAAACCTTACAACCTAAATAAACCTTATGTGTGGGCAGGAGTAATTCTATTCTCTTATACTTTCGTAATTTGGGGCTACTTTGACTAGATTTCAGTTGAGCTAATCTACTAACAACAATGTAACTAGAAGCAAATTTGTATTCTGCATAGTTTTATAAATCACACTGCATTAAGCCATGCGACTAACATCTGTTGCACATTGTTTCTTCTTTGATCCTTCCTCCAGGGGAAAAGCAGAAGTAAAGATGTTTCTTGTTTTGTTAGGGTTTGCAGGGTTTTCATATATATATACACACAGATATCTATTTAAAATATATATATTAAAAAATATATGAATATATGCAGTATTAAATATTTATGCTAAGTTAACATGGGCAACAACATTCCCCTTGCTCCTGACAGCAAGGTGGTACAGTATGTCCTGTCTCCTACTTACTGAAAGAATTCACTTGGCAAAATTAGATCAACCCCACTGACATTTAACCCCCTGAAAAAAACTCAGTTTTCTTCAGTTTTCCTCTGTGTTGCAGATCACTACAGGTTTCACAATGGTGAAACCTTATACGGTCTGTTAGGTTTTTGTGCCCATATGACAGAGTGTCTTTAAGATACTCAAAGCCTTGAAATTTAACCTAAATTCTGTGGAAAGCCAATCTGAAAAGCAAAGGTTTGATATGTTCCCAAACCAGACTCTCTTGCTCACGGAAATGCACTAAGCTCCGTGTTTTACACAATTTCCTACATACTGAATGCTTGGTATGCAGGTGGATTGCACTGTCCAGTTTGGACATCACACAGATGTGAACAGCTGAAAGCCAGCCTTTGCCTGTCAGGATAGGATGGCGTCTCCAGGCCAGCCAAGAAATGATTCCAGCCTTGATGGAAAATGCTTTCCAGCAGACAACATAGCATCAGCAAGGAACGATGAGCTAAAGAACAAAGTTGTAGCCATATGTTTGGGTTAATACCTACCCCAGATTGTAGTCTTCATTGTACTAGCCTGATTACCTTGTATAAACAATGTACGCCTTACAATGAATATGCCCTTGAAGAAGAACTAGAAGACTGATAAAAGGGGAACATCCTGCCCTAGAAGGCGTTGGAGGCTATGCGATTGCCAAAGAAACAAGAAGTCAGCAAAAGAACTGCGGTAACTAGGGGAAAGGTAAAGGCGGCAGGGGGAGATCGCGACCACCAACTCAATTCAAGACTGGAAAGACTTGCCCCCCCACATCTGCAAGGAGCATGCGTGCTAATTTACACGGCAAGAGAGGCTAATTTGAACATAACTAACCAATGAGCATGAACTTAGGCGGGCTTTTACTAATCACGTAACAATATAAATACGCTGTAGTTCTTTTGCGTGGTGTGCTAGCTTTGTGGAATTACCACCTAGCACTCATCTTTGCGCAAACATGAGACAGATAAGTAACTCGGCTCTGTGTATAAGACTGGCTTATTGCACACCGGGTACTGGACCCCGCTTGTGGGACAAAAAAGTGACAGCCAGAACATGTACAGAAAGGAATGGCTGTCCTACTCCAAACTTTCCAAAATCTTCCTCTGCCACACATAGTTTAAAGCTGCTTCTATCAGCTGTTTTCAGAGCACCAGCCACTCTCATCCAAACCCCAATTTATGAAGGTTATGATATGGTACCCATGACTGATTTGGTAGACCCTATTAGTAAGCACAAAGATACCAGGGAAGGGGGAGCCGGGAAGAAACTGAGACACTACTTTGCGCATGCTGGACTTGAGCAAGGAAGACTCAGCAGCTCTGGTTTACCAGTTTCTTGGAGCTCATTTTCCCAGCATTTCTAACCTCTAACTGATACTAGGGCAAAAATCTAAGTTACCAGTTTCTCAGATCAAGGTAACTCGGCTCAAACAATGGCCCAGATATATGTGAAGTGTCTAGCTCATTCTAACCTGCTGATCTGAACTCAAAGGAAGTTTTAACATATCAAGCTGCTCTCAGGGAACAGACGCTGCTCCAGAGTTTTACAAATCTAATACTGCTACTTCCTGCTATCACGGCAAAAGCCTTTCTTAGTATAATCATTCCACACTTCTTAGACATAGGGATGATATCAACATGTAGGTTTTTGTTACGTTTCCAGTGCAACACCTTTCGCCTATGGTGTTACATCTACACACTGACCTCTGCAAGAGTTCCAGTTAGTTGGAGGTAAACGTAGTTAATTCTTGTGGTCACCAACGCTGACCTGATTGCTGTCAAGCAAGACGCTTTGCAAGTATTATTGGCTCATCACGTCCAGGTTGTTGTGCTAGTATTTAGTCACAGGTTCCATTATGGTTCTTTCTGTATCGTCTGGAGCTTCCTGGGCCACACAGACTCCTGAGTAGGCCTGTTTGACTTACTGCTATACTCTCCAAGCAGGAAGTCTGTGGACTCTGCTCATCAGCATCTTTATCTTGCTGAGACAAAGGCACAGGATTCAGAATGGCTCTGTACCTCCTCTATGTCTTGGACACATGCCTTACATGACTGTAGCTTACAGGGTTAATACTGGCATACAAATGCTGCTGAAAACTCTTCTAGTCCAAATGTAACACCACAGCCGCAAGTTGTCCTTAGAGTTTACTGTTTAACAAAACTTTTGTGAAAAGATGTCCTTGAGAGAGAGCAAAAACTAAGCCACCGAAGATAAAACCTCATTAGTGTCTGATTTTTGGCAGGAGTATTGCAGAGAACTGCAATAGTATGCATAAATGGGAATGCCTGGGTGTGGTGGCACCCAGGGAAACACACAGCAAGGACAAGGCTCTCAGAATGTCCTGTGTTAATGGCAAGCAGATTAGCAGGTCATCAAGACCCCAGCTCACCTAAGCTTCAAAAAGACATCCAGATCTGGAGACAAAGAGCAGTGATCAAAGCCTGACCACTCACAAAGGGGAAAAGCATGGAAACACTGATCACAGTTAGCTCCAAAAGGGAAAAAAAAAAGGCATACACCAAAAGGCATATCCAAAACCTGCACATGGTTGCCAAGCTAAGAAGAACCCAGGAGACATAAGGACTTGAAACATGTCCTTTCTTATCACGGTAACTGATCCAAAGCCTAAGATCTGGACAGAAATATCATGGTGCCAGACCGTTGGACAGACTTCTTGGACACCGTGCACATTCTGGTGCTCGAGTGTGGCAGGGAGTGAGTGAAACCTACTTCGTTTCAGGCTTTATTTTAGATAAAATAACCTTGCCCACCTATAAGATCTCCCTGTGGGTATTTGCTTCATTGTTACTATGTACAATAGTATAGTTAAACACTATCCCACATAGTTCATATGCAAATTACTTAGTTTCATAGAGAGTTTATTGCTGCAGAGAGATAATGGTTATGCCCACATTAGTGGTGTTGTTTGGACCAACAGTGTATTTTTAAAGCAAATCCTCCAGTCATTCACACTTGCATTTCCAAACAGGTTCAGCTCTCAGGGAGATTTTGGTGCAGGCAACCTCAATTATTTCTAGAGGAAGCTAGAAAGGAATCTCTGTTCCAGTTGTGCACCATTTCACCCCAACAGGAACAATAAAAGCGTGAAAAAATAAGCACTTCTCTGAACAGCTTCAATGCTTAGGAAGGGATATTTAACTCGGGACCAGACTAAATAAAGTACAAAGTACATCTCTCCAACTGTATGGACACTAGAGGTAAGGGTCTCCATACTGACTACTTCAACCTATTCATCCACTATAATGACACTATATTAGTTGTTAACACAGTCAATGCCAGTAACAGTGTGGGGGTTTTATGACTACTTTTTGTCTAATTTTTATTTTGCTTGATTTTTTTCTTTCAAGCAGAAATACAAAGACATATCCAGAAGCATACCGACTTGTATCTCTAAGCAGGCTGATCTCTAAACTAGAAATTAGCTCAGCACTGTGTCATTGCAAACTTGTTTATTACATTTAGCTTTTGAGTCTGATTTCAATGCAAAACAGGGACATAATGTACTTAATACCTAATATCTGGAATGACTTAAAGAAACCAATTATGTGATCTAACTTAGCTCAACTAAATTTCTCAAGTTTACAGGCCTCCATGACAAAACATCCGTGACTTAAGTCAGCATCCATGGAGTCCATTTCAAGCAAAAGGTCCAAGGCACTACTAACTACATCCCTTCCCGGCTTATTACAGGCAAAAAATCAAAAAGGAAGGCGAGCCAATCCCATCAGAACATACACTCCAAAAATAACAGTGAAGGATCATAAGATCTTTCCACAGCTGCTGGACCCAGTGTGTCCTACAGTATCTACCAAAAATGTGTACTTTGCTGAAAATGTAACACTGCCTAAGCTGTTCTTAGCAGTTCTGCCATCCATCAGACCTTGTAAACAACCAGAATTTTTCATCTAAAAATAGAAAACTTTCTTGTGGAAGGTGTGGTAAAACCACCTCAATGCTCACCTCCAAACATTCTTGCCAAACCAAGTAAGTGGAAGGCTATTTAATTTTAAAGAAAGAAACTTTATGTGGTACTACAGTGGTGTGTAAAGTAGCTGGAAGTGATACACAGTGGAAGGAAGCCAGAAAGAAAAAAGAAATTATGTTCCTTGGCAAAATGGGTCCAAAGCTGCCAGCATCTGATGGTGGCAGTGTTGAAAAATGAGTTCTGCATTCTTAGCCAAACAGCAGCAGCAGCTTATTGAAGGTCATAATCACAGCTCAGTAGTGGATTCAGCAGCAAATTTAACTAATCAGCATTGAAATGTCAGAACAGCAACACTAGCCAAGCAGGCTGGATTAACTATTCTAAAAGCACAGAACATGTGACAGATGAAAATGATGCCTTTTGATGCATGCTAGAGTCTCCCAAAGATTATGGTCCAAACTCAGAATTGCAAAGGCCCCCTAGCCCAGCTTGCAGCCCATTGCTGCTGAAGTTAGGGGAAAACCTCAGACCTCACATAGCAAGGGAACATCAGAGCTTTGCTTAGAAAACTAACAATGGATCATGAGACACTATAGAAAGTTTTGGCTATTCCCTCTCATCAAGAGTAACTGAAATTTGACCTAGGCCCTTGTGAAGCCTCATGCTAGCAGATGTGGGAGCTGAGCAAAGAGAGAAATGGATTAACAAAATGACAAAGTCAAAAGGATCACTCTAAGGTTAAATAAGCTGCTGAACACTATGAGTTTGATAAAACTGTCCTTCAGGGATGAGGTCTCCCAAACTGACAGAATGTTACAACAGCAAAGAAATAAGAACAGCAAATACAGGAAGTATAGGATCCAAGCCATTAAGCAGAGGAAGACTTAACCAAATGGTCATGATCAAAGCTAGTACTGAATTACAACATGTATGAGGAAAAGAGACTTAACTATACAATAGCATAGAGCTAGAGGGGGTGAATGTTATGAAAGTGAAAAAATAGACTTGCAGCAGCTGAAAGAAGTGGGGAAAAAAATCCCAAGTACCAATGCTATTTAAAAAGACACCTTGAGATAAGTTTTCAAGGAGGACGAGGATAAATAAGACCGAAAGCTAAACTGAGGTCTAGGAAGATAAAGTTACGTTGGTTAGAGGCAGTGAGCATATCATAAAGCACTTGCAGAAGGTCTGAGAGTTAAAAAAACAAACAAACATAAATAAAACCCCAACTGTGACAAGAAAGGCATTCCTGCCTCCTGATTCATATAAAGTCAGAGCTTTTACCACCAGATTTTGTTTATGTAAGAATTTACTGGAAAAATTGCATATTTTGGGGAACAGAAACTAGCCCTAAAGCACTGTAAAACCATGAGATCCAAATCCTCACTGCAAAGGAGTGTAGTGGTGAAGGCCTCATCTAACCCATATCCAACCACTTAGTACTCAACGAGAAAAAATTAGTAAGATCATAACAATGATCTTTCAAGTGCTGTTGGTGGCCATGGAAGAGGATTCTCAATGACCAATAAATGATTCCACTAATTATAGAAGATGGCTGTGATAAGTTGGTTTTTTTCCTGCCAGAGAATGTGTCAATACGAATACTGGTGCTACAACCAAGCCGAAGTATGTATTTGGGAAGGCTTGTGGAGAAATGTGGAAAGAACACATGGTTACAAGAAAAATGATTCACTGCAGAGAAAGACCTTCATCACTTCATAGTCTATGTTCTAAATGTTCTGTCTGAATTATTTTGAGCTTACGCTATTTTTTCTTTTAATTTTTCTTTCTTCCCAAGCTTTCTGGAAGGAAAAAAACCTAACTTGAATCTCTGTCCCAGAGTAAATAATTCACTATTTGTGTGTTTCAAAAGATCTAAAAGCCCCTGTGTGTTGCTCACTTTAAATTACCTGACAATCACTCTTCTGGAAAAACACCAAAACCAACAGAAGGAGTTCAACTCACAGACTAGGAGAAACATAAATTTTATATGGAGTTCTCTTTCTGTTTGTAAACATTCGGCGGTCCTTCCATTTGCCTCACAATCGAATTAGACTTGAATTTCCTCATACCAAAGCTTCTATTCTGAATTTTACTTTGGAGAAGGAAATAGAAAAAAGTGGTCTTCACTTTGTAAGACCAAAAGGAAAAGCACTCCACAGGAATTGTTTGACAGGGCTATGTGGTCCCTGCCCTAATTAGGTACTTTTGGAAGACCTACTCCTTTACTGTGGCTTTTGGTCACTACACAAAATTAAAATAATAGCAGACAGAAATAATATTCACAAAGTGGTAGTGCAGCAACTTAATAAATTCATAATCTTTATCCTTCACTGGTGTCAAATACACAATTTGAGAGCCCAGAAAGGAATCTGCTATTTTTCACCAAGCCATGCAAAACACCCCTACTGATCTGGTTGTGCCTGGAATATTTTCACTAGCTACAACATTTTCTAGTTTGTTCCCTCATAGGTTCCTATGCCATTACTCATTTCTGTTTATTTTCCTTCATGTTATCACTGCTCAGCTAATCCTCTATCTGTTCTTCTTCACCACATACTTACCTATTTCACAACTATGCCTATGCCTTTCTCCACGCTGCCTCCTGGCAGTTTCTATACCCCTGCAGCCGAAAACAAGAGAAGGTCATCAATTTGGCTTCTGTCAAACCATTAAATAAAATGCACTCGGAACACAGTCTTTATGCATAGAACTGCCTGGCAGAAGGCACCTCAGTATAGATGCACACAGCTACTGTGAGTACTGGAGGCAGTCTACACTTGTTAGGATTGACATCACATGCCAAGTCTCCCTGCTTCTCAGCCGGAAAGCAGAGAGACACACTTAGCATAACATACACTGCAATCAAGATAAGGAGAAGCAGTGAAAGGATAATCTCCATCTTTTTTTTTCCCATCTTTTTTTTCCATGTGTAAGAAGCAGTGCTACAATTACTAACCTTGCAGTACAAATGGGCAGGCAGTCTCTACATAGCCTTTCACTCCCCCGCCACCTCCAAGGGTGCCTGTAACTGACAGATGTAGTAGAAAATCCCATCTCTGTTCCCTGTTTTTATTTGATAGGCAAAAATGGCTCAAGGAAAAGATGTTTAATTGCTGTGTTCACAGAAAGTGACTCTGTGCACAACTGACTAGTGGCCCAACAAAGACTAAATCTGTCTAAAGCACAGATAAAAAGAGTGATTTTCTTCCTCTTCCAGAGTCACAAAAGTTTTAGATGAATTACATGAGAAAGCCATCATCAGAATCTGTTTTTTGTGTACCAAGCTCTAAACTCTCAGGTAAGTAATCTTGATTTGCACAAGATCTCCTATTTTCAACAATATCACAATATACCTCATAAGAATTAGGAACAGCATTTAATACCTCACCTTAATTAACAGCTAAAAAGCCCAATTATATACAAGAGTACCTACCTCTATATTTTTTAGGATTTAGCTGTAAAATTTTAAGTTTCATAGACAAATTATGATCTCATGCACATGGGACAGCACTACACAGAACTTAATGGAATTACTCATGATTTATACCAGCATTATGGGGACCATAACATTCATTGTAATATATTCAAAATAAGAAAAATTATCAGCTGCATATATTACCTGGTTGCTGAAGTTGTAACTGTATGGGCAAAAGCAAATTGCTTCCTTGGAAACTTTATTTGGAAGTTTATTTTTGATTCAAATAAAAAATATCAAAATCAAAATATCAGCACAAATTTAAAACAGATTAAATCATAAACCATGTGTCATGGGTATGGGGAAGGAACAGAATTTGCACTTGTTTAGCAACAAACAGTTGTAAAATATTGGTGGTTTAGACTAATTCTACATTATCACCAAATAATTACATGTTCTAAAATAGGTAACTGGTCTTTGGCTCATGGCTTCATTTTTTTCCCAGAGCTACATATGAACACTCATTGTAGGATTGGAGGAGGGAGAGGGGGGGAAGAGGGTTTTGTTTGTTTGGTTGGTTTTTGAGGGATTGAGAGAGGCAGAAGGGAAGAAATTAAATTAATTTTTCTTGTCTAAGACTATACTGCTGGTTCAGTCTGAGCTCAGAAATATATTTCATCAGAAATATAACAAGACTTAGAAAAATAGTCATGATAGACACCTTTACACCTACCCAATAATGAAATGTCCCATATAGTAATTCTACTGCACCTAAAACGATTTCTCAGTGGAAAAGGAAACAGAAAAAGAAGTTAAGAAATACATCTCTTTATTCAACCAAACCAACCAGTAAAATCAACAGTAGATGAGAAAAACTAGCACCACTTAACCTAGATAGAACCAACCACCCCCCCATTCACAATGGCTGATATGCAATGCTTTCTTGAACTAATCATGCTGCAGGACGACCTTGTTGGCACCACATAAGGCATTTCCAAAAGCTTAACCACATTCTGAAACAATTTCTAAATAAGTGAATAATATCAGTCTATTGCCATACTGCGAAAACATTCCATATAAGATGACACCACAGGCAATAAGACTAGTATTAGAATCCTCTGTCAGGACATTAGATTCTCTGTCACTAAAGATCCCATCCCTTAGCCCCAATTTCAATAGCTTTCATTATTTTTAATGAACTGAAACTTCTACATGTGAAATTTGCTTTTTCCAGGATTAAAGGTAATAATGAAAATGCTTCCAGTGTTTTTAAAAGCAAAGAGTGAAAAAAGGAAGCACTATACATTATTCCAATTAAGGACTGATTTTTGTTAGTACTAGCAGCCCAGAAGTTTGGAGTATGCATTTCAAACTTGGCAGATAGCTGGTACTTACTGTTACAAGCAAGAAAAGGTTGGAAAGGCTGGTGCAATCTTAGAACACTGGGTTTGGGTCCAAACAACATGGACTCAGTTCCTTACTTAACTTTGGCATGGGATGGGAGTGGAAAAGGGAATTAGGAAATTGTATGTTTCTTTGAAAGATTCTCCTGTAACATCTACAGACACCAATTAGCTATCTGTAAAATAAGAATACATTCCTACTACTTCCCAGGATTTTCTGAAAACAAAGTATTTTAATTGTTGGAAGGCTCTCAATGTACCATGGCAACATAAATGAGTCATACGGGTAACATGGAAGGGAAGATGTCATTTGTCACTGAACATAAAAACCAAAGCAGTAGCACAGGTAAAAGCAACGAAGGCTTGGAATCTCAGAAAAAAGCCAAGTTTGAAGGGACCACCTCCTGAGATGGAGGTTCCACAAGCTCCCTGGACTACCTGTTTCAGTGCTTAACCACAATCACTGTGAAAACTCTTTTCCTTACATTTAGTCTGAATTTCCTCACTGCAACTTGCGAATGTTGCCCATGTATTTTCCCAGTTCATCTCTGAGAGGACCATGGCTTTGTCTTTTCTGTGACCACTCCTTCAGGTAGTAGGAGATAGCAATTAGAGTCTCAGTTAGTCTTGTCTTTTCCCAGGCTAAGCAAATCTAGCTCTATCAGCCTCTTCTCATACAACATATCCTCCTACCTGCTAATAATCTTAGCAGCTGCCTGATGGACTCTATCCAGTTTGTCAGTATCTCTGTCATAGTAGGCAGCCCAAAACTGGGCACAGTGCAGTGTCGCAAGTGTAGAGAAGACTGTTGCCCTAGGCTAGGGGTGGGTGAGCGGAGCAGAAGCAAACCAAAATTGTCTACCCAACTGCCTGTGACTATCCAAATAGGTTCCCTGACCAGAAGCAAAAATTGGAGCTCAGGATAGATCGCTTTACTTACAAGGACTGGATTTGGTGGAGTTTTTCCTCAGTAACATCACTGTTTTGCAGGAACATGAATTCTCTCAGCCTTCTGTGAGGTAGTCACCAGCAAGTATTCAAACTACTACTCATATGAGAAAAGGGTTAAGGATCCTTAAATCAGCCTCCTACGAAAACTTTCATACAAAGGAACATGATGTAGCCCATCAGCACTGGGACTACCTACTAAAATTCTATGTTATCTTCATTCTCTTCTGGTCTACAACTTGTCTGACACATTCCTTCCTACCTCAAATCCCTATCTTTAAGACTGCCTTTCATTTTTCTCTCTCTTTAGCAAAAAAAAGGAAAGAAAAGGAAAACAGAGCCATCAGTTTGTTTGCATACTTTTGATGTTTTTTTGTTTAAATGTGAAACCAAGGCCACAGCGAAAAAGACTGACGTTAGCACCTGGCAACTGGTGCCAGAGGTAAAGCAGTATGCATGGATTTAATGCTTTCTATGCGCTTCCTTTTGATCTGAGCATCATTGGTCTTGCAGTCTGCATTTAAAATCTAAAATCTATTACTTGATTCAAGTTCTTCCCAGGTGGGGATGGTAAATTGCAGACTACTAGGGATTATGATAGACAGAGACTAAGAAAGCTTTGCATACCTGGTATGGCAAGTCAGATGAGAGATAATCGCATGACAGAAATCTGTGGCTGCTTTGAACACTGCCCTTCTTTTGGCCCTTTTCAAAGTAAGCTTAGGGCTTCAAAAAAATTGGCCACAATATTAAGTATCTTCTTTCTTATCACTTACAGCATATACAATGCAAAATCTCTGCATTTATAAGCACTCTACTATTTATATGACTCAAACTGAAATGAAACATTGTAATACTGCTGATTGTGAATACAATATTAAAGAGTAGACAGACTATTTTACTACTGATCTGCAACAAAAAATCTTTTCCATCATCTTATGCAGCTCTGCTGGTAGGAGAAAAAAAGTTGAGGGGTAGAGATAAAGTAGGATAAAGAGAGGAGAACTAATTCTGAAAATTAGTTTCAAAATCTCAAAAACAGTGTTCAATAATGACAATTAATTACTATTTTCATGTCTCCATATTATATCTTTCTGTACACCGGTCATTTTTGAGGGAAAAAAATACTTTTACTTTCTAAATGCCATGCAACTCATACAACAAAAAAAATTCATTAGTATTACCTACACACATATATAAGCACATATATGAAGGGCAGGCATGGATTTATATGATTATGCATACATATATGTAACCTGTGTAATACCTAATAAATATAATATGCATAAAAATATGCCTGCCTCTCATATATGTGTGTACAATACACACACACACTTTTCCCGAGCCAACCATTTTATGCCAGCTTTAAGCTGGGAACAAGCCTTTACAGCCAGTTATAAACCACTGAAATACAAGTTTATATTGGAAATGCTTAGGCACCCTTAACTATAATGATGCTAGTAGGCTCTGCAATAATTCCAATCCTAGACTTTAATAACATGCAGTTACTATTCTACAATAGCATCAGAAGAGCCGCATTAAGTCTCCAGTTACTACAAGAAGAAATGACATTTTTTTCTACCTAAAGCCAGGAGAGAGGAAGGGAAAGAACAGGGAATCGCTTCATGTTCCAACTTAAGGCCTCAGTTTAAAATAATGGGACATCTTACAAGGTTTATTCTAGGCAATGTAATGTTTATTTCGCTCATTTGAAGTAAGTGAATTTCTGTGAGCCAATTTTAAGAATGTTTATTTAATAAAGATACATATTTTTTGAGTGCTTTTCTAATCGCAGTGCAGGTCCTACCTCTTCAATAAACTCAGATACAAGTTTCACTGGCCAAGAGCCCTTTTAACAATTCATGTGCCATACAGCAAAAGAAGCAAGTGATTTTTAAACTCCTAAAACAATATTCCTTATTCATCTCATAAAACTACAAACAGTAACTATTTAAAGTTGCATATTTGAAGCACAAGTAAAGTCACGTGTTCTAAAACATCCCTTTCTGTTTTAATTTTGGTCAGTAATCTGACTGAGATGTTATCTTCTTGTGGTACTACCCAAGAACTGAAGCATCTTAAGACAGGTAAATATTGTACCTTGTCTTCTAAAAGCACTAAGAAAGCTCTATGGAAAACTACCAGAAATGCAAAAGAACCCCCCGCTGATACTGTAGAATACACATCTGGCTCATTTATTAACACATTCCATAGCAGAGGTTCACTTTAGGTGTTTATTATAAGGACACATTTCAGAACTCCAGACGAGACTGGGGGTTACTAGCGGGGGTTGAAGCGTGGCTTGTTTTTGTTTTGAAACACAGATATAGTTTGCACGTGCAAAGTTGGATGATTAGGTTTGTGTCCTCTAAGGTGGCCCAAAGGCAGGACAATGGATTTCAGAGACTTCTCATAATCTTTACCATCATCAATGATACTGAAAGCAAGACAGTTTTACCATTGTTTTACCAGTTTTGCCTTTTTTTACCATTTTACCGTATTTTTCAAAAAGGAGGAGCAAATAGTATTTTTCTCAGTTTACCTGCTAAGATTTGGTGATAGCCACTTTCTGGATTAGCAAGGTCCTCACATTATTTTTTCTGCCAGATAGCACAGAGAATGGATGACTGAAACAACTGAAGAAGTCTCATCAGAGATAGCTGTGATGCAATACTGTTAACTCAGCTTCTACACTTTTGTGTCCATGAAGTAGCAGCAATCTTACAACTGAAAAGTAAGGAAGTCACGACTGACAGATTGATATAATACATAGGCAACAAGATCATATATGGATCTGGTTGGATCCTCGTGAGTGTCTGTTGAGGACCTATGAGTGGTCCAGCACAGACTGATGATTGTACCAGGCAGTATGGCTGAAATTTGGTTTCAATTCAAAATTTAGTTTCAGAGCATGGAATTTACATTACTGTAGAGCCTTTTCAATCCACCTTAAGGTGCAATAGTTGCTTCCACAGTTTTAGTAGACTACTAAGTTGTTTTCTGCCTTATGCTATTGCTACTGGAAGGAAAACAATATACACTCTTGCACAGATGTTACATTGAGATGTCACACTAAAGCAAAAGGACCTGTCATCTGAACTGTGATGGTTATACAAGCCATTTGAATAATTTCCCTTTAGGGATTAAGTATAAAAGCAGCTATTGCTGTGGCACTGTAAGAAGAGTGGTGAAAAAAGCCAAAGTCAATTTTTATTCTTCATAGCCTCAAATGCTATTTCATCAACCTGTCAGATTGTGAAACACAAGCCCAAGAGGGAAAAAAAATTCAAAAGCAACTTGTGTATGTTGGGTTTAAGTGTGTATTAGTGCATACCATTTTTTGCACATTCAAGCATAAAAAAAGAAGGGCATGGTTTTCAGATGGCTGAGTGCTCAGCCACTGGAAAAAAAAAAACCCACCATATTTAAAATATGTCAGTATCCCACAAATGAAAGAAACAAGGCTTTCCCTATCATAGTCTCATGTCTTATATTTAAAATGTGTAGTTGCCAGAACAGCAACTGCCTTTTATTTTTATGGTGTCATAAGACATAGTGCAAAACAATATGGCTGTTATGTGGTGGAAGGAGGTAGTCGATAATAACAAAAAAATATTTGCAGCAGGTAACTTCTGCATCCCACTTCATCACAGTCAAAGTGCTTAACCTTTTATTCTCTCTTTTCTCCGTGTGCTGCAGCAGTCAAACATAATTGACATCAGTGAAGATGCCGATATAAAACCAGATAGTATCTGGCTTAAGCAGCTACCTTATACAAAACTTGAAATGTTTCTTAAAAAGAAGGAGCCATTTTATTTTCCAGTGCCATTCAAACCACATGAAAGCCTATTTGCCAAGTTAAAATTAAAGAACTTTTTATTTTGTAAGTATATATTTTCAAGAAAGTAAAAAGAAAAAAAGAGGTATTGAAGGTAAGAAATCTCTTTGTTTTATTAATCTTTTAAATATCAATCTGAAGGGGAGAAAGGACATGCTCTTAGGAATAATCAATCTTATTTCTGATATTTATTTAAAGTAATAATTTTCTCTGACTGTAGCAATTTTACAAAATGATGAAAAACAAATTTTGCTTTCCATCAAGAAATGAACTTGGTTTATTCCCTTTGCAGGTTTACATTCAAAAGAACATCTGTTAAGAGTTAATAGACCAACAAGGCAGCTCAGCACATTAGTAAGGAAATATATTGTGCCTGAAGTACTCCAAATCCTGTTTTGATCCCATAATGACAACTGGATGAAGGACTGTGATTGCAGTGGTAGCAAATTACACTTCAGGCTCCAGCTAAGAGTCAGAAAATGTTCTCAGCATCTAAATACCACTAAGTTCATATGCATGTGTTGTACAGCCACATACTCTGAATTACTGCTATCACAGCTAAGACTCCAACTGGGATGAGTTTTGAATAGCTTTATTTTCTTGAAATAGTAAAGCAGTGCTTCAGCAAAAGTAAAAATTACTAAATTGCTACCCCGTCAGTAGATTAATGTTAGTTTCATTAAAATTCTAATTAAATTCTATAGCACTAAAAACTGAATCCAAATTCCTAGGACAGTGACAAATTTGAGGAAGGAAAGACTAAAGCGAAATACAATGAGCTAAATGTTTAGTTGGCTGGAAGATCCAAGATCTCTTTGAATTCAAAACTGACTAGCCCATATAGCCTACACTGAATTTTGAATATTATGTCATCCAGGAGTGACCGCCATTCTGGTATTAAAAACAAAAACAACATTTTAAATAGATACCCAACTTTTTCTGTCTTTCAAAAAATCTCCCCAACTAGTATCACATTTTCCCCTCTCCAATCCTCAAGGCAAATCTCTGGAGTCCCTTTGCTAAACATAGGCATACTGAATCTTTATTTACAGCAGCATTGCAACACAGCGTGTGAGGCTAGCAAATACACCAAATATCTACCAGAACAGCTACTATTCAAAAGGAATCCCATGGAAATCAAAGTGAATTTCTGTATTTGTAACTCTCTATGGTAGTCTTTGTACCACAGACAACACGGATTTAATAGGTAATTTCCACAATACTAAAATAGACAATGTTTACTTATTTGTGTGTGATTTACAAAATACATAATTTTCCAAATGAAGAAAGGCCAACTGGAAAAACTGCCTCTGGAAAAAAAAAAATCGGTAATTTGCATTCTTTCTTAAAGAACTCAGCATAGGTAGTAATCTAAAACAGGATAGAAAAACATAATCTAGGGTTAAAAAAATGGTATCTGCTCAATCCTGTTTTAGCACTTCTGTTTGCATTGGTGAATGGATTTAATGGTATTTTCAGCCAAATATCCTGCTTGATTCTTCATCTTAGAAGCACAAGAAGGACAGATAAGATTTCCTCCTAGGTGGACTCCATTATGGATTTCAAGCTCCAAATTCTATTTAAAAAAAACACTGGATGCATACCAAACCACCACTACTTGCAAATATTTCCAGGAAGTCTAAGCTCAATAGCTTTTTCTTTTTCTTCAAATTCAAATCACATTAAAGTCACTTGCATCATTATGTCAAATTTCACTTATGTTTAACCAAGACATAATCGTGCTGATAAATATACTAAGTGAAGATGCAAGTATGGATTTTGAATGAAAAGAAAAGGACTTTTGTATGTAAACTTGAGGGCATGCAAAACCATTTGCACAATCAGGAATTAAAATCTCAGGCAATTTGCAGTCTCTCATATTTAAAAAAAAAAAAAAAATCAAAAGAAAAAACAACCACACACACAAGCAAACAAGTATGCAAGATTCAAGTTAAGATTCTTCACTACAGAATGAATCAAAAATAAGTTAAAAAAATAATTTTTTCTTTCTCCAGACATCACACTTTTACTTTTCACTTTAATTTTTGTACATGGTTATTTCTGTCCAGATAACCAACTAGTGATATGTAAAAAACAGACTAAGGAGAATTCATGTTAAGGATTACTCTTGCAAGTATTTTGTCAAATCAACACAACTGAAAATGTTGTGCAAAAAAGTTTACACAAATGTATACACTCACAAAAGGCTTCTACAGCCAAGGCGAATAGTCAATCACAGTTCTGCAAGGCTGAACAATACTAAAGACTCACATTAAGGTTTGACACTTGGATGTTTTCCAATAGTCCTGGCTGATTTTACTATAGACTTATCAGTTGTCGTTGGAACACTGCAGACACACAGATTGGATAAATGGTGGCTACAGACCCACAGATCAAAGAGGCTGCTTGGGCTCCCCCCCCCCTTTTTTTTTTCTTCTCCCTTTTCAATTTAAAAAGTTAACAACCTTAGTGACATGGCCTGGAAAGACTCAAGAGTTCTGCTGATATACCATGTTTTGAAGAAAGGGATATTCTTTCCTCTTAAAATACCGAAGACCATTTACATGAGAGGAGAAGAGTGACTAAGATCTTTATAAATAGGAATTGAAAGCTTGGTTGCTAAATCCATATTTAGCCAGCTATATAAGTTGACCTGATTTACAAATATGCCAAGCATTCTCTATGTTTCTGTCATCAAACACCATTTGGGTTTCAAGGTTGTCCAGCATACTTGAAAATGAGGCCACTAATTTTAGAGCCTAAATAGGATTCAAATAACCTAAATTGGGATCCTGTTTTGAAAACGTCAGTATCTTGCTCAGAAGTTCTGTGGTTCTACTTACTTGTTAGCTCCGCTCAGCAAAATTCCTGTAAGAACAGCCAAACTAGGTAAGACCAGAAGTCCATCTACCCCATTATTCTGTTTTCAGCAGTTACTAGTACAAAGTGTTTAAGGAAAAACTAAGAGTATGGTACATACCAAGGGACATTTTTCTCATCATACTCTTCTAGCTCCCAGCAACATGTGATATGACTAGTCAAGTTATTGACACATAGTGCTTGGCTAAGAATTTTTCCGTGTGCTATCACTTACTACAAAACTAGTACATCTAAAATACATTAATTCAAATAGAAAAAGCAGTAATCTTATGTTATTTAAACTATGCGTGCTGGAAAGAAAAAACTTCGAAGACCATTGTTTCAAAACAAGTACTTCAACTCAATGCAAACAAAGGCTTACAACCCCCAGGGGAGTAAAATAAATATCAGCACATTTGCTGTGAAGAAGTAGAAAGACGGTAAGCAGTTTCTAAAGCCATAGAAACAAAAGAGATTGGTGTGACTGTGAAAGGCCCTTGATGGTTATCAAGGAAAAAATTACTTCCACAGGGAAAATAAAAAGAAAAAGAGGACTTGTGCAATTAAACACTGCAAGAGAAGTCAAGGTCTCAAGCACAGGCTCAGGTGGCACAAAAAGTCAGAGTCTCTGTATTCAAAGAATGTTTTTCCTCAGGGAATGAAAAAGAACAAGGAATTCAGAGTCTCTTCAGGTTTTGTCAAAAGGAAAGGAAATTGAGTTGTAGGTCAGCGGGAAGAGATTTTGAAACACTAGGTTTCCAAATGTGATCAACAAAACTGGACTGGGAATGAACTGATCTGAAGAGCCCGAACAACTAGGGAACACACAGACCCTATTTTTTATTTGAAGTCTTTTAGCCAGCTTTGTTCATGAGAGTAACTACTGACTCACGTGAGAGCATTTGCAACCATGAATAACACTGCTATTTAAATGCCAGTGGGGTTGACAATTCCTCAGGGAGTAGCATGTCATCATCAACAGCACCAAAACATGGTGCTACTTTTAATCTCCTGCTTTTAACCTCCTAGCTCTCCGAGTACATGAACGATGAGCACCTTTCAGTGTAGTGTGAGGTCAGGGATTCTTCCCCGAACAATCTAATTAGGAGCTCCAGAGTCTTTGCAGTCTGACACCATTCCCTACTCCTTTTCCTCCAATTCACTCCCATCTGCTAGTGAAAGAACTTAAAAATCAGATAATTAAGTGCTGTTAGGTGTTAATGAAACTCTCAAAATTCTACAGAAAGCACTGAATCTCTGGCTTTTAAGCTAGTCAAATTTGGTCCACGATGCTTTATTCATTTAATTTATGTACAGTTTAACATAATAGCACCAACAAAGACATGCAGGCCACATTCTTCTTTTACTAGCATAAATTTGGGAGAAGCTATACTGAATCACTTGAACTAAAATAGTGTAAAATCAAGAGAGAGTGCAAAAGCAAATCCTCCAGCTTCAAAGATCTGCAGGAAGCAAGAGGGGATGATTGCAATTATTATATACAGTCAAGATTCTGTTTCCATACAGAAGTCCATAGCAAATTAAAAAACACAGGGAGAGATGTACAGAAAACACAAGTAAAATGAATATGCTTTCAACTAGAGTTTTTCTCATAAAGCATGTCAGACTTCAAGAGAAATGCAGCTGACCCACAGTAGCGGCTACTGGAATAGACAGCTTAAAACGCCTAATTAGGTCACTCTATGCAAGAACTATCATCATTTCATACCAGTCTAAAATGTTGGGGAAACATCCCCCTTAAGTAAAGGGAAGTATTTTGGGATATAAAAAACACAGTAAGTATCGGCTAATGAGGAACAGACAAAGAAAAGTGCCAAACACTGTAAAGCCCTGATACTTCAGATAATGACTAAAATTTATGACTGCTTCCTTCCCTGGCAGACAGGAGTACAATTAGAATTCTCAAAACAAAAGCCCCTTTGTGCTGGCATGCTATGTTATGCTTATACCGCTACAGATAGACTACAAGATAAAAAAAATAAATACTACAGCACCTTTTTTAACCCAAGATAATAGCTAACTTTTTTTTTAATGTGGGTTTGGACATGGTTTTGCACATAGCTTATTCTTAACTGAAGTCATTTAGGTAATTATCATTGCATGCACAGGAATTAACCATTTAAGTAGCTTGCTATATACATTGAAGCCTCTATTTGAAAAATCACACGAAACAAGAACAAACGAGCTATTATGAGTCACTTAATTTCCTTTGCTGTCCAAATACAGCTTGACATTTAAACAGCTTAAATTATTCCTTTATTTCAATTTTCAAAAATTTGAATGTGCTTGGCTTGATGAACTGCTGAATGAAAAGCATCAGGAAGTATGCATGCCCTTTCCTTCATCCTTTACTTATATTCGATGATACGGATCACTTGGAACTGACAGTGGTTAGAAGCATAGGGAAATAAAAGCACAGGTTTTTCTCATCTCCTTCACAAAGAAAGCACGATTACAATATTCTGAACACGCAATCTGGACTCAGATAACCACAGATGGTTTTGCAACAGAATACCCTGCAGGCATCTTTTCCCTATATATTCTGGGAAAGGTACATGCAGGGGAAGCTCTGACAGCTTCCCAAAGAGCAGTAGCATATCAACAACTGAATCTTGAAGACTTCTCCTACTGTGTGCTGTCATTTTGGCCTACACATCTCTCTCCCCTTTCTGTTTCATTTTGTATTATTTGTTCATCTTGCCCTTCATGGTTCCACTGATCACTGCTCTTATCACACAGCTAAGTAAAACAGATAGTTTCTTCCTCAATTACAGTGATGATCCGTAAGGACCTGTGTCAACTTTTAAGTACCATGCCCTTGAAGTCAGAGGAAATTGCTAAGCAGCTCTGCTAATTTCATATAGCTTCAAGAACATGGTACACAACATCACACTTACCTCCAAATCAAACCACTCTGCAAAGCATCAGAGAATATAGTCTGTGGTAGGTGCCCAAAGCAACCAGGACTCATGTAAGTTTCTTGATGCTTTCATTTAGGAGTTCACTGAGTGAAGAGCTATCATTGGAAACTCAGTAACCAGTACAAGGTATCTACAAAGCAGTGAGGCTTATATGACAGGAAGGTCACTGAATGCTTAAGTTTTCAATTTTATGTATCTTCATTTAAAAAAAAAAAAGAAAGTAAACTTATGCTAAAAACTACACAATATTATTATGTGCCAGCATAATTTTCTACTTTTATCCTTAAGGAGGATTTCAAGAGGAAAGCTGTAGAAAAAAATCTACACAGCGAGTGGCTATGTGGTACTCGGTTGCCGGCTGAGGTTAAACCACAACACAAACCTACCCGACAATTGCCCCAAGAGCTCCAAAAGACAAAACCAACAGTCGGGGAATACACCTTTCCTTTCAGTCCTCATCTTTCTAACAGACCTTTGCCTTTAATTCTTCCCTTGGACGTTTTGTCCATCTGCCCAAATGAATCCACTCTAATGCTGGCACTAAGCAAAAATAGTGTTTCATTCTCTGCTATTAACAAACACTATCTCACTACCAATACTTTGTATTTTTAAGAAAAATAAAAAGCAAATGGGGAATTTCAATTGCTAGGCATTGCCTTAGAACTAATTGAGCTAAAATTCTATTGTCATTGCATGACTGGAAATTATAGTATAAAACAAAAAATATTTAATTAAGCTTTTTATTCTCCACAGTTCTGTGAAAACTTGATAATATAATCCTTACAGTTTGCCTTACTCAGCTTCCAAAGACCAGTGTTTGATTAGAAACTCATAAATCACAAAAGGCTTATAAATAAACTCTAGGTCTGGATTTTAACATGCTCTTGGTCTGTCAAGACATAATGGTAAAATCAACGCCAAAACAAAACACAAAAAAATGATAGCAGCATCAAGTATTTAAATCAATAGAACCAATAAAAGAACGTCAGTTTGGCAAATGAGGAAATTCAGACCCACATGTCTAATGAGCTTATATTTTCCTTCCCTGAGCCCTGTTAAAACTAAAATTAAAGATCACAGCACAAAGGATGCAAACAAACCTACACACATGAAGCCAGAACTAGAGTTTTAAGTTTGGTTTAAGAAAAATAGCACAGCAACTTTATATTGATAGCAATTTGACACTGTTAACTAGCTGATAAAAAGGAGTCTAACAAAACACAGGAGATGAGTTTCTTTACCTAGCCATTCCCAGGCTGGAAAAGTTGGAAGGAACTATCAAAACATCAAGCCTAGAAAAGGGGTGGGTACCCAGTGTGGTGTAAGCAGCTGAGAGGCACTGAGGAATTAGCTGAAGCAAACATTCTTCGCAGTGTTCCATAAGGCACCAGGGAGCAAAGACTCTATAAGGAATGACTGCCTGCGACCTGGCAGCAGGATTTTGGAAACGGCACGGATATTCCACATGACCACAGATTTCTTCATGCCATCTGACAATAACAAAAAAAAAAGAAGGAAAAAAAGAAAAAATAGTTTAATATGATACCAGAAATGTGCACAACTTGAGTATGCTAAGAGAAGGATATTCTCTAGACATCAGAATGACAGAGTTAGTTTGCATAAAACCAACTCATTTGTATTCTCACACTGTTCACACATGTGCAGCACTGTGAAAACACTCATTACTGCATGTCTGAGTAGAACTGATATAGTTACTCATAACTAAAAGAAAAAAAAAGACTAGTCAAACCCTGTTTTTATAATAGGTATGCATCAAAAGAACAAGTGGTCAAAATGTACATAAAGAAAACTAAGTAACAATACAAAAATATGTATTTATTCAGAGAATTCCTATTCAAACTTGACTACGAAAATAAAATTTTGTACGTACTAACACAAACATATTAAATGCAATTAGAATGAAATTCCAAGGGGGCTTTTTTTTCTGTTGTTATGACTAAAGTTCTCCAGGAACTTTTACTGATTTTTCTTTTCTTAAGTAAGAAACAACAGTAGCTATCAATTCAGGCTTATCACTGTAGACATTTGAAAATATCACATTAGGATCAAGCTTACTTTACATTATTTCTACAGGATATTCAAAGCTGCAGCTGGAAGGAAGGAGGGGTAGATCAAATCCTTCCTAAACAATGAGTCATATACTTTCACAATAATTTATCTGCCCAAATAGACTCATATCTAAGCAGAAATCAGCTTCATGTTTTCACCTGCTAGCCTGTCTTCTGTACAGCGCAGAGCCTCTCCTTGGTTTGAGATTTCAACTTAAGGAAGCTGGTTCTACTATGCCTGGACAGGCACAGCACTTATTGTTACTGCACCTGGCATTGCCCAAAGCATTTATATTTGGAAGATCATGCTCCAGGTGAGGGCTGACACACAAAACAAAATGGTAACATGTAGAAAAGGACTACATTTTGCTGAAGTGCCAACACTTTAACACCTTACATAACTCTTTCTGTGCAAGAAGTGGCCTCTAAGCTATTTCATTGATTACATATGCAAAAACCCTACATCCCTCATCACACAATTTTTTTCCAAGGGTGGTCTAACCCAGTATATTTCTGCTCTAAAATAATGTCACTTTGTATTTAATTATCAGAATTGAGATTAGGCAAGAACATGAAAGATAGCATCCTATCTCTTGTAAAAGTTGCCAAGTCCTTAATGACCACAAGGAGATAGGAAACTTATTTAACACCCTAGCTCCATTTAACATTTTCTTTGATACAGTCTCCTTATGTCAAACTCACTGGCACCTGGACATAAATTACATCACACATTTCAACAACAACTTTCAGAAATCCTTCCTTTTCCAGCTGCCCGAGAGTTTATCTCCATTATCTTACCTGAGACACTACCTTAACATTTGCTTGTCTATCCATTTCACACGCTTTCTAGAAACGCCTGCTACTGTGCATAATGTTGGTTTAGTTACCTAGTCTTAATGACTAAAATAAGTAACAAGTGTCTGTTGTGCTAACTCCCAAATAAAGATTAACTGGTTATAGCTGTAAGAGCAGATTTTTAAGGACATAGATTTTTATGTCCTAATTAACTGCAAAACAACCTTGTACACTTAGGCTCTCCTTTTTTGTCTATGCATAATAGACACCACACTTGCAGAGGATTTTTTGATTTTTTTTGGTCAGGTTTTTTTCACCAAAACACATTAGTTCTGTTTCTTCCACTGCCACTAACTCAACTGCTGCAGATACATCACACTACCTGCGCCAATTAACTCATCCAATGACCATCACACAGATTGACTCATAACAATAACCATCACACTGATTAAAACTTGCACTAATTTTTGCCACAAAAATATTTCCCTTTTTTCAGATGTTTTTAAAAAATGGCAACTTTCACTTATTCTATCAACACTGTCAGAATAATCTTTTGCACCAAATCAATAAAAATTCTTATTACTGAATGTGCTGAACATTAGAGAGGAATATATAGTGAACATCTACAGTGCATTTCTGTAGAGGGAGTCATATTATAAACATATAAATAGTAGAGGAATAAACACAAAACAATTTCTAGAAGCTTATCAAACCTATGAACTATTTTAAAGCTTGAATAGGCATGTCTTACTGATCTTAGGTAAAATATAAAAATTCCTATTCTCAAGATTTATTAAATTATTTTAAACCAAAATTAGCCAAGCTGCAAGCCATCAGAATCCTTTCATTTTAAATTCCAGTAAGAAATCTCTATTAGGTCCTCAAGTTCCAAAGTCTCACTAGCTTTACCAAAATGGTAAGGATTTCCACTGTCTTAATGTTAACACAGTATTAGTGCAAAACACAGCTATCTAAAAGGCGAGTATTGTTTCAGCTAAGTTTCTAATTGCATAACAGAAAAAATACTTATGGCCTGACTAACCCGATCACCTTCTACAACAAAATAACATTTTCTGTTGACGTGGGGAGAGTAGTGGATATTGTTTGCCTGGACTTCAGCAAAACATTCATCACAGTTTCCCACAGCCTTCTCCCGGACAAACTGGCAAGATGCAGACTGGATGGATGGTCTGCGAGATAGGTAGGAAATTGACTCACAGGCTGCACTCAGAGTGGTGATCAATGGTTTCTGCTCAGGCTGGCAGCCTGCCACAAGTCCCCCGGGGATGAATACTGGGCCCCACACTGTTCAACATCTTCACAAATGTCCTTCATGATGGGATTGAAAGCACCCTCACCAGGTTTGCTGACGACACCAAACTGGGTGGTGAGATGAACACGTCAGAAGGGAGAGCCATCTTACAGAGAGATACCTGGACAGGCTGGAAGTGTGGGATAGCAAGAACAGTGTGAAGTTCAACAAAGACAAGTGCAAAGTCCTGCACCTGGGCTGACATAACCAAAGAGCCCAGCACAGGCTAGGATCTGTATGTCTGGGAACAGCCTTGCTGAAGGGGACCCTGGGGTTCCTGGTGGACAACCAGTTGAACATGAGTCATCAGTGCACCACTGCAGCAACGAAGACAAATCAGATCCTGGGCTGCATCCACAGAGGCATTACTAGCAGAGAGAGAGACATGATCACCCCACTCTATTCAGTGCTTGTCAGGCTGCACCTGGAGTATTGTGTCCAATTCTGGTCCCCACAATTCAAGAAAGACACAGACAGACTGGAGAGGGTCCAAAGGAGGGCCACGAAAACAAACAAAGGGCTGGAGAACCTGCCCTGTGAGGAAAGACTAAGCCTTTTCTGAGACGAGAGGAGGAGGCGAGAGGAGGAGGCAAGAGGAGAAAGAAGAGAAGGCAAGGCTCAGGGGGACCTCACTGCAGTATTCCAGTACTTAAAGAACAAACAAAGGGCTGGAGAACCTGCCCTGTGAGGAAAGACTAAGCCTTTTCTGAGACGAGAGGAGGAGGCGAGAGGAGGAGGCAAGAGGAGAAAGAAGAGAAGGCAAGGCTCAGGGGGACCTCACTGCAGTATTCCAGTACTTAAAGGGCATCTACAAAGGGCATAGAGGCCCTCTCTTCACAAGGAGCCACATGGAGAAGACAAGGGGCAATGGGTGCTAGATAACCTCATCTAAGCTCCCCTTCCCACAAAAGACTGGACCAGATGACCTTTCAAGGTCCCTTCCAAACTGGGCTGTTCTATGATTCTATGACTATGAATTTGAAAAGCTGAGAGTAATATGTGAGGAAATCAAATGCCATGCCTGAGACTTCTGCTAACTATGGTGAATACACATGGAAACAAGTGATATTTCTCCAGAGACTTAATTTTTAGCTTCAAATCTCATTTGTAGGCCTATATAGTATTGTTCTGTTCATCCATCACTCTGTAATAATTTAAACTTAATGAGCAGTTCTGACTAGATTGGAAGGAGGAATAGATGTATCCAATATAATTACATTTCTATGGGTTTGGTGAAAGACAGCTAAGTAGCCACTGCAAGTACTAGACAACAGGGTACTTTTTATGGAAAAGAATCATCGGTCCAACTTTATTTTATGGGACCACTGCAACAGGTCTTTCATGTACCCAGTCAGTACACATCACCCCAGGCAAACCATTGCACAGGCCAGCTCTAACTCTGGAATGGGACTGGACAGGAAGAAAAAAGTGAGTGAGTAGGCAATATTGTAGTAGAGGGCATTAGGTATCCAGAATGGACCAAGTCTAGTAACACAAAAGATCTTACAGCGAGGCATTGTAAGAAACAAGGGAGGACCTGGTATTGCTGCTGCAGGTCGTTAAGAGACACAGGAGGTAGGATGCAAATCCAGCACTGGCATTTATTAACCCTATTGCTCACTAAGCAGCTTGTTTTCACATAAAAAGAACCATACACTTACCTATAGATAACGCCTTTGGAATTATTTTCCTGTCAAGATTTTTTATTTTGATTCCTGTACTAACATGACTCATTTTCACATTCTACAGAGGAAATGAAAATGCTACCCATACATCTCATTTTTCAACAATATTCTAAAAACCAACCTGAAATCAGCTTGTGAAGATGGCAAGGAAAACTCAATGTTTGTCTGAATAGCAGCTGTGAAGGACTGCTGTTTAACTTCCTGCCAGCACCCCACAGCAATAGTGAAGGTGGATGCTGGCATTGGCATAGTCACATAGTAGTACCAGCTCAAGATACCTGTAAATAAACAGAACATTTGTACACACTCATCAGTCACAGCACACACTCAGTACTCGACATTTTTATGCACTTGAGATTTTGGGCCAAACCTCCCACCTTACATCCCGGTATTTTTGTTGAGGAAAGAAAAATAATTTCACTGAGACACGTAAGAGCAGTCATATGTAACCACCATGGATTCAGTACTGTTTACTTACACCTGCAACTTTCCTCTATCTGCTGATGTCTTTATCTACAAATAAATCATCCGTAAGTGGGATGTTATTAATGTAACTTAACATGATTGTACTGTTACTGCCCAAGAATTGCATCAGACATGAAATCTAACAGCACCTTTAGATCCACATACACAAAAAGATTAAAGTTTAATTCTTTCAACCCTGGATCAACCACCTTATGGTTTTATCTTCACTGTATTATCTTACAGAGAACAAAATCTGTTCTTCGTGTTCTGGACAGTACCAAACTGATTGGTAAGTTTTAACAAACAACACTAGCACTTCTGAATTGGACCTGGCAATCTGAGATACATGATGTGCCAACCAGGCAGTGAGAAATCAAAGCTTAGAATCAGATGGGATATTGCCTAAGTTAATGAATTATTTGGTCATGATAATCCAGGAGCTGCTAAAACAAGATTAGAGAGTCTATTAGAAGGTAAGAAGATGACAAGTCTTATCATTATGGGAACACAGTGCTGGAAGACAAGGAGTACGGTATAGGATGACTGTATCTATGAACACCTTTGGATAAACTGGAGGATGTTTTAGGACAGCATACTTTTCATTAATCTAAATGTTGCTTAGGTTTTCCGTTTGTCCCTTTAAAAAGGGTATAGCTTAAGAGTCACATTCAAGTGCTCATTTATGGTCACAAATACAGTTACTACACCATACTAATAGGTTAATTACTCTTGGAAAGAGCCTAGCATGAGTTACAACCTGCTGAATCATGTGCAAATAACTGTAGCTGTGGCAACTGTGGAAACATACAAACTTTGGTTATTTTAAGAGAACATTAATACTTGTTCTTTTGCAATAGTATTCTGACCAGGGCTATGGAACACTATCAAATGGAAAAAGAAGAAAAAAACCAATCCAGTGGAGGCCACAAGGCATAGAGGAAAAGAAATAAACAACTGCAGCAAAGCATCTCTGGGTTTCCTACCTTAATGGCCACAGAAGGTCAAGCTGTCCAAAGCCAGGACAAGCAAAAAAATCTTTCTGCTTAGCCTCAACAAATTTTCCACCTACTATTTACTATGAAAAAACAATACTGTTTGTGAAGTCTTGTAAGAGGCAGATAAAGCCTCTGCCTCTTATATGCACTAGCAGCCACTTACACTGCCTCACTCCATTCCACTTTTGGCAACATTCACCACTACCATCAAAAACCTTTTGTCTGTATTGTCAGGTGAACATATATTACTCCCGTAATTTTCCTAACCTTCTGTCAGTATGTGAGCAGAAGGAACTCATTAGCTCCAAACACATTAGGAACAAAGAGGATAACTGTTTTGCCAAATTCCCTCTCCCCTTTCTTTTTTTTTATTAACTTGCCAAAGCTACAAATGAACCAAGGCAAGCAAATGCCACCTTGAGAGAAAGAGCTCACCCAGGACAGCAACAATTTATTATTTCAAAAAACCAAACTCCTGATGTAGAGTTTCATTGATATAAACTGTGCTAGAGGCCCAAGCCTGCGCACACTGAAGTTAACAGCAGCTTTACCATTGACTGAAATGTGTACAAGAGAAGGCCCAGAGGTAGTCTACAATACTTCACTTTGTGTAGCATCTGTTACATACAAAGCATTACAAAATGCTCCATGCAGTTATGTTAATTGTAAAACCTTGAGAGTTAAATAACAGCAGAGGAAGAGTGAAAATTTGAGGAATCATAATGGAAAAACAGTAATGTGTTTTCAACTGAGTTCTGAAACAAGCATGAAAGTCAAAAGGCAGTCACAGAAACCTGTTCCAGGTGGCAGGAGGTGTAAAGGAGAAGGGCCTCAGAACAGTGAGGAGATTGTCTAAAAGGAAAGCCTGTGCTATGCAAATAGAGGGAGCAGAGAGAATTACAGTGAGAAACAAGTTTAGCAAGACAGGCTAGAGCAAGCAAGACCATAGAGTTGTTTTTAAAAAACAAGAGTAATTTGAACAGAATGTCAAAATGAATGGGGAATCAGTTTAGCAATCCAGAGAGAAGAACAGCATGTACTGCATTCAGAAATTTACATGAATTAGCAATGAACATATGCTATTCAGAGCTAGAGCAAACCTTGCAAAAGGGTGAAGGTACCAAAGACAAAGAAAGGTAGTTTTTCTTGGTATGTGTTTTCAGATTTATCTAAATTAGGATTTCCCGAAGAAAAGAAAAGCAACTAACATACAAATACTTGTCTTTTTTCCAAGCCCCTTATATTTTGCAGGCATTATAGAGACCATGCAAACTGGATACTCCCAGAACAAGATCCAAGATTTATACTGTCTTTACACACCTAAGTGGGGCTCAATCCATTTCCTGCAGGGCTTTTAGATGCCTTCTGCATTCATACTCTAGAACTGCATAGGATAACTATATATTTATCCTACAGTTGTTTTGCCTTGAACAACTGAAATCACACACACTGGCATGACAAGTGAGTTCTCTCTATAGTGCGTTCACTGATCGGTGACTGAAATGGTCTTTATGTTGGCAACACTTCTCTACAGCAAGCACCATGTTTCAAACAGTCTAACCCTCACTTATCTTCTGTCATCTCCTCTCACTACTGGTAAGACTTTCTCCCAGCCTGCCCTTTTCCCCCGTAACGTCACTTCCTTTCTTTAACTTTCTTCAGGTCAGTGGGCTTTGTTTGCTTTCCTTCATCTGTAACCTCAGACCTATCCCAGGGCATAGACTGGGATCACAAGCTCCACTCTACTCCTTTTCCCTTCTCTCCCCTTCCCCTAGCTGCCCTCTGCTTTCCAGTGGCTACCTTGGAGACAGCACCACCTCTAGGGTAAGAGAAAACAGTGCAGCTGAAACAGGGAGATGGCTTGCTTTACCAAAAACAGCATTTTGTACCACAAAAACATTTTCAGATTAAGCAATAACACCTTGGGAAGAACAAGAGGTTAGGCTGTGGTTGCCCCATGGGAATAACAGAGGAAGAACACCCCAGTCCTTTTATCTGTAATGCTTATACCCTCTCCTTATAACCAGACTTAATTTAGAAGCAACTTGATTCCCACACATAATTATTTTAGGCAATTATAATACTTTCAAAATATTTTCTCTACAGGTATTTTGAAAACAATTTTTTTAAAAATGTATTTTTTTTTCAGTTCTGCAAAGAAAATCTATCGTGTCATAACTGCACAAACCATGCAACAACAATCACCTGTTCTATGAGGTATAACTGGAAAACATCCAATGCAAAACTAAGGGCTACATTTAACATGGGTAGGAAATTACAATCTATTTATAATTGTGCACAAGAACAATTTAAAGGCCGTTTATTTCTTCTATTTGAACTAATAATGATGAATGATGTAATTACTTCCTAGAATTTTTAATGCATTTAGCTATCTTTGAAACCATTAAAATTGTTTGAGTCCTGTGGAGCCCATTATAACTGAAGAAACACCTGAGAGTCAGTATCTGTTAATGCCAGATGCAAGAACATTAAGAGTATTTTTACTTATTAGTATATTTTCCCTCAAATAGTTTGCACTAACACAAATACAAATACCACAAAATACAGATGATGTCTATGATTTACTAAAACCCACAAAACTCAGCTACCTCTAGGGAAAAAGAGAGATAGCCCCACACCACATTTGACATACAAAGTAAGAGCTAGCACTAATACATAAAACTACAGCTAAATAAGTAGTTATGCCAAAACTACTATTTGGCTGGAGCACCAGGATTAATAACCCTCCCGCTTTTTGAAACTCTCTGTAACTTGTAGAGATCTTTGATCTCATCTGAAAGCCAGAATTTCCCACAGAGCACCCTCACGTTCATGCCAGAGCATCAATTTAACACTGGCTCAGGGGGATGAGTAGCACATGATCAGCTGTCAACTCCCATGCTGTAGTTCCTGATATATGCTGGAGATCAATCAACACAAGTACTGGACTCTTTTGCTTTGCCTTCTGAAAAGTGAGAGGAGCACAAACAAAAGCAACTGTTGCTGCTGCTAGCTACAGAGCAGTAGCAGTGGCTTCTCTAGCACCGTATTTCCTCTCAATAACAGAATACACCTTCTCGCTGGAATCAGAGATGGCAAGACAGATCAAGAACTACGTAACGGTAGAGTAACCGCACAAAAAGCAAACCAGTCGATTTCACACTTAATGGTTGAATATCTACTTCTTGAACATGAATCAAAACAAATGTAAAGGTGTTTGTGACTAAATATATTTGCACCTTCTATGTGTTACAGTAATATGCTGAAGGAAAGTAAAACTGACAAGTGTTGAAAAAGAAATCCAACTGTTAAATGGCTCACATTACACACACACACAATTGCATTATTCTGATAAATTTTTCTTCTCTAGGTACTCCATAAAAAATGTACGGTATTTTTAAGCACTTTTAGGTCATACTTGAATAGTTACCATTTGTACTTGAGTAACTAACGTGTCAGTATTTTCAAACAAATGTGGCCTCATTTTATTTCAAATGACAGGATGAGCCATAGTTTTGTAGGAGGCAGAATGCAAAAATGGCACATACGGGAGGAAGTACACCGTTACCAAAACCTGCAAATACAAGTGGCAAATGAGGAATCTGTGCATGTGAGTACACCTAGTCTAGCTATGCACTGGATCACAGCATCCGTGCATCTAGAGAGGTAGGTCTGTGAAGCAGAATGCAGATCTCTGTTCAAAAGCATGAAGGTATCATCCTTGCTTCTTGTTCTCTTATTGTCTGCCTGCACACTTGATATAAATATGACTTTTAAAGGAAAAAATATTCAGCTAACTTGTAATTCTATTCAGAATAAATTCATTCATAACTGCTTGCCAAAATGCTTATTCTTTCCAGAAACTGCATTTTTAAAAATTATTTTTGTGTTCTGCTAGTTATGTATGATTTTATAAATATGCAGCACAGCAATAGCATACTGTATGTAAATAATTTGGCAAAGAAAAGTTATTTTAATTGAAGCCACCCTGAAAGGCTTTTAGGTGTATTTTATAAATGCAAAGACAAAATTTTAAGTTGGATAGATTTCATATGCCCTGCATAATTGCCTAACAACAAGATCTGTGTGGGACAGGTTATTTAACACTACAGACCATTTTGAACTTTTTAACTCTTAAAAGTCCTACTAATTAAACTAATGAATTTGTATTCCTAAATTCATTAAGAATTTTTTCAAAGCTTCAGGTTAGCACTTGAGCCTTGGGTTGGTTTGTCTTTTAAAACATTCCTCACAATATTGCTCCTTTCCCTTCTTTCCTCTGTATCTGTTTAGTAAATTTTTACAATTCCAAACAGCTCTCTAACACTGATTTGTCATTTCCAGCTGTATATAAGCACCAAGATAATGAGGGTCTCATCCATGATTGAGACTTTGAGAGCTACTGGAGCACAATGTCTATTATCTTTAAAGAAACCCAGCAACCCTTGCATCATGACATCAAAATTAGCATAAATAATTGTGTGTGCCGCATAGATCTGTAAGCAGAACCTTCCATGCTCTTGGGAATTCCATCTTGAGGAGAGGTGGAAGGAAAACTGTAAAGACAGAAGTGCAGTAGGTGCTCCTGCTGCTTCTCTTCAGTTCAGAAAAGTTCAGCACAAAACTTTGCCATTGTCACATGGCTCCTAAAGGAGCCAGCTTTAATGCTACATTTGGTTCTTCCCAGTTCACATCACACTTTTCACTCAGCACTTCATTAGCACAGCAAAGCTAAAATGAGTCATTTCCTCCCTACTGGCCTTTTCATTAAAGACTTCTTACAGTATTTCTTGCTTTCACGGAGTTCTTAGGAAAGGAAGTATACTGGGTTAGCCTTTGGAAAATTAAAAAAACCCCAAAACAACAAAACAAACAAAGCTTTAAGTTGACACATGGAATTACCAACATAAACTGACCCACTGAACAACTACAAGGATTGAAACAAAAGCCCCTTCTGTTCTCCACGGGGTGACAAGGCTGACTTTGGGTGACTAAGCCCCACTGCTATCAATAACAATATAGTACCCTGATATTCTCAACACTCCATCAACAGCATTTTATAAGTGGTTTTCCCCACAACCAGGTTTTTTTCTTTATTCAAGTATAAATTTTTGATAGGTTTTTTAAACTGTAACGACAAAACAATGTTAATGATGAAATAATTCTTTCATAATACAGCCTTTTCAACTAGCTAATTGGTCTAAGACAGTATCAATTTTAACTGACCTATGCCAATTTATACTGCCTGAAATTTTTTCCAAGGTTTCTATTTCTAGAAATTCACATAAGCATCCTTCTTCCCCTTAATATTACAAACCACAGAGCCACCACTGAGGGACAGACAGGCAGCAACTCATTAGCAAGGTGTAAGTGT
This sequence comes from Aptenodytes forsteri, assembly GCF_000699145.1. NCBI lineage: Eukaryota > Metazoa > Chordata > Aves > Sphenisciformes > Spheniscidae > Aptenodytes > Aptenodytes forsteri. Next base: position 1,482,045 of record NW_008794083.1, read on the forward strand.
GGATTAAACTAATTAGACAATGATGGCAGAGCTGTTCTCCTAGTCTGAAGCCAAGAACACTCTTGCTTTCTTAATGCCGAGACAGGAAAGTATTATTGTCCAAGTAAGCTGAGCAGCTCATCATGGCAGCTTTCCATATTTCAACAGCAGAGACAAGGCTTGAAACAGGCTTCACATATGGCCAAAAATAACCATTCCATGCAAATGGATTAATTTATGGTTCTCAAATCAAGGAGACTTTCATTCTTTTTTTTTCCCCTCAAGAATAAACTTGCCTCTTTAAAGGGGAACAGAAGATTTTTTTTTTTCCAGAAACATCTAATTCTAACCTTCTCCTATATGCTACTTTTCATCAGAACTACTTACACTAGAAAATACTCACCCTGTCTGACAGATTATCTAAAAACTAATGGGAGCAAGACATACTTTGTATTATTAGGTGTAGAATTAAAAACTGCCTTAAAACCTTCCTTTTCTGTGCAGACAGAGGTTTAGAGAATAAAGTATAACCAACACAGAAGAAAAATGCTTGCTTGCTTACTGTTGCACAAGGGATGATCTACCAATGCAAAAAAAACCCCCAAAGACCAGATTTTCAGGGCACTGACATGATGTTCTTCATCTATTCCATATATTTCAGGAAACAGATATGACACAATGACCGCTTCTAATCATTGGCACGCTGAGCTACACTTGGACTGGAGAACTAAAACTGAAAGTTAATTATCTACCAAGGCCTGAAGTTGTCAAGAGCCTGATAAGGTACTTCATCTACGAAACATTCAACTGCAGAGTGATTAAAACAAAGCTAATTTATGTCAAGTGAAGTCTAGGTTTGCAAAAAGTAAAAGGAATAAAAACACAGAAAAAAGTAAGTAGAAGTAACACAGTGAAACGTAGATGCCTTGAATTCTTACTAAGCTATCCTGAGGCCTTGAGCAGGTAACTCTTCCATAGAATGACATGGAGATTACTGATAGACATGTAACTACTTTTAAGGTTAGGAACTTCATTCTTTCAAAAATCATGTATTTACTAAGCTATATTTCTAGTTATAAAATTATTGAAAGTAATTTGCTATAGAAAATATATTTCACCTTCTCGAAGCTGGACTGGTTCTGCTGAGTTTTCACCACTCATTAACACAACAAAGCCTGCAGCTGTTCGGACTGAGGCTTGCCACGTTGACAATGCAATGGGTGGTTCTTGGCATGGGAAAAGGGCTCTGTTGTTTATTGGCGATCCCATCGTATAAACACATGGCCTAGATGGAAGGAAAGGAGATTGAAGTTGGAGTTACAATAAGAAAGACTGAAGTCTTCTGTCAAAAATCAAACCTACTGTTGTATTGTGGGGTTTTTTTAACCTCAGCTATGTAGGTTTCAAACCTGTATGACATGAACCAACCAAAGTATGACCTAAGTATTTGAGACAGGATGAAGAAAAGCAAGACTACCACAATAATTTTTACATAAACTAGGAAAGAGTAACTCCAGTCTTTCCCCTCTCCTGCTTCTGCATGAGCCTTCCAGCCTCATACAATAGCTCTCAGCTGAACCATAATTGCAAAGAAGGCTTCTGAATATCTTCTGAAGATGCCATTCCAGGGCTTCACTAACACCTGCAACACCTCCCTGTTGTCATCACAGTAGTGCTTTCGTTATCATTAATCCCATCTCTCCGTACAACCTGGAGGCTCATCCAAAGTCAGAGCAGTAGATCTAGCCTTGAGCCTTCCTTAGTCCAAGCCTCAATAAATCTTGACATTTTTACATTTCTTCTTGCAGTAAGGTAATGCATGCTAGCTCACCTGCCTTTCAGAATTTCAACCACAGGGCATATAATGAGAAGAAAACATTTCTTCCCTATCAGCCCCAGCCTCCTTCTTGCTTTTCACATAGCAATCTTCCTTGTAGTATTGCTCTCTTTGCAGTTTATCTAGCCCTCTCCTAGGCAGCCTCTTCTGCCCCTTTCCAATTTCAGCTGCAATATTTCATGCCAGCCGATTTCTTATTAGCAGCTCAGCCACAGCTGGGAAGGTAACAAGGCCTTTCATTAACTCCTTCTAGCTTGCTATTCCTGGTGCACAGATGTAATAATTCTTAGTTTATTTCTTTTGTTGCAGTTTGCAGTTTTATCTTAATTCCCAATACTTGCATAACACCACCCCTTAGCTTAAAAAAGCTAAGTTTTCAAATATAAATTATATAAAACAAACACAGTCAGTAGGTTTCTCCAGCTAAAGAAAGAAAATTTTGAAAGCATCACTTCACTGCACTGAGGTTTTAAAAACCTGTGATATTTAAAGCCAATATTCTGGGAGCACAACACATTATTTTGTGAATGCTTGAGGCTAAAAATACTCTGATCAGTATCTTTCATCACTTGAGTTTAAAAATCATCAAAACACTTTGGAAAATAGGAGACAAGTTGTTAGGGCAAAATCTATTTTGCAATGGTTAAGATCTGAGCATCTTGTTTACTTCGCTCCAAAAAGTTCCTCCATTCAAATTATTCCTTCCCTAAAGCCAACTCTAAACTACACAGAGGGAAAGAACTTGGAGATACTGATGACCACAGATGAGAAATATTCTGAAGCTATTTTTGCCCTCTTGTAAAAAGTGTTATCTGTGCTACTGGATTCAGAGCTGTCCATGGCACAATCAAATTACTGTGGCTTAACTAATGCAGGCCAGCTGATCTGTCAGTAAAACAGGGAGGGAAACTGCAGTTTAAGTAGGCCTATTGTTAATGCAGACAAACAAAAAGAAAATAATCTGGCTCCCTCTGCCATGTATCAGAGTGAATAGAGTAGGGCGTAGATATCCAGTGAAGCTCAATACATAACTACAGTGGCAAGAAAGTAAACTAGTTATCTTTTACCCAATAAAACACAATGGACAGCTAAGTGTAAAAGACTACTAATCTGTATAAATCTTTAATTAGCTTTAATTTCTTTTGAATTAATCTCCTAAAACTGAATCTGTTACCAACTCTGATATACATAAAATAATTGGGTTTTCTCCCAGAAAAAGAAACAGTGCATGGCAGTGAGTTCACAAGCAAAAGGAAGAGCTTGCTTTTTCACCTCCTATGAGGTTCTGCTTCCTCCTTATAATGCTAGGCAAGAGATACTGGACATATTATTTACCCTAAAACATTTGTGTGCTGGGAGAGGATGGGGAGGAAAGTTTGGTTCCTCATTATGAAAACTTTATCAAAATACACAGGATTATAAAAAGAGATCCTAGTAGAGTTTATAGGAATGAGAGGAAACATGGGGTTAATGACTGCTGACATACGTATTTTACCAATGATTTACCATGCATTTGTGAAGGCTGTTTTGCTGGGTGCCATTGGTACAACCCAGTCTTAAGAGCAATATAGGGGATTTTCATATCCTGAAGAAATTTTAGAGGAAGATGCCACAATGACTGAGAAAACAGGCTGGCAGAACAGCGCTAAGCAGAATGTTGCAACGCTGTGTCAAATACAATACAAACATAACACAGAACAGACATTACTGAGACCATTAATGTTATCTTGCTCTCAGAGAGCACTTTTTACCTGCAGACCATAAAGTGTTTTACAAATAATGTCAATACCATTTTGCAGATGGGGAAAACGAAACACAGTGAAGAGATTTGCTAGTGCTAGTATTCAAGCTGTGCCTACAGGCTTAGTTTCAAGCCTCCCAGTCCAATAGCTTTCACGTTGGACTAGGAAGCCTCTCATCATGAGAAATAATACAGATTACATAACTAACTTTTTTCCCTAAAACATTTTAATGCTAAAATACATATACAGGCAGGTCACAAGTCTCTACAAGTAAGACCCAAGTAGAAAGGGAGTTAGAAAAGTGGAGAAAGTCTGGTCAAGTACATAATCTTTTCTTCAAAACTAAGCCTCCTTTCCACTCCTCACCCTTTTTAATACCATTTTTGTCCAAGTATACTTTTAAACTTCATTATTTCAAATGAAAATGTATTCAAATATGTCAAAGTCTGCTAAGAAAATAGTAATGAAACATACAAGTTCTAAATTTCGAGAGCAAACTATCAGAACAACAATTACATCAGCTTTTAATTAGATATTCATACATTCATAGCAAGATCACCTGGAGGCTTGACTGACAGCATGCCACCAACTGAGAAGTCAGCTAACATTGAACAGTCTCCTGTTTTGCTTTAAAGAGGAGCGTTTATAAGGTGAACTCACGATTTTTTCTTTATTTTTTCTTCTTTCGCTGGAATTTTTAATCTATTTTCTTCTCACCCTAAAATATACCTCCACAGGTTTTTTTGCTTCCCATGACAAATCATGTTTCACTTTGCTAATTTTTTGTACCTCATTTACAGTAGTAATTTCTTTTTACAACATTGGTAATAATGCAGTGTTACTTTAGGACACCCACTGCAGCTGACAGTTTTCTTTGTTCTGGGTCAGGCAGCACAATTCCAGCACTTAAGAGGACCAGAAATACAATTCTTACCCTGGTATGGATGAGATTTTTCACCTGATCCAGAAAAAGAAAAATTACTAGCTAACCAAGGTACATCAAAGAATAGCAATGACAAATAATTAGTTTTAAACCGCTTTTGTCAATTGATACAAAATTTGCCTTTTTTCTGGTTTATCACTACTACTGCTAGCAAGAAACTTCACAGTTCCTTTTTTCTACTAGCTATCCTCTCCATCTCCTTTCACATTTAATGGTCTTGTAACGTTCAAATCATCTACTTATGTAATATGTTGTTTATGTCAGCCATAATCTTTGCCACCTGTGCTGGTTTTGGCTGGGATAGAGTTAATTTTCTTCATAGTATCTAGTACAGGGCTGTGTTTTGGATTTGTGCTGGAAACAGTGTTGATAACACAGGGATGTTTTCATTACTGCTGAGCAGTGCTGACACAGAGTCAAGGCCTTTTCTGCCTCTCACACCACCCCACCAGCGAGTAGGCTGGGGGTGCA
>NW_008794083.1:1487291-1507892 GCF_000699145.1 Aptenodytes forsteri
TTTGGATTTCTGCTGGAAACAGTGTTGGTAACACAGGGATGTTTTAGTTACTGCTGAGCAGTGCTTACACAGAGTCAAGAGGCCTTTTCCCTCTCACACCACCCCACCAGCGAGTAGGCTGGGGGTGCACAAGAAGCTGGGAGGGGGCACAGCCGGGACAGCTGACCCCAACTGACCACAGGGATATTCCATACCATATGACGTCATGCTCAGCACATAAGGCTGGGGGGAAGAAGGAGGAAGGGAGGATGTTCAGAATGATGGCATTTGTTTCCCCAAGTAACTGTTAACGCGTGATGGAGCCCTGCTTTGCTGGAGATGGCTGAACACCTGCCTGCGATGGGAAGCAGTAAATGAATTCCTTGTTTTGCTTTGCTGCGTGCACAGCTTTTGCTTTCCCTATTAAACTGTCTTTATCTCAACCCATGAGTTTTCTCACTTTTACTTTTGCAATTCTCTCCCCCACCCCACCGGGGAGAGTAAGCGAGCAGCTGTGTGGTGCTTAGCTGCTGGCTGGGGTTAAACCACACCACCACCATAGGTTGGAAGAGATAAGGAAATTGAATACAGCAACAGTAAGATAAGCAGAGAACTCAGACTATTTGTCTAATTATTTGTTACATTGGAAAAACAAGCACCCACAAAACAAAATACATCTCTGGTCACTCATCTGGCCAACTTTATGACTAGTAATTCCCAGTGAGCAACAATCCAGGCTACTGGACAAATCAAGCACTAGTTCTGGTATTGTTTGGTTTTGCTCCAAGAGGACACTCGGGGTTGTCTGTTGTTCAGTAATCTCCCAGAGCCAAGGATTCTGAGGAAAATTTGATTCATGCAATCCTAACTCACCAGTATTCCATATATTTTCATAACATAACAGTTCAAACCAGCTTTTGCCAGATCTCCCTCTCCCATGTAAGCATATCAATTATAATAACAAATTAGGCTACCACCTTAAAGCTCATAATAAATGTTCAGTTGATACTCTGTTCTCCAAACAGGAATCTGCAGGTCTTCTTTGAGATACCTGCCATCAAACACCTGAATCACGTCCTAAGGATCAGCCATGTCAACATGCTTTGGTTAGCACCTGTTTGAAGCTCTCTCAAGGAAAATGCCCATCGCAGCAACTCTATCCCCTTCCTGTATTTGAAAAAATACATTCCCGATTTCTTCAAAGGTTGTCTACATGTAAGGATGTAAGGTGGCAACCTCCTGCAACTACAAGGCCACTCCTTGTAAAACCACTGTTGTTTGCAGCTGTTTCTTACTCTAAATTACAGTACCACTTCCATGAAGCAGCAGAATTTCCTGGCATCTAAATCACACCAACTTTTCTGATTTGCCTTATCAATTTATGTATCTGCAAGATGCCAGTGACTGTCATCAGATTCCAATAGAGCGGGTATTCTTGTTTCCATTTTTCTGTTGAATAAAACACCAGTCAATAACTACCCATGCCTTTTTCAAACCATTCTCCAATTTAAAAGCACTGAATATGATTATGAGATGAGTGATTCCACCGACTTTTTCAGTAATCTGTTATTCTGATGCTGTTTTCCAACAGCTGGATAGCTACATTTCTAAACTGATACTTCACTGTAAATTTTTTGGATTTTTGCCCACTAATATGTGGTCCACATCAAGTATATCAATCCTGCTTCTTCTAGACATAGTACAAGCACAACCTCCTGTTCAAAAGTTTTATCTTTTGGTATAGCTGTTACTGGGAAGCAAGGATAATAAAGTTAAGACAGGGCATACCTTTTTCATCAAAAGTAAATCAATTTAATACTTACTGTGCTCCCACTTTGCCTCTAACAATAAGGATTTTTTCACTTGCTTTCACCTGTATTTTTGGCAAATGCAGTACGCTTAACAGCTTCTTCAATGTTGTTATGAGAAAGATTCCTACGTTTGAAGTCACACATCTGACCAATCCCTTAGGTATTCCACTCTCTGTACATCTTTTAATACTACTTCTGTAACACCTTAGGAAGTACCACCTGACTGTGTGTAAATAAAATTTAATTTCACAGCTATAGCTCCTGTTTAAATGGTAGTAGATTGGAAATAACTGAGTATTGGCAGAGAAAACAGATTTCTTAATTGCTCTATTCCCACAGCAGTGAACAAAAAAATCCAACCCCTTGTAAGCCTCTGCCTTTAAAAACAGAAGACAGTTTTCTTATGGATATGAACTGTGATACAGCTGGACTTTCTCAGCTCTGTTTTGAAATCAAAGGTTGCTTTTGGTTGCCAGCCAATTCACAAACACACAAGTGCTGGTTTGACTCTTCAATCCCCACATCGCTGGCTCTTTAATCTTCCATGTTTTCACCTCCCTTTTAGATTTGAAAATTAAAACACTTAGACTTTTGTTGTTTATATGGATAATGGTATTTTCATAATACTATTTCATTCTCAGCCTCCTCTGATCTCGTATGGTCCTCTCACTGGCACATTTTAGTGAAGCAACTTGCCTTTTGTATTCCTTCTTCCTGATGGAGTATCATCAGCCTTGCCCCTTGTACTCCGGTATGCAGTGCCTCTGTGAGTGCCCAGCACTTACTTCCTCTGTCCTGTGCCGTATGCATCCACTTACTCCACCTACACCTGAGTATCATTTGTCCTGCCAGGCCATGAAACTTGCTATAACTCTGAAAAAGTATTAAGTTCAGTAAAAAAACCTCGTTTCTCATGGTCTTCCCTTTTTAGTTAGGACAACTAATTCAGAAGAGCTATTTTAAATTTTTTAGAAATATTTGTTTGTTGCCATCCACATTTCCAGAAATAGCAAATCAGTTCATTTTCTACTCAAGGTCTGCCTACTTTTTGTTTATTTTTATTTTACTTCTATTCCTGATACCATTTGTTCTTCCTTAGAAATCACTGTGTCAGACATGAGTAATCAACAAACTTCAGACTGCTTCATTAATTACTCAATTATAAATATTCATCACTGGGAACAAAATTACACAAAATAACAGGAGAGAATTCCCCACAGCTGATGGTAGCCACTTAGAATTTAGTCTGTGACTTGCCTGGATTCTGGAGCATCTTATTCTCCCAAGCCTTGCCCATGAAGAAAAACAAGCTCTGTATTCCCTTCCTGCATTTCCAGCCTCCAAGAGTACAGAATGATGCTAACTCATGCCACTGAAAAATAAACATCTATTTTCATGGCACATTTTCTAATTTGCAGCTTGAAACTGTGAAAATCTGATTCATTTTTCCGATTTCTACCCTGGAAAAAATTTGCTTTGAAAATATCAAATATATTATGAAAATTCAATGGATGCCTCAGGCTCCCTAAAGACTATAGATACAGGGTTACATTGGCACAAACTTGTATTACCAGTGAAACAGATAACTCTACCTTCCAAACTAACCTCAGTAACCTATTCCAAACAACTCCTACAAGGCATTCCCTTCCCCCCGCCGCCCCCGCTTATTTTCAGTTTGATTAGCTCCCTAAGACGCCTTATCACCCCGCTGTACACACACCTATGTCATCATACCAGTGGTGGAGGGAACCAGCACCCAGGTTTAGAGAGGTCAAGAGTGTCTCTTTCAGCAAGTGTGTTTTGGTAGGCTTCTTCCTCATTCCTTTTTAGCTCTCCCTCCTTCCGTCTTTTCATTAGTACAAAATAGCTCTGTGGTTGACTCTATATTGTTAATATACTTTGGAGACAAAAAATACAAACAGAAAGCATTATGCTGAACTTCAAGGGTAATCAGAAAGACTTCAGACTAAGCAGGGAGAAACTGTGTGATCCAGCCTGGGAATCAGTACAACTACCCTCTTTTTTTGCAGGCCTACTGCAAACATGTTCTACATACGGCCTAAAATGCCCAGGTATGTAAGTGTGATTAGGGAATGACTTGTAGCCAATACCTAGACAATATCCACTGCAAATTGCTAGCTCACTGTAGCCAAATGCAATTCTTCACTCTTAAGCACCAATCACTAAGGACACAAAGAACAATTCTGCAACCTTTAGATGGTCATTTGACCTCTGTAGGACATAAAAGATGATAGACTTAAACAATTCTAAATCAAAACTTTGAAGACTTATGTTTGGAGAGCAATCCTTCCACATGCAAAATGGTGACATTTTGCCTCCCCAACAGTCTCTAGGTAAAACAAAACAATTTCATAATTCTTGTTAACTGTTCTGAAACTTAAGGGAATTACATATACTAAAATGTATCAAACGCCACTTCTTGATTTTTAATAAATATCACTGTTGTGACTGACACTAGAAACACCGTGTTTACAACTACACAAAACGTTTTTTCTAGGTTATATTTCCATATACAGAAAGTTCATAAACATGGACTTCTATGTGTAGCCTCCTGGAAATTAGAGATCACTGCTCAAGAATTCACTTCCAACTTCAAGCTTCAGCTAAATATTCAAGAAACAGATTTTTAATAAATATCACTGTTGTGACTGACACTAGAAACACCGTGTTTACAACTACACAAAACGTTTTTTCTAGGTTATATTTCCATATACAGAAAGTTCATAAACATGGACTTCTATGTGTAGCCTCCTGGAAATTAGAGATCACTGCTCAAGAATTCACTTCCAACTTCAAGCTTCAGCTAAATATTCAAGAAACATGTTTAGCATGTTTCCACTACTGTGAATATTTATTAAAAATCTCAAGTTTAGAACATCTATGAAAATTTCGGTCTCTTTCAAAAGGGAATATCGAACTAAATGTTAAAGTAGTAAAAAATGAAAAATTTCAGTGTTGTTATGCGGACTTTTACAGTTTTTATTTAGTCCTTACTGTATGCAACATACTACATAACACGGTCTGACTGACTACAGTACCAAAGAAGAATATGACCTTTTAAGAGCCTATCTTCAGAAATACCCAAATTTATTAATAGCTCTTGTCACCAATGCATCTGAACAATTGCAACTACTCTCTTTGAACATGATTTGCATTTCAAAACGTATGTGTCTTAAGAAGAGGCAGGCTTGAAACAATCAGTTTCAAAAAAGGTAAAATTTCTCTTTTTTATCTGCAGGCAAAAAAATAATGAGGAATTGTGCCAGTCTCCATGCCAGTGAGATGCAGCCTTACACAGGCTCCTGACACAGGTCCACAAAACAGACCACAATAGGTTCGGCAGAACTTTTCTACTAGTTCTTTGCTGTTTCAGAAGAATCAGTAACATCAAATTATTTAAACAGGAAACCAAGGTCTGTTTTATTGCTATGTTAGGTACCACCTCTTTGGATATTCTTGTAATCACCACCTCAGGTGCTTCAGCTGCACATTACAGAAATGCAAGATTATTTATAACAAATAAGGAGCCATGCAGTTCAGTGATGTCTGTGATACAGTTGAACACTACATCTGAAAAGAAGCATTTAATTCCAGAATGTATACTAGCATTAGTACTTCTACCAAATTGCACATTTATGCTTGTTAGTCTTCATAGCTTTCATAAAGGCAAAAATATTTCCTGAATTCTTTAAAAATACATTGATATTTTAATCTAAAAAAAAGATAGCAATCAACTAGACAGATACAAAATATTTTTAAAAGGTAAGACATTTAAATTGGTCAAATAAATATCAAGATATCATAATCTTTTTTTTAAGGAGATCATTTCACATTTTCCAATATTTCCAACTTAGGAAAATTAGCACAAGGTTAACTCTTTCTAGAGCGTGTCCCCAAAACTGCTCAATCATCCTTTAATAGCTTTTAAAAATATGTGTTTTCCATAGCATTCTCATGAAAATCATACATTTGGAGTAATTCAACCCATCCCTTTTACTTCCCAGAATTTCTCCTTTTCTGTATATCTGATATCTAGGGCTCAACCTGAAAAAATAAATGCATGTGCCTGACTGATTCATGTACCTATTCATGTATGCCAAGGTAAATAATGCACAGGTAGCTTACAGCATTAGGATCCAGTACTGAAGGGTTTCAGTGTCATGGAATGTCTTTCATTGATGTCGTTCATATCAAAGATACTCTTTCATTCCTAATCCCACTATGAGGAAGTGAGTTCCATTCCAGTCGCTCATTAATATCAACAAAACCATTAACTAATTTATAACAGCACTAGAAGTGGCAATAAGTAGGCCAGAAAAAAGGCAGGAGGAATCTCCCATTAGAGGTGAATTTGCAAGGCTGTCTGCTAGGAAAATCACCTTTTTAATTTTAATGCAAATGTGTTTAATCCTTTTCTTAAACAATAAAGAGATGGGATCCCAGGATATTTTAACAAATAAGGATTCTTAACAATGATCATGAGAAAGCATTTAATTCAAAATACGCTGGTAGCTATGCTGACTCAACACTGCTACATACTCCTAAGAGTTAGGCAAAACTGCTTGATGGGCTGGCAAAAAAGTTTCTCCTTCCCAGTAATGAAAGATGTTTTATACACATTATTCCCTCCGCAAAGTGGTTATTATAGTGTCTAAAATAAGTTTTTATTTTAAATCATTTTATAATACTTAATATTAGTAAGAATACTTCAAACAAAAGTATAATTTTGTTCAAATTGCAACATTACCTTCTTAGTTTGAAACCCCAGTGCTGTATTGTGCTAGTAAACAATTGAAAAACTTGGAAAAAGAACTGTTCTTTGTTCATGATAAATATATTACAAACATTATAATCAACACTTTTTTTTCTATTTTAATAATTATGTTATTGATCGCTGTTAAAAATTACCTGCCAGTTTTAAGAACTGATATAGTCCTTGCAAGTATAACTTTTGAAGACACAAAAAAGTGTGTATACATATATATGTGCATACCCACATATACTCACACACATACTCTCTTCCTCTATTTTGCCCCCTTTTTAGTATTTCTGCATAAAGGCCCCAAAAAGCATGTTATTACAAAAAACATGTTCAAAGGCTAAAGAAAACCCTCCTTCTTGATCATTAATGTATTTTCTAGTATCAAAAGCCCAAACAGGGAAATGCTGAAATTCCATGTGTTCAGTTCCTCTACTGAAAACAGAAATGTGCCCTGCTGTACTAACATCAGGTTTGCATACACATACCTCAACTTGCCTAAACTCATCCCACAAAGCTTTCTTGTAACCGTTTTTTGTGTGTGTTATAATACACCATTATTTAAAACACATAAAATGCAAGTCTTTATAAAAGAGTGTATAGGTTAAATTTCAAAACATTGTACTAGTGTTAAATTAGAGGAAACATATTGGAAGTGGCCACACAATGCTTGTACTTCGTTATTCGCTTCACTTTTCTTCAGGGCTAGAACCATGGATTATAGACTCTTCTGGGAAAGGATTTGAGATCTGCCTAAAAAGTACCATACGCATAATTTGGAACAATTTAAAGAATTCCCCTATGAGAATATAATGTAATAGTACTTCCCCCATACATTATAAATGGGCTTTATTTTTAGAAAGGGAAGGAAAAATATGACAGCATTTTGTACAATGAGCTTTACCACTATATTTATGGGTTCATCACATACAGGATTTTATTTAAAAAATGTAGCAAGAAAGATTCTAATGACTGTGATATGAAAATTTATTTTCTGACAGGAATTAGTTTCTGGAATACCCTACAAAAGACTGACAATAAACCAGCTTGAGACTATTTGCTACCATCAGACTGCCTGACCCAGGTCAAGCCATCTTTTCCTGCTTCATTATTGATTCGTAAAATTCCATGTGTTTGTGTACAACTGCCATGAAATGTCTCTAAAGTAAGAATAATGCTTTGCAGTGAAAGGGAAAGAGTCAAAACTAAAAGTTGTTAGTGATGTAGATGCTTAAAAGAAACCTTCAAATGCTCAAAACACACAGACAACACACAGGAGGAATCCTATACCAGCTGAGTGTTGCCAACATTAGTCTCAAAAACTTTAGTAACGGGCAGGTAAACACGGACACGTTGTGTGATCACAGGAATTGCCCTACTTTTGCATGCAGTCAAAATTCAGAATTTTCATCACTAAAGATACTATATTGAGTTAAATTTCCTAAACTCATACCAAAAATAACTCCTTGGGGAGTGAGGAAGGGAGGGGGAAGGGAAAGAGGTAATGGACTGAGACATTCCTGGACTTCATGCTGCTCATGGTTTAGCAGTAGAATTACCTAACTACCAGAAGTACAATTAAAAGGCCTCATTTTCCTCCCTAACATGGATGCCAGTGAGAAGACTCTTAATTTCTATTAGCATAACTGAAATGAAATGTAACCATATATCTCTAGTTTGGGAATGAAAAGCAAGTATTCAATTAGATCAAATTTCTTCCTCAACTTCCAACTTTGTTCCTGTTTTTTGGGTATCATAAAGAACTAACAGCCATTAAAATCCAGCTTTGAACATTACAGTAAAACAACTACAGTTGTAGAAGTCAAGAGTGGATTGTAGTTTCCCTCCTATAAAGAGCTTATCTTGAAGATTTCTGTACAGCACTGTGTACTTTCACAAACACTAGATAAAATGCCAATTCTTCTTGCAGTTTCAGTTTGCAGTTCATTTGGTATCATCAATGCACCTTACATAATAGATGAAGGAGATTTTAAAAGTTGATTATGAGAGACTAAACAGGAAAAGACTGCATCTCTAAACTTATTACAATATTGATAAAGGACTAGTTGTGAAGCAATTCTATTAAATATTATGTATACTGATCTTTATGCTGTATGATCAGTTGTTTAAGCCAGGAAGGAAAAAGAACACAAAGTATTAGAGTGAAAATAACCTGTCATGCGTACCTTCTCTTCCCCTAAGTGATAATTCCCTGTTCCCCACACACACCTATTCCAATACACAACAATTACTTACTCCCACTCAGAATGAGCAAATGCAATCACTTAGACAGGCCTGAGGTCTGCAAGTCCTTTGGGGTTTCTTAAGCAGAGAGTTTGTCTGTTCTCCTACAGGACAGCAACAGGATTCAAACCAAGGATGAAATGAAAACAGTGGAAGAGAATGCTCATCATCTTCACAGTTGCTCAGCATTACACAATTCTACATTCTTGCACCTATGTTTAAAATTAATGCGTACAAAGGTTTCAGCTAATAGTTACGTACCTCCCACTCTGGTCTGTAGTCCATGTAACAGATCTTCCCTCTGGTTTGGTTTTGTACCATATTCTTATTGCATGAGGAAAGTCTGTTGGAGTCTGAATTCCTGATTTCCTTATCTCCAAGCTCCAAGTGCCAGTAGTAAATAGAAGCTCTCCACAGCCAGGCGCCTGGCTGCAGCGAGTAAAATAGTATAGCTGTTCCTTCCAGCGATCTGCCGGTAAAGTCACAAGTTCATGTACAATCTGATTCCTGAGATTTTCCAGTTCCTTTGAAACATCAGTTAGCTCAGCAGACCTTGTGAATTTTTCAATGCCTGACACAGCAGCAACATCCACCTCCTCAACCTTTAGCACAGATAAATCACAGCAGTCCAATACCAGCAGAAAATCCTTGTTCCCATGATTCTCTATGTCACAGCAGTCCTTTGAACTAGAAATCCCAGAAGCCTGTTCCTCGTTGCTATGGTTACCATTTTTATCAGAAGTATCTTCTTCACCTTTACCACAGACAGCAAAGTCGTCATATTCTGTTTTAGATGAACAGGCACTCACATTTGTCACAGGAGTGTGGCAGAGTTCAGATGCCCTCATTTTACAGGTTTCACCAAACTGTGACTGGCAGCTGCCTTTACCAGTACTGCTGGTTTTCCTGTACAGGCTCCCAGTCTCAAAGAATAAAACGATGACGCCTTCAATAACTTTACTTTTAAAATCCACATCCAAGTCCAATACATAGTGCTTTACAAGCATGTAGCTAGTGTTGGCCATTAAGGGCAAGTCATCCTTCATGGGGTCTAGCTGTGTCTCCATGTTCCAGTCTATTGGGGAACAGTTTTACAAAGCCTTAGACACTTCTTACATATGATGTCTCCATAAAGAACAAGGATATTCAGCCTCCCAGTGCCAAATATAATTTTGATTAATATTACAGTATTGAAATTAATTGCAGTTACTCCACTTCTCACATTCTATTAAAAAAAAAGAAAAAGAAATCAGATAATCGTTTCACAACTGTTTCTAAAATGTACTAAATCTAAAAGTTATTTAAAGTCCAGTTGCCTTTATCAAAAATAGTCCAGCCAAAGGGGGATCGTGTCTCCACAGAATGGCATCAAGCTAGCTGCTTCAGGATTTGCTGTCAAGAACCACTGGCTTTATTTTTCAGAGAAGATCTCAAGTGAAAATATTTCTAGACAGCTTTTATAAACTGAAAGAAACAAACTTTACTATAGGCCTCCTGTTGAATTTCTTCACCCACAATGATCCTTTAGAAAAGATAAATGATTATGCAACATCTAATAATTTATTACTGCAGTGTTTGTTTTTAAGGTTGCTGTATTTATTTCAAATGCATTACCTCAAAAGATAGTGATCATTTTTCTACTGTGATTCTAAGTAACAAGAGTAAGCCTAAATCACCTCGTATGTCTTAAAGTTCTAAAGTAATAATTTCATATATACAATGCATCTCCACAGATTAATATAACTTCCACATTACAACTGCTCTCATATCAGCACTTCTAGTAAATTACAAGAAAATGAGCCAATGTACTATGAGTGCATTCCAAGTATTCCTTTGAGATTGCTCATGAAGGTTTTTCAAATTTATGATTAAATACTTAAGGCATATGATTACATCTTAATAGGTGGAAACCCATTAACACTCAGGATAATAGCATCTTACAGAAAACAAAAGGTCTTCTCACTGGAAAATATGCAAATACCTATAAAAGCAAGAAAATAGTAAAATGCATCAACGTTTGTTGCAACAACAGGCAGAAGTTCATCACAGAAGTTTAACTGTCATATATTCTCTGTTTTGCTATGACCATTGAGCTAAAGTTATGGACTTTTAGTTCACCTAAGTCCTTTTTGTCTACTTTCTAGACTAGCAATAGAAATCAGAGGAAGAAACAACTGCTAAGACCTGCAGTTCTCTCCCTGCCAGTTCAGTGACACTTCCGTGATAGACAGCCAAGTCTGCTTTTAAGTGCGTTAAGTGAACAGATACTGCCTTGTGACATTGTTTCACAGTTTTACAGCCTCGTCATAGACTTCAGCAGCCAAAGTCAGTTTTTGTGGAGTTCTCGAAGTCAGCACAGAGGAGAACCCAGACTCCCCCAAGACTTGCTATTTCTTTTGTAGGAAGCCAGGGCATGCTATTAAGCTAGCATCAGTAAGTGAAAGACTCAGGCCAAGAAATTATCTATATTGTTCCCTGAACTAGCTTCACACAAAGCACACAAACCGTAGCAAATATCTCCCTTCTTTGATGGCTTTCTACCAGTCAGAAACAGCTCTTACAGGGATGTCTTTGAAGACAAGCTGAGAAAAATCTTTCTTTCATTTTTGTATCAATCCTCCTGCACTTCTGCAAACATACCAGAGCACCAAGCTCACTTCAGAAGGCCTTCTTTCACTGAAATAGCCCAGTAAATTCAGAATAATGTGAAGATTGTCTGCAAGAGACACTCATTGCATCTTTTGAACTACTTCTAGCAGATACTTCTCTATTCTCTGTTTGAGAGTTTTCCCAAACTTTTTCTCCAAATTTAATCATCTTCTTGTTCATCATAACAGCTTACTATTTCAAGTGCTTTCAAACTTCACGTATTTGCAAGAAAACACTTTGCCTCTTGCACTGCCTTAACTGATATATACATCTGTGTACTTTCAGAGTTCAACCTTGTATCAGGATCCAAAAACAGATTAATGAGGTCCTGCAGAGTCCGAGTGATTTCAGTGTGGCTTTCGAAAGATTACTTATCTTTGCAGGTAAATGTGCAATGTTGATCTGTGTTTTGCCAGTTTGACTTTAAAAAAAAACAACAGAGGAAGGTGAAGAATTAAGTACCCTGAAGTGCATACTGGGCCCTAATATCATCATAGTGATTGCTTTCTACTTAATTTAAGGAAGTCTGGAAAGTAGTATAGAAGTGGAACTACAGCATTTAGGAAGACCTGTAAGAAAGGCTGAGGAAAGATTCAGCAAACCTCAGCTTGGTGAATGAGCAATATCTATAAATAGCATACGGCCATTACAATCATGTCCTTGTCTTGACACCTAACTGGGAATAGCAGTAGAACCACCAAAGGTTCTAAATGCTGCGACATGAGCAATGCATCTACAATGTCTGTACATAACGCTGTGGACCGAACTTGATGTTCTCTGGATTTTTTTCTGACTACCAAAACCTTATGACTTCTGACAGGTTAGCTAAGTATTAGTGGTAGAGAAAAGAAATAAAGTGACTTGGTGGGGAAAAACCCAACACTGGCATTCAAGAACCCCTGTTTTGCACAAATACTTAGATTTTCTCATTTGAAAACCAGGTATAATACAATACTGATACATTTTATAAAATGTGAGTACTACACTAGCAATAAATATTTGTGCTATACTATATCCCTGTTTTTCTGTTTTCCATTTGGAAGATGTGATCAATTTCTTACCTCAAAAGTATTAAGCTAATTACACTAACTTACATTAAATTCTCAGCTACCATGGTAAGAAGCACCTCTGAACACCTTAAAATAAATAGTAAAGCTGCAGTTCAATGCCTACAAAACCACACTTATATTTAGAGGACTGTCAGATTTATTTAACATTAATTAACAGGGCAGATTAAAAGGTGACAAATAGTGCCATACAGGTAAACTCAATCCAAACTTAAAAACCCCCACAATTAATTGAAGCATTATCAAAAAATTAAAGTCTTTAAATATAAACCCTCTTCAAAACAATTAATACCAAAACATTAAATCCATGAGACTCAAGACACAATTGAAAACAAAGGCCAATGAGGCTAAAAAACACGCAGAGTGGACATTCATTTTCTACAGCTGAAAGTTTCAGATCAACACTTCTGTTTAGTGGAGATGACACATCTGATCATGTTTACAAATAGAGCAACAGACAAGAGGAACACACTTGTAGACAAGTTACAACTATTACTGCATACACTCTGACACTGAATTTTAATTCAGATGTAACGCTCTGTCTGTTTAATCCTATCTCAAATCACCTTAACTTTACATATCTCAGTTGTCAAAATTTGTAGGTAGTCTCTCTATCTCCAAGCACTGGTAAGTGAATTTAAATGGCTGTTTTCAGGTGTCTCAGCTTCTGAACCTCTGAAGAATTTTTTAATGAAATATTTTTAATGAGTCTACCGAACATTAGAACTGTGCAACAAAGAAGCTGATATGCTATTCTATTCTGACAGTGTTGGGGACTCCTCCTTCGAATATCTTTGTATTTTTGTACTGTATTTTGGTAATTTCATATTGATACTGAATAAGCAAAAAGCTCCATCTCCTGTGCAAAGCATGCTTCTGTTACAAATGGTAATTTTACTTCTCCACTAAAGCCTCACACTGGAAGTTGCATCCTACGAAGTGAGGTGGTGTCTCAAGTAATTTGACATAGTCCTATTTAGAGCTCCCCTAAGTGGGAAAGAAACTGAATTTATGGACTACAGTTTTAAGACACGGTAATCGTGCATGCTTTTAATTTCAATGTTAATTTTGTAATAATTCCACCAATTTTAGCTTTTTAAAAGTAGGAGTTACATTATGAAGGTATAGCAAACTCTGCTAATCAACTGTAGAGTTTCTAAATATAAACACTTCAGATGGTATAATCTGCAACAATAGATTGAAAATTATATTTAAAAGAACACTGGAGAAGCCCAGGGAAATATATGACCATGAACTTATTTGTCAGTCTTGGGATACACAGCCTCAGTGTGAATTTCTGTCTACATGATGTTAATTGAAGTTATGACACTTCATAGCGTACCTGCTTCTAGCTAAACCAAACATATTTGCTAACAGCTTCACCACTGGTTTTTCGATATCCAACTGCAAACATACATACACTGAATTCAGAGGAGAAAAAAAATGGGCACAAACAAAAAGCCTGATTTTTTTTTTAAATGTCATTTCTATACTATCTGGTCTATGCCTGGAGACTCCAAAGAGTGAGTTTGGCTCACTAAATAACATGCCAAAAATCCACTGTTAACAGAATAGAAATTACGAATGAAATTACTTCCTTTCCCTGTTCTCTAGTGTTTCGTGGTCATGCACAGCAGCAATGTTTGTTTTAGGCATTTTGTACTACTGTATAGTTGTACTGATTAAGAAATATCAGAAACATACTATAAAACAAAAACCTATTTAAAAAAAATTCATTTTAGAGGTTAGCTTAAAACTATTTTTGGTCATATCTGTGTAATTTCAATTGCAGTAACTTAGACATATCTATTTCTATAATACAAATAAGTGGCCAAAAGTAAATGCTAAAAAGCAGTAAAAGAACCTTAAAGTCCAACCTTGGAACTCTAAATAAGCATCACATGCTGTTAATTGTCTGTTAATTCTGCTGTAAAGAAATTGTCCACTAACATACTTGCACTGGACAGTTAACTTAGTGAGGAACTCATCACAAAAGTAAAGCACAATTCAGCACCTTTCTGTCAGCAACAATAGTCCATACATAGCGTATAGAGAAACACCACATGTAAGACAAATTGGAAAGAAGCTGCTGTTAGTGTAATTGCTTTGATCATTCATTACATAAGCCCTCTCCCTCTCCTTGATTTTGTATCTCCACTATATACTACCATTCTCTGGAGGCAGGAACTCTACATTCATTATTGCCGTGATTTCCTTATCACTGTGATAATGAAAAACGCTTCTAGAAATTCAAAAACCCACTGGGAATATGTGTGTGGAGCTGCAGATAAAGCCCCTTGCTGAGAAGTATATAATAATTCATTAGCAAGGTGTGTTAATAGAACCAGACATTTTCTTCTACCTACTGAAAAGCAGAAGCCTAACTCCCTGCAACAATACAAAATTGCATAAAATAGCAAAATAAGATGAAATTGATAAAAACATATCTTAAGACTGTATCCAAGTTGAGATTTTAGAAGAAAAAAGTCCTAAAAAAATGTTTAGTTGCAACTCTATAGTCCTGTAAAGAAACAGCCGCATGTAATACCAGCTGTATAATGGTAATGAGGTGTTTCCTACATCCCTATTAGCTTTTTCAATTGCTACCACTTCTTAACATTAAAACTTCAATAAAATGTACCAGATTAGAAATTTCAGTGAATATAAATATGCATCTCAGGTTGTGAAAGTCAAAAATCAAGTAATTTTGAGGAATGGTTTGATTATTTCATTAGAAGCTATCACAGTGTATTTGCAAAGGAGCATGTGGTTAGCACACTCTTACTACCGCAGCATCGTCTGCTTTATCGGCAAGCAACAAGACATTAAAAAATGTTCTTTTATATCTATTTTTAAAGAAAAATAGAGACTAAAGACAGAGCTCTGTACATGGGAACATTTAGCTATACAAAATAATGCTAGATATTAGCAGAACATTCCTGCTACATCACTCTCCGGGGTTCCACAGTATTGATAAGGCATGGGACTCTCAGCTCATGCCCATTCCTATTCATATTTGCCCAAATTAACTGTGCACTCTTGTCTAGTTTGCTTCATTTAAAATATTTAGAAAGTTCATAACCTGACTGTAAATATTTGCACTGCTCGAAATACACACCCAATACTCATTAAAAACAATAATTTTCAAATACATGCAGGGAGCTATTTAAAATGTGCCCTGTATGTGTGAACTAGAATTTTGGCAGGTTACCCTTCATTCACATCAAAATGTATTTTCATCAGCCAACTGTGTCGTTTCTGCCACATTTGGCCTTTCTTATCAATGTCATCCAAACTCTAGATTTATTAAAAATATTCTCAAAGTATATCTTCTTTCTTTCTTTGCTCTATTTTTTTTTGTGCCTCCACTATTGCATACATACCTCATATGTCTGATAGATTAATTATATTGTCTGGAAGAGTCCTCAGTGGAAGAATCTAGTTCTTTCCCTTGAGATGAGACAGAAATGTGTGAAACACTCCTCTATTTTTAAATACCTCTGCAGAAGGGAATTGTTCATTTTCACTAGTTAGCATGATCCATTTTTTCATAATATTTAATTAAATATTCTTTCCTGTAAACATTTTTTCCCCCTCTAAGCTTCACAAAGTTCATGTTTCCTAAAGTTTTGGATAAAGAGGACCTAGTTATACTGTGGAAGCACTCACTTGCTTCTCACCCCTTCTAACCCCCACCCCCTCTTGGAGGTCACTCTTCCATCTCTCCACTCACTCAACACACCAGTTCAGAATAGGCAGATTATTAAAATAAAGTTTAAGCTGTGCTCTGAGTCAAAATAGTTCATTTTGCCCATAATAAATTAAGACAATTTACATAGCCTGGTCATTCAACAGATCCACAGGGCAGCAGAGCCCCAGCAAGAAAGACAATAAATACTTGTATTGCTACAGCTAGAAGTGGTATTTCTCTGTAACCTCAGCCTTTAAATCTCAGTGTTTGCTCTATTAAACCTGAGCCGATACCACTATAACCACAAAACAATTCTCTGAGCTTTTCCCAATTTTTTATTTGCACAGTGAATTTCTCTTTCTGTAATACTTTGTACTTACTGCTATTGAATTTCAACGTAATTATTTCAAGTCATTTTAAAAATCAGTTACGTCCTGACTCCAAAGTGCTTGTAACTTCTCCAGATTGACCCCATCCAATCACTCAACTAATGCAAGCATAAAACACGTGAGGGTGTGTATTCACAACAAAACTAAGCCAATCTTAGTCTGAGATGCCACAATACGAAATGTGTCTTTCTTCCTCAAATTTCTGCACAGCCTTCCTTCCTATGAAGCTACACAAGTGCAGAGGACAACTCAAGGGAAGAGGCAGGAACATGGAGCTGGGGACAGAATATGATCACCCTTTGGGAGGCAGTTCAGATTGGGATAGACTTAAACCCAGCATAAGGCCATATCCAAATTTAACAAAAGTTGAGCAAAACCCAGGACAGACTCAATTACATTTAAGTATGTTGAAATAAATTTAAAATGCTCTCAGAGTTAAAAATCAAATCACTGGTGAATGCTGAAGATGGTCTTGAGAGTTTTGTTTGGTGGGTTTTTAAATTACAAACAAATAAAAGAAAATTAAAAATTAAATTCAAAGGCAAATTAAAGAAAGTTAATACAGGACACAACAGTCCTTCCAAAGGCAAAGCAAATCTTCTATTATTTCTTCATTATCTAATAGCTCAGTTGTTTAGTAAGATAAAGCAATCAGATTATTTTAACAATTTTAACTTTTGACAAGCCTCTACTGCATGTTTTTTCCCCACTAAATATTAATAAGCTGATTGACTAACAATTCACTTAGCTTAACGTAATCCTCTGGAAAGAAACTAAGTTTATAATAAGTCTATTGAAAAAAATTGCAATTTCATTGACAGAATAGGCCCAGCAGAGAGCCACTAACATGGCTAGAGGACTGAAGCACACAAACGTAGGAGGAGAGGCTGACGGCACTGGGTCTGGTCAACCTTGGGATGAGGCAGTTACGGAAGATTACCTGCTATATCCCAGTACCTAAAGGGGTGTGTACAGAAGATGCAGCCAGACTTTTCTTAGAGGGGCACAGAGAAAAGACAAGCAAAAAGATATTAAGCTGTCTTGCAAATACAACTTCATTCCATATTATACTACATTAAATAGAGCTAACTTTTTTAAAAATACAAAAAATGGTCATTTTTTATATTCTGCAGAGCTGCTTTGTTGTTGTTGTTGAACTGAAACACTAAATGAAAAGGTAGGGAGCAAATACAGAATAAGAACAGAAATACATCATTTTAAGAATGAGTATACCAAAATATACTCCCAGGAAACAGTGTTCTTTACATTTTCAACAGAAGTCTAGAATGTAGCCGAAATAACAAGAGAACAAACAAAATATTACTCTTCTGCTCCAGGGTCAAGTTAACCAGAAATTTACAAGACAGATTATATGTTTAGAAGTAGTCAGACTACATCACTGTTTCTAAAGCTGCTGGTTTATTTTCCACATAGAATTTAGCTTTAATATATATTTCATTGCTATAGTATTAGAGTGATCTTCCACACAGTATTCAGAGTGGCTACTTGAAAATGTTAATTGTTTGTAACAACGAAGATGCCTAAGCAATATTGTCTGCATTGACTGTTTTTTGAAAGAAAATTCCTTAAGAATCTTTTTAAAGGCATCTTAAGACATCTTCTGCATACAGTATGACAGATTTTCAGAAGGTTTACAGATCTACAGAGATAGTACATCGTGCTTTTAATGGAGATTGGGCCACTAAATGTCTTCTTAGAAAGGCAAGGATGGGAAAAGGGGAGAGATTAACAGAAGCCCAAATGCATAGTGAAGTCTAATTATTTACTCCCTCCAATGACTCTAAAAAGCTCTGAAACAGAATTGCAAAGCTAACACTAGTACAGAAAAGACAGAGGGGAAAATGGTCCTTAAATCAATTGTTACTTCAGTAATAAAGTAAGATGACTCCAAGGACAAAAAATCTTTAAGTGACGCTAATGTGTCTTTAAAAAAATTCATTTCATACATAAATTTCAGGGATGGAAGCAGAGAAGCATTGTGATTGTTTCAGAGAAAGAATACAAAAAAAAACCTCCAATGTGAACAGGAAAGAACTTTACCAAAAGTTAACAGTAATTTTTAAAAGCTTTTCAGATCATTAAATGTTTGTATTTGAATCCTGGAACTTCACTTCACTATGGGAACTCTTGTACTTATAATCTTTTGACTATAACACACTATGGTAAGAAAGAAATGATGACGTGAGTGTTCGATTACTTTCTACTTTTCTTTAAGCCAGCTTAAACAAAAATGCTAATCTTCAGTCACAAAACTTCACATTATTCACTGAACTAAACCAAAAGGACTTTAAGGTAAGATTAGTTAAGTTTTCTGGCACATACATAAAATATTCATACAAAACACTTGTTAAAAATTATACATAGCACCACATTCAAGGTGTGCTTTTATTATTTTCTTTGCAGATATTAATCTACCCTAACTGAAAAGGTTTTCCGTAATTATACTCCAGAGGACTTAGTGTGCCCTCTTGTGTATGGGTAATGTTACACCACTACATATTAAATCAGGTACATATGCAATAAAATTCTCTCTTTAAAATTACATTATAAGTGATTATAAAATACAAACAACACACACTGCCTTTAAACTATTCTTCATACAACTTCAGACTCACATCAAACCAAAATTTATAGAAGTATAATCAGTGCTAATACAATATATTGTCCAAATTTAAAAAAAAAACCCAAATATTAATAGAGCTGCAAAACAACTGTGCTTTTTAGTCCTATTTTATTTACACCTGCTTTATTAGATTATAAAATACAAACAACACACACTGCCTTTAAACTATTCTTCATACAACTTCAGACTCACATCAAACCAAAATTTATAGAAGTATAATCAGTGCTAATACAATATATTGTCCAAATTTAAAAAAAAAACCCAAATATTAATAGAGCTGCAAAACAACTGTGCTTTTTAGTCCTATTTTATTTACACCTGCTTTATTATAAAGAAATTTAATGGTAAAATGACGCATTTTTGGAAAGCACACAGCATTTACAATACAGAAAAACAGTATAAGGCTACCCAGCATTTAGAACAATCTAGTAGAAATATTTTAAGGCATATATATGATAGTCACCTGATTAAGAGCTAGAAAGAGGATTTAAATGTTTCATTTAGGCCCAGAGCCATGTTACATAAGAATTAACTTGACATGAGATGAACAGATGCATTGTCTTCAACAGGACTGCTAATTTTATGACATTAAAATAGATGGATAAATGGTTGCGTTCCAGACAAGATGGATATCTACTCCTCCTTCGGGCTGTGCTTGGCTTATCAAATATTGGATCTCAACCACCCTGGGAGAATGTCTCAGTTTTATCCAAGAAGAAAAGACAGGAATGCCCTGTTTATTTGGTCACTTGAATAAACAGTATTTTCAGTATCAAGAAAAAAAAGTAAAAGATTAGGGCAATTAATGACTATACACCCAACCTCTGTAGCAATGAAACAGATGACACAGGAATCACATTAAAGCAAACCAGAAATCAAACCAAGTGAAAAAAAAAAAAAGACAAGCAAAAATTGATAAAGAATGCACTTCAAAAAAAGAGGAGGATAAAAATTACTGCAGAATGTAGTATCAGAGCTAAAAGGTAGGGTTTTTTTAAATTTCCTAAAAGGACCATTGTGAAAACCCATAACTGAACAGGACAAAAAGATAGCTCCTGGACAAACTCAAACACAAAAAGGAAGCCTACAGAGGGTGGAAGCAAGGACAGGTAGCCTGGGAGGAATACAGAGAAATTGTCCGAGCAGCCAGGGATCAGGTTAGGAAAGCTAAAGCCCTGATAGAATTACATCTGGCCAGGGATGTCAAGGGCAACAAGAAAAGATTCTACAGGTACGTCAGGGATAAAAGGAAGACAAGGGAAAATGTGGGCCCCCTCCAGAATGGAACGGGAGACCTGGTTACCTGGGACATGGAGAAGGTGGAGGTACTCAATGACTTTTTTGCCT
>NW_008794083.1:1509378-1511831 GCF_000699145.1 Aptenodytes forsteri
GGGGGTTGGACTAGGTGACCTTCAGAGGTCCCTTCCAACCCAAACTATTCTATGATTCTGTGATTCTATATACATATATAAATTGTTGTATTTATTTAAATGCTAGGCATCTATATCTTTGCTTTCAATCAGTACTGCTATCTCAACAATGTTGTAAAAAACATGCTGATCTTTTGTTTGAAGTTTAGCATCTACACATAGACTGTCCCTCAGTGGTCCAACATGACTAAATCAGCGAGATGAGACAGAGAGAAAGTATGTGTGCACTCATAGAAGCAAAAAGTTATAATGACAGGTAGAAGAGACAGGTGAGAAGAAAAAAAGAAAAAAAGTGTAGCTTGGCAACAATCAAATATCCTTGTAAACCCCATGCTCTCCTCTTTATTTGAACTGTTATGTCTTTTCATAAATATGTGATAATTTGGGGAGTTTTAACAGAACAGGCTGTAAATAATGATTTAAGTTACCATTTGATTCCAACTGCATTTGATTAAATCAACTTCTACCTTTTCTTCAATCAAGTCTTACCAAAAATATACAAAAAACAATGTAATTATCCCACCAACATGTTTTCTACTGCAAGTACTAAAATACAGCTTATCAAAATCCTAAGCAAAATCACTAGGAGCTGCAATGTTATGCAAATTTGCAAGTCAAGCCTAGGTATAAAAAGGCAGTATTCTTCCCTACTTTTTTTCTGACTAATTGAATACAGAATCAGTTGAAGTGTAACAAACTTCACTCCCAATGTATGATCATGGAACTAATTCAGACTAGTATTTGTCATTCAGCATTTTCCTCACTCTCACAGGGAGAAGGAATTGGAGTATGAAAGATACAAAGAGAAATGGGGCTTTTGTTTTAAACAAAAAGAATTCCTATACTAACTACACAGAAATTGAAAGTCTTGCCTATGTATTCATACCTCATGTATTTTTTGAACACTGATGTAATGTATGTTGTGTTGTTACTAACATGGTTTAAATACCTCTAAAGTGTTTTCCAGACAATCAAAAGCCATTGGTATGCATTCTGCCATACAAATGTCAAAGCATGCAGGTATCATTTGGTTTATTTTGTGGTCCAGCTATCTAATACACTCTTATAACTGAATTTCTATTCATTCTGTGTTTCCTTTCATTCTTCCTTAACAGGTTAAGAGAATAAATTGTAATCATGGTGTTCACATAATACAAGAAACACACGTCAGCTGCTGAAGCAATATCTTTGCTGTACATGTTGGAAGTTCTCTGCACATATCTGAGCTTTGTATATGCAAATAGTACGTCTTTTACTACTGCCTCCTAAATACACTGTTGTGAGTCAGTATTCCTTGGATTTGATATGACAAGTTCCTCACTACCTTATGCACATATCAAGGTACTGTCATAATAGAGAAGATATTAGAGCCATTATTTCTGACATCTTTTTTCTGACATCTACACAACATTGTCTTCTGTAGTATTTTTTGCTATAGTCTGTCCATAATATCAGTATCTGGTTTTTATTTTTTTTAAAGTAATGCATTTCACCTTTAGAAAAGAAGGTTCACCAGCTGGATTCTAAGCATGAAAACAAATTAGGAACTGTAATGCTACCACAAACTCGATGATCATTTTACAAACGCTGTTTCGTATCATACTTCTACGCACAAAGATGTAACAAATTACTAGTACATTTTAAAAACAGACCTTACATTCAATGCACCTTCCTTATCAAATGTACTTCGTAAGTCGTAAAAATACAAGGCAAGCTAATTGTTTGGTTATATGTTTTAATATTTTAGAAGATAAATGTTTGCAAAAGAATAAACAACAATAATAGCAGATGGTGACCAACATGAATAGAGTCACTCTTGATCATCTGTGCATAACAGAGTTGCATAAAAGGCACAAAGAATGGGAAATAGGGGAGAAGTGATCCTTCATGGCATGATATTTGTACAACACTGCTTTTCCACTTAATACAGAAAGCATCGGCCTGAATTAGAATCATATGCCTCTGAAAGCAAACCTGAGAAAAGAGCTTCCAGGCAAAATAAAACACAGTTCAAAGCAGACAAGATTAGAGAATAAACTTCCTAAAAATATCTGTGTGAACCTCATGAGGTTTAACAAGGCCAAGTGGAAGGTCCTGCACCTGGGTTGGGGCAACCCCCAGCATCAATACAGGCTGGGGGATGAAGGGATTGAGAGCAGCCCTGCAGAGAAGGACACGGGGGTACTGGTGGATGAAAAGCTGGACAGGAGCCAGCAATGTGTGCTCGCAGCCCAGAAGGCCAACCGTATCCTGGGCTGCATCAAAAGGAGCGTGGCCAGCAGGTTGAGGGAGGAGATTCTGCCCCTCTACTCTGCTCTGGTGAGACCCCACCTGCAGTACTGCGTCCAGCTCTGGAGCCCTCAGCATAAGAAAGACACGGACCTGTTGGAACGGGTCCAGAAGAGGGCCACGAA
>NW_008794083.1:1512069-1515945 GCF_000699145.1 Aptenodytes forsteri
ATTCAAGGTCAGGTTGGACGGGGCTCTGAGCAACGTGATCTAGTTGAAGATGTCCCTGCCCACAGCAGGGGGGTTGGACTAGATGACCTTTAGAGGTCCCTTCCAACGCAAACTATTCTATGATTCTATGATCTATAGCAAAAAATGTTTATTTGTGGTAATAAATACATAGTAATGCACAGTTTTGATTGTTACAGTTAAAAGGAAAACGAAATAAAGAGACAGGAGAAGGGAAGAACTTGGAAACATAATCCTGTCCTACAGGGGAAAGTGGAGAAGAAAAAAAATGGCCTTCTGAACTACCCTGGGAATATATCCATTACAAATAGTAAACTAAGAAAGTGAGAATAACTGTTATACAAAGTAGTCTAGTTAAACCTGTAAATAGCCTATTAAAAACTAGAATGATCAATTATGATACTTGATACTCATGTTCCATTATTCCAGGAAGCTGTTCTTTTCAATTGCTAACAACTAACTATTCCAGTCTAATTCCACTCTAACACTAATAATCACATGAGAAAATCAGAAAGCCATCTGAACTTATTGGGAGGTCCAGTACAGGCATTACTAGGTGGAAACAAATGAAAGGCTTACAACCTTAAAAAAAAACAAACACCCTTGAAAAACAGAGAAGATATATGGTCATTAGAGATGACTCCATAATAAAGTGGCACAAGGTATAAATGTACTATCCAGAATGCACTGAATCATCTACTCCCTTTCCAAGCACACGCTTTATTTCATTGCACTCCTGCTAGATCAGCCAGTGACGGACTGTCTTACATTGTTAATACACGACAGTGAAAAGTAGGTGCAAAATGCAGTCGTCTAAGATACGTCTTCATGGCAAAATGTAGGACTATGCCAAACATCATCTTTTGTAAACATACACAAAATACCTCTTATTTCGGAGCACAACTGTAGCTGTTTCTTTTCACGGATTTCCAAAATCTCAGAAAACAAAAATGAATAAAGAGAGGGCTGTATGAGAGAAGATCAAAAGAACTGATCTCCAACCAAACCAGGCAGTTACATCTCTGTATTTGACATCTGCCAAACCCTGGAAAATTCCCAACTTAAAGCTGTTCCAAAAATTTGAATACATTAACTGGTTAATGCCTTGAAAACCATACCAGTATTTTTTTATTGTGCAAAATCAGAGTTGCACAAACTTATTCACACACAAATGCTGACACAAGTAGCAGGCATTAATCCCCAAGATGGAGGACATTTCTATCTCAAGCTTTTCTGTTTTTCAGACAGTACACAAACTCATTCCCTGAAATAACACCCAATTAAAGCAATTACATAGAAATTTACACAAATTGAGTTTCTTAGAAAACTAAGGACGGTCAGACAAACCCTACGAATTTATGCTAGGTCTGTTTCCCCCAGCTGCCGGTTCTGCCAGAATCATCCCCTTTGAACAACAGTCAACAGAGACAGATATCTCCAGGCACAGTCACTCCAGCCCATAGCCTGGCACATGCAGCTGAACTGGTAATTTAAGCTAATATTCTGGGCTGCAAACAAGAATCTCTGAAGCACAGACACCAACTTGTTTGTATTATGTACTCACTATATTCTTCAAAAAGTGTAGAAGTATTTCAGCACCACAGACTTTCCCTACATGCCACTGGCCAATATCCAGATGCTACCCATTTAAACACCACCAGCTTTTTATCCCCATGTAAAACACAGTGCAAAATAAAGCCATCTTTGGTTTCTCTTCACCTTCACTTAAGCATGATTTGCTTCGTCAGTATATAAAAGCTAACTCAATTGCTTTCAACATGCAGGTGTTAGTATTATAACCTACAGTGCTCTCCACTTAGCATTTAAAGAAATTAAAATATGAAAAAAAAGTCTTTTGGATAAACACTCTTTAATAATTATACGAGGTTTATAACTAATTCCCTTTAAACTGCTTTCAAAGAAGCTTCTTCCAAATCCAGTTTTATAAATTTTTCACACAATGTAAGACACTAAGAAATTACCAAGAACTCAGTTTTGAACATCAGCGATCTTACCAAGAACTCAGTTTTGAACATCAGCATCAACAGTAATTTTACTCTTTAAATATCAAGTAATGTGTATACATAATTTTTGGTAATTACAAACTTATTTTTATTCCACACACTTAACACAAATAGCTAAGCCATCTTAAGCCTTTTTAAGGCAGGAATGAGTTCTTCTATAGATGAAAGTAAGGCTTAAACAAACTAACAGAAACATTTGCCACTGTTAAACTACTGTAAACCAGTCCATACAAAAGAGCTTGCAGACGCTTTTCTTGCATCATAAGAAAACCAGCACACAACGTAATGAGGCTTTGATGTGAAAGTTAATTCAATTAGTAATATCCTTTGACAAAGCAAATGGTGCCTTTTCAGAAGCGTCCTTTTAAGTCTGGAAACTATAGAAATAACGAGCATAATGGAAGACCTTCTTTACCAACTACAAGTTAGCAGCCGTGGAAGTTGCTTCCCACGAGTTGAGATTACAAGTCAACATAGAAAACTCCTTCTTTCTTTCAGCTGAAATAAGAAGGGAAACACCAAAAAAATCAAAGTCCCCTTCCACCCCCAAAATACCCATTCCTGAAGAAAACCACATAATTAACCAAAGATCAAGACAGAAGCGTAACTTGCTATCGGTAAATGAGCTAGGAAAAGCATCCAGATATTCCCCATAAACTCTCTTTAGTCCATTGGTGGTTCTTTATATTACAGTAGTGACCAGTACCTAAAATCATTAAACAGATCGCAAATATATGCAGCTAAACGTTTTACACGTCCCTGCCAACAAATCAACAATTACAATGTTTATAGAAAACCCGTTTGTGTAAAGATGGAATTTTCAATTTTTTATTTTACAAAATGATTTCTAGCAGGATATGGTCCCAGGCAACCTGCTACATCTAACCCTGCTTGAGCTGGGGCATTGGACTAGATGATCTTTAGCGGTCCCCTTCAACCTCGGTGATTCTGTGGAGATGCTTAACAGCATTAAAGAGGTGCAAAATTACCTTGGATTTTATTTCCACTCAAAATACACAAGGAAGGGGGGTGCGTGTCTGATTTTCAGGAGATGGAGCATGCAAGTGAGAAGATATTCATACATAGGAAGTGTCCAAATCAAATCCGTGCTGAAACAGAATGACTGTTTTTAACTCAATGCAGCTGTCATTTATAAATACCACCTACAACGTGAAAGAACTATTTCCTTAAGGCTGGAATCAGAAAAACAGTCTTCTCTTTCCAATGTTGACATTGGCAAGCCACCTCAGTCACTCAACTTGACCTTTAAGAAACTAAGCATTATCTCTAGTCAAGGGCCTAAGACACAACTAAGCTGAAATTCTCAGAAGAATTACAAAATGCCACTTATCAAGATACGAGTTTCACCTGTACATTTCCAAGTGTTAAGGAGGCCAGCGAGCAGAAAAGCTTGTTAATCAGCTTTGAGAAGCATGAACAGAATTACATTTAAAGTTCTTTCAGGAAATTATACTTAACGCTAAAGTCCTACAAGAAGGGCACCGATTCAAGCTGCATAAGTAGCGTGAAAAAAGACGACAGGTATTGCTGGCAGCACATCCCCTACTATTTTCCATTCTGACCACTCTACTGCCTACCACTCTCCAGCTGCAGCAGCTTAGTCTCTAGGAAAGGGCAGGGACGCTAACTTTGTAACTTCCAGAAGCGCCTCGCACGAGGCTTGGCGGATCGGCCCGACGCCGGAGGCGGGAAAGGCTGCGGTACAAGAGCAGCCAGGGCGCCCAGCAGAGCGCGGCCCAGCCCCTCACCCGGCGCCCGGCTCCCCCTCACGCCTCCTTCGCCCGGAGCGGGGGCCGCGTGCGCCCCGCCAGGC
>NW_008794083.1:1516429-1519043 GCF_000699145.1 Aptenodytes forsteri
CGAAGGATAAGACGCCTACTGCCGGCGGACCTGGCCTCGCCATACAAACCAAAGGATGAATTTCCCACGCCCAGGCAGTGGGGGATGAGGGAAGAGGGCAGGAACTGGCCTTCTGAGGTACCTGGTTGCTTCTTTCCAGCATCAGAATTGCTGGGCTGCTTGCACCCGCCTTTGCAGGCGCGTTAAGATCACAGGATGGAGAAACACACTTTTTTGCACGCGAGGGTGGGGCCCTGTCATTGGTGTGCAAGGCGGCCAAAATCCCACTGACCGCAGCTTAGGATATAAATAAAAGCATTTATTCTTGCATCACAGATTTAATTAGATCCCTCATCCTGTCGTTTAGATCGGCAGCGAATGGTTACGCTCTTGGAGCGGTTCATCACTGATGAGCTGCCGGCGCAGCCCCCCTGCTTCTGCGTCTCAGAGCCGGCTGGGTGCTGGAGCTGTCAGCTGGCTCCCGGGCAAGCCAAGGATGCTTCTCACTGGCAAATTGTTCTGTGACTTCTGTCAGCAAAAGGAATAGCCACTAAAAATATCTGATGGTTGCTAGCACTGAATCAACTCTGCAGCCGTCTGGGAACGGTAGGCAGGCCACTGGCTGTTAAAATCGGGACCATGAAAGGTCTTTGAAATACCTGGTTTAGCTTTGCAGTGTTTAGTTTTGTGAGTCTTGCTGCTTATTAAATTCTAGGTCCACAGGTGCCCGGGCTCCTTGACGAGGCTAGCATAAGGAGTGGGGGAGCAGGGAATGGAAATGCCTCCGCAGCTTGTCTGGTATCGGAAGGATAATTAAATATTCATTAGAATAAGGATTCAAACCTGGCTTTCCAATGTGAGTGCCTTAACCACAGCTTGGGCAAAGTCACTTTCTCCTTCTCCTTAGCCTCATGAACATTTAATTATTTATGCAAAGTGGAAAAACACTGAGAAGGGAAATTGGGAGAGTCTCTCCCAGAACTCCCAATTGCACTTTCTAGGGCATTTTCAAGGGAGGTGGGCAATTTGGATTCAGATCCTTGCTAACCAGGGAAGTTTGCAAACACAGCACCATCTCCCCAAGCAGATGCCGTTGTCCTTGGATTATAGGGAAAGAAACACAGAGATCTTCTATTGTGCAGACCTCCTGTCCCCACTGGACAGGGTATGCTAGGCAGGGAATTTGGGAACGTAGTTTGAGAATCCTGAGGAGGAGAAGGATTTGGTTTAGTTTTGTGAATGCCTGCTCGCAGAAAATGGAGGCATATCTACACAAAGCAATGCAGCAATGAATTTTGGACCCTGAAAGCGCTGTATCTGCCCTATATTGCTTCAGTGCCAGGGTGAAGTAGCTTAGTCTTCACCTCGCAGTCAGCTGTAAAGTGCTGGTTCCAGGCCTAGCCTGTGTGTTTCATGGTTAATGACCTCTGCATCAGCTGCAGTGTAAACCTACTCAAAGATGTCTTAAAGACTGCCGTGCAGAAATTTAGGTAGCTGGGAGCTCCAATCACAATTGAACAGAAATTTTACGGTTTTAGAGGCTCACAAACATTGGACTCGGGAGCCTATACGACATTTGGATGCCTACTTGCTGTTGTGAAATGCAAACTCACTCAGAGCAGGTCTGACTGGTTGATGGTTTTTAAAGTGTCATAAACTGCTAGAAATCTCAGTCTTTCCAAAATAATTGGAACATACTAGCACTGGTAGGAAGATAACAGAAAATATCTCTGACGCAGCCAGATCCAGTACAGGGTCCTCTCTTTGAGGATTACAGCCGCACTACCCATACTTACAAAGGACTTTCTGGCCAGGGCTATCTGCAGTAATCAAGGAAAGGTTGCGTCCAAAATCAGTGTACCACTTTGGATAGGCTTAAGTATGTGTTCTGAATCCAGATAAAACCGGTATTTGTACGAGTTCTGTCTGAGAAGAGACATACACAAATAAGAGTGAATGATCATGAAGATACACATTACTTCGCAAATACTGGAAAAATGCGTTTTTTCTGATCGGGAATGCTGTAGCTTAAGCAAAAGCTGCACTACAGCAGCCTTAGTGGGCTTTTTTGTTTTCAGTGCACAATATAGGTCAAGTTTCCTACTGATGCAATAGTGATGTACAGAGCTCTTGAAATCAACTGCACTTTGTTAAAGATTAGTGGATTGTCAACACTGCTAACTGTTCTTGCTTTTACTTGCGTACATGGCAGCCTTTTCAAATGACTGAGAGAATGCATTGTTCTAGCTTAAAAAAACTAAACCAGAACCTCATCATGAGCATAAATCAACCTCTCTCTTGCTCCACATTTACCTCAAACCTATTTATTTCTTGAAAGAAGAGCTATTCTCTGACAAATAGCATTTCCTGTTGCTGTCCAAATGCATACAGTGTGGCATATCATCATCATCCTTCCCATTTACAATAAAACACTCTAGATTGCTTTTGTCAAGTGAACAGTGGATAGCCTGATGTACATGAATATTGAAGGCTTGCTTTATTTGGCCTTAAACATGAGCAAAGTAGTTACCTGCTTGTAATTCCAGTAGTGAAGTTTATTTGCCATTAAAAAAGAAAAGCTTATGTTGTGGTTTAACCTCAGTCGGCAACTGAGCACCACACAGCCACTTGCTCA
>NW_008794083.1:1519548-1532932 GCF_000699145.1 Aptenodytes forsteri
AGCATTACCTAGCAACAACTAAAACATCGGTGCGTTATCAACTTTGTTCTCATCCTAAATCCAAAACACAGCACTGTACCAGCTACTAGGAAGGAAATTATCCCTGCCAAAACCAGGACAATATCCACCCCTTATTCTATACCATCTACGTCATGCTCAAGTCTCGTATTTTCCAGCTTAGTGTAAAAATATTACTGTAACTTTCGCAAAAAAAATATAAAGATTACATAAAGGGGTATTTTTATAACAGTTTATTTGGGCAATATTTCAGTAGTATTAATATTTTACGCCTTTAACAATCAGGCTTAAGTTCTAAAAGTAAAAAATACTGACAGTAACTGCTAAATACTTCTTAAAAATTTTTGTCACTAGTACCACATCAACTTTATTTTGGTGCCAAACATGACAGCAGTGGCAATTATTTAGAGCAATTGCTCTATAGAAGGAGTACTTGAAACATGGAGAGGAGGGCAAAGCTCAGTCTAACAAGTTGAGTCTAGACTGCTTACAATTCACAAACTATAATTACAAATCACCTTTCAATTGATCACAAGATGCTGCCCACAGAGAAATAAAAGACGTGAAGAGAGGCATTTGAATGAGGGTGTGCACAATTTTGGACATAGTTTGAAACTGGATGTTGGGTCCTTTCAAACTCCTTTGAACATACGGCTTGCCTTGCACTGTTAATTATTATGTTTGTGACAATAGTGCCTAAAAACCAGTTGAGCTAGTACCAACACAGAGGAAGAGGCATCCTTTATTCTAGAAAGTTATCATCGAAAGAAACAAGGGACACACAGGATAGGGTAAAAGGTTTTAACAGAGAGGCAGCATGAACGGTGTGATGGCAGCAAAGATCTCCCACACACCTCCACTCTAGTAGAGGTGGTACGTAAGTAATAAATGTTATAAATGTTTATAAATGTTGTGAAAGGAAACAAAAGTGAGGGTGGGTAGGGAAGCACAGTGGAGGAGGTGGTATAAAAGCAGGTATGCATGAAACTGAATTTAAAAGCCTGGGAAGCTGGCATACCTCAGTCTTTTTTTACTTATTTTGATGGCTTTCATAGGTGCTCTTACCAGCAAGTTCTTGGCTTGCTGTTTTTTTTCCCAACACCCCACATTGTTTAGTAAAAAGAGTTAACAGAAGTACCACCTGGTCTGCTGCTTGACACTAAAACTGGAGCTTTTTCCCACACAGTTCAGAGTGATGGGGTGGCCCTGCTGCGGCTAAGCTTTATCCTCTTCCAAGGAAGTTCTTTCTTCTTTAGTTGCTTCTGCAGCTAACAGCTGGAGCCACTGTCCTACTTTGTCAGTATTTTGATTAATATAAAGGGATACTCATCTGCAAGTGGTTTCTGAAATCTTAAAAATCAATGTGTTAAGTATACCATATGTGGAAGCCTGTAAAGCAAATTGGCTGTGGAGACATCCCTGAAGCACCAGGAGAGGTGGGAAAAAAATTATACCTTGCCTGGTAATCTTTCCTTGGTTGCACATTTTAAAATAGTACAAAGAATTATTAAAAGACACCAAAGAAGATAAAAATGAACCTCAGATGCTGTGTTTTGTCTTAGCTAGACACATATACCATTTCCACTTTTGGGTTTGCAAAGATATCTCTTACATGAAGTTACCTTTTGGAAGCAAATATAAAGATAAAAATGGACACCTGATCTTAGGATCAAATTTTATGTGGATTCAGTGGCTATTGCTACCAGCTCATCACTTGTAAGAATTAGTTATTGATACAATTGCTAAATATGAATGTTTTTCTATGGCTTTACTCTCACATCAAGAGTGTTGTCATCTAATTTAACCTGTATTTTCCTAAAAGGATTATTTCTTTTATCCAGTCTATTATTTTACCTGCAGTGATTCTTATCATCCAGTGCAGAAAAATACCCCCTCCGCATGAACACCAATGGTTGTCTTAATTTGGCCTCATGCTTTGATACCAGTTTGGCCTGATAAAATCCTAATACAGTCATTCAAATATGGGATAAAGAGACAGAAAAGTCTTGCTTTCAGGAAAACTTACTCAATCGGCACAAGAAAATTATTTGTTGCCCCTGAGAGTGTGGGCTTCATTATGCTCAGTGGAGAGATCAGCTCATTGTGAACCCTTCCAGCTAGTACACAAAAGGGAAGCTGAATGGAGTGAATCATCACAAAAAACTCCTATTCACTCTCTGATCTCCAAATGTAATGTAAACAACGAATGTAAGTAAACATATGCATAATTTAATATTTTCCTGCAGGCCTATGACTGTTAATAATATGAAGTGGCTTGCCACTAGGAAACTGAAATAAAAGGTTCAGGAACTCAAGAAATGCTGCAGGATAGGACTAAATATAAGCAAATGAGGGTCTAGAGAATATTTTATAATCTGACAGATAGGCTGAAAAGCTTCTGACACATAACTGGAGGAGAATGGCTGCAGGGAATGGCCTGTGATGCTGTAACTTCCCCAGCTCCATGTATGTCAGAAAGAAATACAATTACAGTCCTGAAGTATATGGGTTGCTCAGTGCCAAAATGAGTTTCACTCATTACCTGGAGACCTCTCGAGCATGCAGTATGTATCCTCCCTTTCCTAAGCAAGCAGATGAAGAAAGCTGGCAAAGTCCAGTGTTCAGAGCCAGCCGTCAGCCTCTGAGGCCACCGGGATGCAGAGGGTGTCTGAGACGCGGCTGCAGGCCCTGCAGCTCTGCTGGCAGCCTTCACCCTCCTGCCAGCTGCGCCCCTGCACGTCACCAGCTGCGTCCATCGCATCCACAAGAAGCCACAGGAATACACTGAAATCTTTTGCTGCAACCTGTGCAATTTTTCCAGACAACACCAAAAATAAGTGTGATGGAGGGCTTACATCTGCAGTCACATGAGGCTCAGCTCCCTACATCATTTGATTCAAAATCCACAAGAAACCTTATGCAGGGATGGTGAGGACATAAGCAGGAGAGCCTGCCAGAAAGATTTATGTAAAACTCTGACTCTTTTAGGCCAATAAGCACTATCTCAGTATTTAGGTGACATACACATCTGTCTGAGAAGGCACCAATTGAAACTGAATGTAAAGTAAGTTAGCATGAAAGTGTGACGAAGTCATCTCCCCCGTTCTTACCTGCCTTCCAGTTACTGAATCTGGAACCAAGAACTCAGACCTAGACTGAGAATATCATAAAAGGTAATTTAATTTCAAAATCAAGGTGATTGCATTCAGAATTAATTTAAAAAAAAAAAGCGTAATTCTTTTTCTCAGCTTTCTCCAGCACGTTCACCACATTTCCCACACTTAGGAACTGAGCTGTGAACTAGTCAAGCTACTTACTCCATGTTTTGGAAGGGAAGAGAGTAGATGTAGTGGAGGTAGAATTTATATTTCAAAACATTTTAGAGATGTTGAGATATTAGGGTGATGGGTGACATATAAAAACCACTGTGCCAGGCTTAATGAGGGAAATATATGTATATTTTTTACCAAAATAAAGCTGTTGCCTTTTTGAACTCAGAGTGGCATTTTGGATCAACTGTTTGTGAAAATCCTTTCATTAGCAGTTGGAGGACAGTGTCTGGGGAGGCTGACGGAGTGTGCGCTGGATCTCCATTGCACCCTGTGCCTGTTCTGGGCAATCAGTCTATCACGTCAGCACCAGCGGGGAGGGGGGAAACCCTGAAGCACCTAGATTAAAGAGCAAAATTCAGCATTGCTTTCACAGGACTCAAGAGTAAGTTTTGTCCTAATTTAATAGGTCTCTAGTAAATTGTAGACTTGAATGCAAGGAAGGTTAATTAACATTTAACCTGAATCTTCTGCATGACACAGGCCAAAGACAAAACAAAACAAAACATTATCCATTACATAGTGATGTATAGTGATGAAGTACATAATGTGAAAAACAATTTCTTGAAAAGGTATTAAGCTTATGTACTAATCACTGTATTCACAAAAGCAATAAATGATACTTTTTCCAAAAAACGTACATTGCAGCTTCCAGAAGAGGACATACTGCTCAACACATAATTCTGTAATATACGCATTACATGCCTTAAATGACCTAACTGATTCTAATTCTTACTACTAACAGCTGTAGATGTTGAAAGATAATTTTTCTCAACTTATCAATGAAATATGGGTTTTATTCTCATGGGTTAGACTCTTACGATGTATTCATAATCTACAAAGAAGTAATAACACACAAAACAAGTACATTTGTTTACAATGTTATAACATGCATATAATATATATAAAACATAGCATTTAATTTTTATATGTTGCAAGTTTGGAGACATTTTCTGGAATTACACTAAAATTATAAGAAGAACATCAATTAAGAGGAACTGTTTGAATTCTAAACCTGATTCACCATCTGCACTGACAATATGAAGTGTCTGAATATTTGAAAGAAAGAAAGAAAATGACAATATTCTTAATAAACATGCTTTGGGAATAGAATTAAGACTAACTCAAGTCATTCAGCCCTTGCTAATAAAATTTAATTCATTGTTGTATGATTTATCAGATTCTTTAAGAATCTTTGTTTTATCTTTGAGAACAGTAAGTGTAATTGGAATTATCACTGGCTGGCTCATGTTCTGCTTAGTTTACAAGCCTTGCGCTTCTTTGATACTAAGTTTCTGTGGCTAAGTTTGATGAGGCAGACAAAAGACCTGGATCTCTGTCCCAAAACTAATTTGCAATTCACAGCCTCTCTGGTGTTCACAGTTGAGAAGAGACTGTCAATCATATGTAAATATAGGATGGTGATAATTCGGAAACAGAAACTGAAAATTTTGGCAGGGAAAAAGTGACCACAATGACTCTCTGAAACCCATATATTAACAATGAAAGAATTCTGTGTGTCATCTCATTTACTCTGCAGGTGAAATATATGTTTGCCACCAATACCATATGATAATGGTTGCAAAGATATCTAGAACTGTCACCAAAGAAGCCTGTTTATTTCTGAGGATCAGAAGAAAAAAGTTCTTTAGTCATGGGACTCCTGGTAGCATTCCTGAGACTATTTTGGTGTATGCATGGGTGAAAAGCATGACTGGGGGATATGTATGATTATGGTGATATTGCAAGAGTTTGTGCTTTCAACAGTTTTACCAAAAGGAAGAAAACTGGAAAGTGGGTGTCATTTGGTAAGTCTGCTTGACACACAGGCTTTTTTTAGTCTGTGATATTCTTTCAACGATATTTGACAATTTGCCTTTTTTATAGATGACCTGGTTAACTCACTTCTCAAGGACAGTAGATATTTCCCGTTGGTAGGTGGTAGATAACACCCAGTGCCCCCAGGTTTTTGAATAGGTGAGCAGTCCCAGTGATATAATTTTAGCTTGGGGGAAGTTTTCTGTTATTCCCACAAGCTCCATTTTAAGGATTCAGTCAACAAAGTAGGCTACACAAGCATATTTTGTAGGGAATCTGGGATGCTTTGAGAAATCCCTGGAAGGCTTCTGCTTGCCTTAAGCAAACTGATGCAGTCATATCTGAATGGAATGCAGTAGATGCAGCTGCATGTAAGAGGGTTTTTTTAGCTTTTTTATGATCTGAATGCATGTGAAAATGATCCTTGGGAATTTCATATTTTTCATAGGCACTTTACTTAACAGACATGTTGTTTCACTTGTCAGAGCTTGTGAGAGAACTTGCTGATGGTGGGGATGATGTGTGTGAGGAGGTGATGGGAAGACAGACTCATCTTCTCTGAGTAGTGGTTTGTTGCTGCCAGTTTGTGCTGTTGGGTCCTGCTGGAATCGGGATTTTCAAGGGACTTAGCTCACTGTGTGGCAATGATGGGTTGATTTTAAAGTTTGGCACTAGGAAATTACAACACAGACAATATTTCTAGATCACAGCCAAATATGCAGTTGATTATGTTCAGGTTTGCAGCCATGATCAATAGCAACTTGTGAAAAACCTTCAGTGGGAAAGAAGAGGACTCTTTTTGCATATATATTACCTGTGGTGATGTTAAATCTTTGAGAAAATGAATCTTGGTTAGTCCTTGAGTTTTTGCTGTTCAGGAAATGCAGCAAAATTCAGTAAAGATTTTAGGCTATGTGTTTACAGCACAATACACTGCACAGGGTTAGAGATGCTGAGCTTGCCATATACTCCAGATTGTACAGAAAGATAGAGACATGAGGTCATGTGTCATCAGCTTGAGGATCTTTGCACAGTATTGTGCAGAGCCAACATACTGAAAAAGGGAGTCAGGCAGGGTTCCGGTATGCAAATTCAAAACAGTGAACCTGAAGACCCTTGCTCAGGTGCTGCTTAAATCCCAAAGGCCCCCTGCAGTCTTACTGCAAAGCTCCCAAGCTGTGTGCCTGCTTACAAGCAGGGTATTTGCTTTGTAAGAGGGAGTCCTTGGTTCCCTCTCCTCCTCCATTCAAGGCTGTTTGTATTTTATGTTAAACAGTCACTGGATAAAATACAGGGCTAAAGAGTGCACAACCTTCCAAGTAACACCTTACACTGGTATAATGGTTTGTGCAGCTGCACGACCTCAAAGTTTATAGCACTTTTTGCTTCTGTAGTTAACCATAACAACTGTTAACATGATGCAAATCTACCCTGGTATAAAAGTAAGGACTAGCATTTTGACTTGAAGCTGGCAGAGTAATCAAGTGGTTTTTATTTTATTAAACTGAGCTGCCCCAGGATCTAGGGAAAAAATCTAATAAAAAGGCAAAAGGCAAGATTTTATTTGATATAAACAAAATACACAATGAAGCAAAGCAATGCTGATAATTTAATTTACTGAGGACCACTGTGTAGGTCACTCATGGTTTAATTTTCACTTACTAATCATAAATTTGCTGGCATTGCCTCTGTGTCTCATTA
This sequence comes from Aptenodytes forsteri, assembly GCF_000699145.1. Taxonomy (NCBI): domain Eukaryota; kingdom Metazoa; phylum Chordata; class Aves; order Sphenisciformes; family Spheniscidae; genus Aptenodytes; species Aptenodytes forsteri. The sequence continues at coordinate 1,526,415 of NW_008794083.1, forward strand.
TTATATCATAATATCTGCTAAATTAATTTCCCATCCTTCTCTATTTTAAAGTTAATCCCCTATCTATAGAAATCATGTTTATATTGCACACACACAATTCATAGCTTTTTAAAATATATAGCATGTACATTTATAGTATATTTAATCAAGTAAAACTTAAGACTTACAAATCCTAAAACAACTCAAGCTGGTTTACAACATTGCCTTAAACTATTAGAACCGTACGGTAAAGGTCATGCTAACTCATCATGAGCTAACTAATGTACTCTAAAAGACTACCATTGAGAGAGCAGATTACCTTAACCTGTAATGCTTCAGTTCAGTGCTAACTTGAATAACAATCTGCACAAAGCTACAGGCAGTACTGTGTCCTGGGTACATATTAATAGCTACAGATCCCATGCTAGCTGCTGGAAATAGACAATAGCTGCCATGGCAACTCTGTAACTTCTAATTTATTATTAAATGTTTATATTGCAGTGGCATACAGAGGCTCAGACAATGGAAAGACACTGTCTTTCCAGATGTCTCTAGATGTTTACCTTCCAAGGGGACAGAAGGCGCACAAATGCTGTGTGAATATAATGCCAGTATTGAACTGATTTTTAATTGCTATAAGAGTAAAGATATAAACAAATTGATTAATATAAAATATATTTTGCACTAAAGCAGTATTATTTTGCATTAAAACAGTATTATTATACTGCAGGTATTGTAAGAAGATAAGAGAGCAAAGCTTTAAAATCAGGTTTAGCTTATGCAAAGTTTCTACATATTTATTCCAGCAAGAGTTATAATTACTTGACTGTGTCAAAATTAAGTCCTGATATAGTAAGGCACAGCTCTGGAAAACTGAGATTTACAGCTCTGAATGTCTGCTGACATCTGTGGTGAATTTGTTCTGTTGCTCTGATGGTATCTTAGCAAATAACGACTGTCACATCCTGAGAACTTACCATTGTACCATTAGTTCAGCATGGGATCACCCATGTCCACCATTACACAGAAATATCCACAAAACAAATGCTTGTCATAATAATTCAAAACTGAAGTGTTTGCTGGTGCTTTATTGCCATAATATATACTCACTTTTTCATCTGTTCCCTTTGAGAATCTCTTCATTTCTTCCTTCCCTTTATCTTTTCTGTACATTGGATTTTTCTATAAAATAAACACCACAGATGTGTGTGGGACATTGCTTTCATTAATGGATGCAACTTGAATAAAGGACTTTACAAAAAAAGATTTCAAAACTTGCTGCCTGCAGACAAAATTCAAAACTGAGTTTTACGAAGTCCTCCATAACATTTCACGGATATCCTTCCGTGTTTGAGTTCCCAACTCTCTGATGAGCACCCCCATGTTTCTCTAGCACAAAAAAGATCTGTCTCCTCTAGAACTGGGCAACGTTTCAAATTCAGAAGTGAGCTTTTGGAGGCCTGGTCTTTTCTCTCCTAGGGAAAGAAGAAGAATTCACTGGAAAAGGTATAAAGAGCTTTCCTGACGTGTTTCCTCTCGTAGCTTTCTCTTGGTTTTAATGGGATGGGAACTTGAAGGAAGGTAAGGAATGGAGGTGACGTTTTCCAAGCAGCACAGGAACAGAGTGGGTGACAGGAGTTATTGACTGGGAAGCTAGTCTGAGGGATGGAAGAAGATATTAGCAAGGTTAGCCAAATTTTCTGCTCTAATTGGACAAAAGAGCGGGTAGAGACTGTGGATTTTAGACTTGGACTGAAAAGAAGGATACTCCATACTCCTTGTCTCCTGAGGACTAACTGGCCATCCAACAGAAGGAGGTAAGGCTGAACAGGATGATCATTTGGAGTTACTGAGCTCTCATGTTCATATTCTTCAGTCAGTAAAATTCCTGTTGTGATTCACGAGCTGAAGTCTTATTTTTTCACTAAGCCTACGGAACTGAATGCCTGCTTCAAAATGGGGTGTCACTATGATGTTTCCTCAGGTAGTAAACAGTTTCCTTTCTTAATACTTTTGCTATACCTCTGTCATGTCCCCACACCAGGTCTGCATGTCGCTGTCTCCTTTCCAGAGCGAAGCAATGCTGTGAAAGGGAGGTGGGTATGGGTCTGCCCTCTGCTAGCCTCTCCCTACTGTTGGACAGTAGATGCATACACAGGGCATGATGTATACGAAGCCCATACGGTTCCTTTTCTCTGAACTCCAACAGGCCATTCCCTCTCCTGCAACCCTCTGAGGGGCCGCTGTTGTTGATAGCGAGTTGTTACAAATGCTGAAGTTAATGGGTTGGATTCATACACAACCTTGGCACTTCATGCTGCTTCCTGTCCCTCTGTTTTTCCACTGCTTAGTGTACTTCATGAGATACAGTCTTTGTTATATGAGGGAATGAGTGAGACTGGCACGTCTGTTATATTTATGCTCATGAATTTTCCTTGTTCAGTCATGTGACATTATGTTTAGATTTTTCATCTTTCTCTCATCCACTCCTTTCTCTGCTGTCCATGTCTCCCAGTGAGAGTCGGGTGGGCTGCCTTGTCCCCCTCCACAGCACAGGGTATGGTCTACATTGCGAGGCCAGGTGAGCATTTTTGCCTACCCAGACCTCTGCCGTTGCATGCAGCTAGCACGTTGTCTGTGCCAACTGAAAGCCATCATCTTTCTGTTGAACGCTCAAAAGCTAGAAATGAGCATGTGGTGTAGGGTTGGTGTCAGAGCAGGTATTTGTAGATGGTTCTGCATTTGATAACTATTTTCTGTGGTGTGTAGCTATGAGGAAACTGAATTTGATGACTCAGGCAGAGTCCTTTCCAGTATTAAATTCTATCTGGGGAACTATTTTACTTTGGGTTTTCATTTACACCCAGGGCCAATAATCTGATACAAAAATGGTTGGTTTTTTAGATCAGTGCACAGCCATGCTGACAGAATTTGAATTACACTTCTGTATGAAAATCAGTTCCTATGGATCTGACTGCAGGGTAAGTGGCACAGTCTGTAAACACTAAGGAAAAGGGAGCCACCTTGTCTCAGTTCTGTCATGTACCTATATAAATAAATATCACTAATGCTGGGGAGGGAGCTGGAACTCCCAAATGACCCGAGAAGTCAATAAAAGCCCAAGAAGAAACCTTCTTGTTATGCATTTGTATTTTTCTAATGGGAAAGAAAAAGTAAAAGCAGACAGCAATTTTGTGGAATTTAATTCATAAAGATTTCTTCTTGAAAGTTTAACCAAAAAGAGAGTGGAGCTTAAAAGCCCTTTTTCTGTGGACAAACATCACTCAATCCTTTGCCTATTCTTGTAAATGTAATTGTTAGTTTGCATGTGAGATGTCTGTTGGTTACAATTCAGGGAAAAAATGATGAAATTGTTTCTCTTAGTTTTCGTTTCTCTGTTTCATGCCTTATAGGAACTACCCTTCTTGCTTAGCATGTAAGTATTGTTTTTTGATCAACTGCAGAAGAGATGGAGCTGAGTTTTAGCAAGAGGCCTCTGAACAATGTCAAACTGGGATGTTAAGCAGCTGTGGCAGAAAACTGCAGATAAGAATTTCAACAAGAAAACAATTAAATTACTCCTGCAATGGACAAAGCTGATGTGAACAAAACTTAGTTAATTGTTGACAATACCAATTCTTAACCCTCATGGTTTTTTCTTTCAGAAATACCACTGGGAAGGCAAAAGGCATTGGGAGAGAGGGATTAAAATAAGGTGTACTATTATGGCCTAAATGGGTTCCTCACTGGAGATGAGTGACCTGTTTCTATTTCACTTAACTGCTTTACTGTAAAAATGAAGGCAGTATTTGCAGAGAGATTTACCGTAGCTCTTTAAAATTTTATGACTGCCCATGCAGTCCTTGTTATGCATTCCCAGGATTAGCAGATCAGCCGTGGAGATGTTCTTGGCATTTCGTAGCCTGACCTTTTGGCTGTTATAATTGTGTAAGAATAAAGAAAAATTGTGATAACATAGCAGATTGGCATGTTTTGCCCAAGTGTTACTTCTATTATTCTTCATTTTTAGTTCCACTGAAAGATTAAATGTGAAACTGACTGCTCAGGGGATACTCCTAGCAGTCAATCATGCAGTAGCCTTTGGCTTTTCAGTTACTGTAGTGTGGAGCTTTCTGCTGAGAATTTACTGTTTTGACTTTCACTGAACACAGAGAAACAGTATGTTTGCGGATACCTGGCCACTAATTCATTGCAATATCCTGGTTCTTACAGCACTGCTATTCCATGAGTAACCATGAGTCCCTGATTTATGAAGCATTATAATACCTCATTTCAAAGTCCATGGCTTTACATAAAACCTTGTTATTTTTTATTTCATGTTCATACATAAAAAATCCTGAAATTCCTATAGGATGTTAGAACTTAAAATGTGCCACTATTTACCTTAGTTCATGTGTTGATTGTAGCCACCAGATAGCCCTTACTCCACTTGTTCAGTAAAGCACATTTATCTTGACTGTAACTCTACTCTGTTTCTTCAAAGCAATCAGTGTTTCCAGCAGTCTTCTGCTTTGATTTTGCTGTGCAGACTGAAATTAACAGACTGAAAACAGAATTACAAGTTCCAAAAAAAACAAAATGTGAAAGCAGTAACCACTCATTTGTCCAAGGTTTTATCTTCCTTTTTTCTATAAGAGCCCACCTGCTTACTTTTGTAGGTAAAATGACCTTTCCCAGCTTTTTACTCTTAGACCTACAGAGCAGGCTGAGACCTATGGCTAAGACCAAGCATCCTATCTTGTTTCCCCAGTTTACAGAGGTGTTAATGAAGTCAGCTATGGAGTCTTCCTTAGTAGTAGTGATGCAGATCCAGTAAGAACCCAGCTTAGACACCAGGCTGAACTTACAGGGCTGGCAGCGTAAGCAAAAAACCCAAACCCATCTGAAACAGAACCCAAAGTAGAGATTGAATGGTGGTGACAGTTTCTAAGACAGTGTCATCTGAGGCAGATTTAACAGCAAGCTCTTCACTGACCATACAAAATTACAGAGTGTCAAAGGCAAAGACAGTAGCCTACCAGATTGTCTTGGCAGAGAAGGAGGAGGAGAGAGTATATATCACACAAATGCTCTTCCGCCGGCAACACACTGAAGCTTATGCAAAAAATTAGTAAGAATCATCTCAATGGTTGCAGTGCATGTTTTCCTGCTGTCAAAACTCAGATCTAGAAAACAGGCAGTTACAGTTCCAAAACAAGTGTCCAAAATCAGATTTTTAAATTTATTCTAGTACAGAGGTGGCCTGACATTCAGTGAGAGCGAGATTCCCGACGTTCCACTGAATTATGTTCTGGATTCAAACACTGTCCTTATTTTAGAGAAACATGTTATTTTTCTTCTATTCATGGATCCTTCTTTTTTACTTCACATCTCTTTAGAGCTCTTTTTCTTCAGACCATCAGGCAACCAAACCCTGTGCCTTTTCCCTGTTATGATGCTGTGCCAGCACGTCAGTACTTTGTTATTCAAATTCTGTCTGCCTCTATGAACCATTCCCAGCATGGCTTCAAGAAGGAAAGGGCAGTTGTGACCCGGGTCTGAAGATCAGTAGCTCAGGGGACACGAGCTAAATAAGTGTGCATGGTGTTGTGCAGAAACCCTGCATTCTCCTGCCACAGTTTTGTACATCGAGCACCAGTCAACTTTGTAAGACTGTTTTTGTTTTGTTTCCATGAGACCAGCGTCAAAGGTGGCATTAGAATTTGAAACACCGGAGTTTCAGTTCTCCCTTCAGATTCCCTGATCTCTCTTTTCATTAAAAAGAGCTCCGTAATGCCATACATTCCCCAAGCCATTTTAGATAGCAAAGCTTTTATAAAAAGCATTCAAACAAAAGGAGTTCAGTGGGAAGCAAGAATACACTTGCTAAATATTTGTATAATTAATGTAAAATCAGGATACCCAAATTTGCTGACAAGCTGATTTAACTTCCAGTAGAGGATATAATCTCTACCAACAGGGTATATCTGCAGCAAAATTCATTTATATGAAGCAAAATAACCATAGCTCATACCTACTCAGAAATTTTGTACTTATTCAGACAGGCCTTTGTGTACTGAACTTGCATTCTCTGGCACTAATGTTAATATTTAAAAGTGAATTAAAGGCATGTTATTTGTTGAAAATGAAGAGATTATTGATGAAAAACAACGTGGAACAGCACAGGCCTTTTCCAGGTCCAAAACTACTTGCTTTGGATTGTAGACAAGAAAAGGCTAAATTAGTGAAAGAAAAATTGGGCTAAATGTGAGAACAGTGGTTTTTTTACTTTAAATATACCATTAAGCATTCATAGAACGGCAAGTTGCCAAAAGAGCACTCAGTGGAGTTTTCCATTGCCACTGCAGTCTATAGCTCATTTGCAGGTGTCCTGGTTTTGGCAGGGATAGAGTTAATTTCCTTCCTAGTAGCTGGTACAGTGCTGTGTTTTGGATTTAGGGTGAGAACAATGTTGATAACACACCGATGTTTTAGTTGTTGCTAGGTAGTGTTTACACTAGCCAAGGACTTTTTAGTTT
>NW_008794083.1:1533251-1549723 GCF_000699145.1 Aptenodytes forsteri
CATTGTCAGTACATAAACTGGGGAAAGCTGGCCGGGGGGGCCGCTGTTTGGGGACTGGCTGGGCATCGTTTGGTGGGTGGTGAGCAATTGCATTGTGCATCACTTGCTTTGTCTATTATTATTATTATTATTATTATTACATTATTATTATTTTATTTCAACTATTAAACTGTTTTTATCTCAACTCACAAGTTTTTCTCACTTGTGCTCTTCCAATTCTCTCCCCCATCCCACCAGAGGGGGGGGAGTGAGCGAGTGGCTGTGTGGTGCTCAGTTGCCGACAGGTTAAACCATGACAGCAGCTTTTGTCCTTAAGAAGAATGCAGGAGGTCAAGAAGTTTATCTGTCACTTAACACTGTTTTCCTTTTTAGCTTCAAGTGTGATTCATCCAATCATATACCAAAAAAATTGCTCTGGGTTAGTCCATATGATCTTAAATAATTTGGCTAAACTCCTACTAACCTACTATATAAATGCATGGAAGACTTGCCTATGAAGTTTCTGTAGCGGACAGTTCTTTGTTCAGGTTTATGCCTTGCTTTCCTCCATAAAACCTGGGGTTTAATGTGACCTGCTGACCTCTGAGGGAGTTGAATTCAGGCCTTTGAAAGATGACAAAGTGAGGTGGAGCCGCACAGAGGTGCAGCTGCATGACAACTTCTGCTCAGGCTGCTTGGGGTACTGTAACATCAGGCAGAAGGGGAAGGGAAACAGCAAGGGCCAGTGACCTTGTAAACTGCCACAGCAAGATTTGCTGGAGTCCATTTATCACATCCCCTCATGGTGTTTACATTTCTTCAGCTAACACATGTTGATTAGTGCAATATTTAAAAATACTTTTAAAACCTATTCCAAGCCTCAGACTATCATTGTTTTAAGCTTTGTGCAGACTTCAGGGAAGTGATTCCTTAAGTTCAGATCAAGTTTTCAAACTTTTTTTGCAACTCTTATAACGATTTTTTTCATTCCTTAGAAAGTCTCTACAGCAATGCACAGCTTCTGCAAATTCAGAAAATAGCTGGAATACGATGGCCACATGTTTTAAAAACACGTGTGGACCATGCAAAAGTGTAAGAGCTCTTCTGGTTCCACTCAAGGAGTGAGACAAACTGCTGAGAACATACCACACGCCCCTGCAGTGTGTGCACAGAGCTCGGGAGGAGCATCATGTCAGGTCAACGGACCAAAGTGCCTGTGCCACAAACAGTGTAACAACAGCCCAAATCCACACCTCAATGTATGAATGTTGAAGCTGCCTTCCTCTGTGAAGGAGAGGCTGCAAAACAGGTATGCTCAACCTCTGAAGTTAGAACTGCAGTTGGGGTTAGGGTGTGCATGGTCTATAGTTGGCCAAAGGGCTGTAATTACTTCTGGCAGCGGTAGGGACTGCTGGGCTAGGTTGCAGTCTGGTGCGGAAGCGGCACTGCTCCAAGTTTCAGGGTAGTGCTAGAAAGTGGGTTTCATTTAGGATTGGACAGGAATGATCCAGTTAGCTAAGATTAGCTCTGAGCTTTGCAGGGGATACAGTGCTTAGAATAGTTTGGGGGATGGCAGGGATCACTAGGCAAAGTCTGGGATTTGGAACAGGGCTAATAGGTGACCTGCAAACCTCAATTACAGCTTAGTAAACAAAGGACCACTTGATCCTGGTTTAGGGGTAACTACATTTGGATTTCTGCCTGGCAGCAGCCATTGAATGCCTGAGACTATGATAAATATTTGGTTTAGGATTTGGTCTTGCGAGAAGCTGGGTTTAAGGCTGAGTGCAGATGGGAACATTACTCTCTGATAAGACCTTCCATGTGGTTTGTGGGTCTAGAGCTTCAAGTCATTACTGGGCTATGACTAAAATTGAGATTACATTTGAGATTAAGGTTTGTCATAAAGAAGGCTGACAAACTAAGAGACAGAAGCGGCTGCTGGAGTAGATACGGAGCTGGCTAAATTTAACTTTTAATCTAAATTTGGGGCCCAAGGGGAATGATTAGCTATGAATAGTGTTGGGTCTGGAAGGGGGTCCCAAGGCTAATGTAAGACTGGTGATAATAGAGCCCAGATGTCAATCCTGTATGCTTCTGTATAAAGGGATCATTTAACACCACATAAACATTGGATTTGGGTTATGAGCCAAACAACTATGATATGATCTAGGCAATGCAGAGGCTATTGGCTGGGCTAAGATTTGGGTTAAGATTTGGTGCTCACTGCAACCTTCAAACTTCTTTCAGAACTGGGATCCAAAAAGCTTCAGACAAATGTTGATAAACTGGAATTATTCCTAGAAAGTTAAGGGCTGCTTTAGTAGCCTTAGGTTTGTAGTTGAAAAGCCTTAAGACTGTTAAAACCTGAAATGGATGTAGTGTTATGTATCATACCAGTTCTAACTGTTCAGCTAGGCTTATGTGGCTGGACCAAAACGGTTCCCATGCGATGCTGTGGCAGATGCTAGCAGGTGTCTCACAGCTAGTTGTAGATGTGGGTCTTGCAGGAGTCAGTGCGTAAATGTTAACATGAGAATTAGGCTGAGTTGAAGTAGGGCTGGGAACTCATAGTCTTTCACCTTGAACGCTCAAACTCCTGACTAAAAAATCCACCTATGATTTTTGTGGGTCACTTAGAATTTGACGTCAGGGAGACATTTTCTATGGAAAGTTCCTTCTGCATGAGAAAAAATGGGAAGAGCGGCAGGGACTTCTTAAATGAACTTAATCAATCATTTCTGATTTTCATGAAGTCAAACAGTAAGAATGTCTCAGCAGTTTGTCAGAAAGCATATTTTTTCATTTTAATTATACTGTATTATTACCTTGGTAATACCTTGATATTACCCTGGTATTACTAAGGTAATAATATAGTATAATTAGATAAATTATGGTTAAATATTGATGTTTTCAAGTTTAGGAGCTGAAGATTTTATTATATAAAAATTCTATTTAAAAATTAGGAAAAGTATGGTTCTCATGCAGGGTTGCAAAAAATATTTTAAAAGACAGCGTTAGCATTGGAGAAGCTATCTGTATATTTCTGCCATGAGATTTTCACAGTTATTGTGAACATCTGCTTTTATAAAGCAGCACTGGTTCCTGTTCTAAAGTGTTGGCATAATATTTTTCTTCCTTTCTTGCTTTCCCGTTTGCCTGTCCTCATCCCTTCCCTTTTCTCTTTTTCCCTTCCCAATATCTATTTTTATTTCATTTAATCTCATTCTTTTGTTTCTAAGAGCACCTCCCCATTAAATTTCAGTTTGAAGCATTCCCCAAAATGCCATTAAAAAACACTTGCACAAAACTGTTGTAATGCATAAATACCTCATAAACAAGCGGCCACACACTCTGCATCTTTTTGTCCCTCAAATCCTGTACTGTTTGCTGTGAGATCCCAGGAGCTTATTAATCTTCAGGTGCCAGTCTTGCAATAGCTCTTTAAGTCCTGTTCAGCTATGAACACCTTTTGCTTGCAGCCATCCACATACGTAAAGCAGGTTAAATGGATGCTGCAGGTTAAATGGATGCTGCAGGTTCCTGTCCTTTGGAATGGGGAGATACCTCATACACAGTGTAAATCAGAACAGAAGCATCCTTTTGGCCGGATACAGGACAATAGATATCAGACTTCACAGCTTTTGTCTGTAGAGCAGTGGCCTCCAAAGTGCACCCCAGGGGGTACACGAGACAATCCACTGGGGTGCAGGAAGAAAGTATTTTTTTACCATTAAAAATAAAATAAAATTTTAAAATAGTGTTTATTTTATCTTTGTCATCCTTTTTTAATTTCTATTTTGTGTATATTTTATTATATACATAACATTAGTACAGTAGTACATGTATATAATTTATAAATAAATATCCATATATTGGAGTCCATACTCAAAAATTTTTTACTCATAGGGGTGTGCGATGAAAAGAAGTTGAGAGACTGCTGCTCTAGAGCATCTAGTTCACCTTGGGCACTATACAGAAGTATAGATGTAGCTATTACATCTGTAATGAATAAAATACATGTATAATCCTCTACTTAGGCCTGTATCTGTGGCATGAAAGAGAAATCCTATCAGCTGTTATAAAAACAAGTATCTTCTTTCTCCTATAAAAATAGGCTAAATCAACTTCCAGCTGTGCCTGGTTGTGCAGTGCTTGCTCATCCTTTGCAATTAAGACACAGTGGAAGCTGAGGGCAGGATGTTTTGACTCCTGCTGTCTCATAAGGATTTCATGTCGCAAAACACACATGGGGCCTATTTAATTGTTTTTGGTATTCAGCCTATAAATGGCTGAACCTGTGATCTTGGCTTACAAACAGAAGGAAGCACTGAATGTGCAAGGACAGTTTGCCATCTTTTCTTTAGGTAAGCTGAAAGAGTTAGGGATGAGTTACTGGCAACCTCACCCAATTTGAGCATTGAAAATTATCTTTTCCAACTCAATATATGTCATTCTTACAGGTTACATTTTTGTTTTTTTCAAATTCTCATCAATTTTTTTTCTTTTTTTCTTCTGAAGGTGCTATATTCAGCACACACTAGCAAAATGCCATTTGCAGAATGACATGTAGACTGCAGAATGCAAAGAGGAGAAGGTGAATAACTGACAGTGAAGTTTTCAATGAGAGAGGAAGTTCTGTCCATACAAGCATTGCAGCAGCTCCTCTATAAAACCAGGCACATCCTCATATGCCTGGTTTTGTCTGTTTTCTCTTATTCTCAGGCTGTGGACTGTGTAGGGCAAGGACTGTGGTTTTGTTCTCCGTCTGTATGGTGCCAATAATTACTTCTATTGCTACAAAATTATGCCCTTCATAATAAACAACAGCTATACTAAAAATAATAATCACAGCCATCACAAGAGCAGTACTTAGGGATGTCAAACGCAGAAGGTCTAATCCTGCACTGCTAAAACAGCTTCACTCCCCACTGGAAACTGCCTGGAAGGAACCAGAGTGGGAGGACTGACACAGCTGTGGGAGTGTGAGAAGTATTCAGTGAGCAGGAACAAGAGACCTCAGGGTAGTGAATACACCATTTCCAGTAGGATTTAAATTATAATTGTGCATTAGCAGCAGGTTCGACGTACAGCGTCAGTCTCTTCTCTACAGGTATAGAAAAGAGCCAGCCTTTCTGTTCCCCTCCGTTTACGCAGTCACCATCAGTGCTAAGAGCTTCACAACCTCTTTTGCAGGGAGAGACACGGGAGGCTGCCCAGACCAGCCTCTGCGCCCCCGGAGAGCCGCCAGGCTCTAGCTTTGCAGTAGTTTGGCATGAATAAGCATTGCCATCTGATGGCGGGATCTTGGTACTGCACAGCAGCTCCCTGCCAGTGGAAAGTTGACATTAAAGCAAGTGGCTTTAATGTCTATGACTAAACAACAGGTTTCATTTTTTCCGACACCATTTTATGATGATTTTCTCATGATGAAAATCCTGTTTTCCTGAACTAAGGAGGGTTTAAGCAGCAGAATCGCTTTAATGTTTGCAACATTAAAAACCCTTTTCATCCCTGATCACAGTGTTTCCAGCTTTTCCTTAGAGACAGGATGCTGGAAAATTTTACTCTGCTTTTGCTTTTTTCTTCTGTGGGCCTTCTGTGGTGTCACTCACAGCCATTCAGACAAGCACAGGGTGGTAGTACCTCTGAGTGCACATACTGTGATTTTGGATGGTTGGCATTTACTGAGTGCCATGCTATTGTTTCAGGTGGCAGCGTGTCTTGTGCTTGGACAGACACTCCTTATAAAGACTTTACTAGTGTATTTCAGCTGTCAAGAATGGTGGTTTCGTTCTCCTCTGTGCACTTCTGACAGTAGTTTGTATAACTGTATCTCAGCATCACCACTGTAAAGTTGATTTTCCAATGCTGCCAGGCTTACTGCTTGGCACGGGAAGCCTGCCCTTCCATTCAAAACTCCAATCCCACTTGCAGGTCAATTATCATCAAAGGAGACATACTGATGATCTTGGTGCTACTGATAAACATAGGCAGATTGAAATAGCTTTGGATTTGGGACCTGGAAAAGGGAAAAGATTGCTTACTACTAATTTTTTTTAGGAAGAGAAAAATAAGTAGCTTGCAATTCTACATCGTATTCTGCACTAGGATATCAAAGTGTTTTACTAACTGATTATCTTCACAGCGTATCCTATGGGTGAGGCAACTCTGATGTATTGCATTTCTCTGAAAGCAACAGCAAAGACCAGGCAAATAATTCAACTTTTGTAGCACATAGCTTTTCACTTCCTTGATTTGGAAAATGGTGCTCACAACTTTGTACCTTAACAATTTCCTTCTGGGAAGAAATGAGGTATTGACATTATTTCTCCAGTAGCCTGGAAAACACTGTTAATTAGCGCATGCAGAGCTCCATGCTGCTAGCAAGATTTAACCTAGCAAGTCTAAAACCAATGCATATATATTTCTGTATGATAGTGCAGATGGACATATGCAAAACCCACAGTCCTTTGAAAACTGGAACATACCTCAGTCACTTGACCCTTTTAAAACACCACCCTTGAGCTTACTGTCCTTTGTCATGCATGGACTTACTGTTATAAGAGCTCTCATTGTTTTAATTTGTCACCTGGAAAGTACCATCTCACCTTTGTAAAAAGATACTACATTTAGACGGGAGCAGTGCTATCTATAAGTGCTGGATATCTGCTCATGTCTTACTCAGCATGCTGTACTGTATTCTGTACTAATGGCTTTCCAGAGAGTGAAAACAGAGGTGTAGGACACCTGTTCTCATTCATACGCACAAACATGTGACTTAAGTGGAGATATGATCCAAATCTGCCTCAGCCTACTCCAGCCTGCTCCTAAGTACCGTATCTGAGTATTTTCTCTAAAGCACAACAGCTCTACTAGATCATGGCTGTTCTCTTGCTTGGTTTTGTAAGTTGTTCCCCACTATTTATCTCATTTCATTAGCGAAATGCATGACTTCTCCCCCAGGTTTTCTGAGGCGCTTCTGTTTCATGGAGGCCAGACTGCAATCATCGTCACAGGCAATGAGCAGTGCAACTGAAATAAGGCAAGACAGGGAAAACAGACTGAACACCTACTGGCATGACAGAGCTTTGAATACTGTGTTTCAATACATCCACTCCAGCCTTGCGTACAAAAAAAATGCATCTTCATTATGGCCTGTACTCAAAACGCCAAAGTTCTCCTCCACCATTGCTCTGTAACATAACCATTGCAGATGCTGCAAACTGAACCTTCCTCTTACCAGAGGTCATGCACAGCTTATCACGTGAAGATGGGTACAAAACAGGCAATCAGTCAGCTGAATTTATGAGCAATTTCACTAATAAATTCTTAGCCTTAATTAATAACAAAGAACTCTGCCATTAAAATTAATGAAATTTCTGAGCCATTGATTGTTTTGAATTTCCACATGCTTCTTTGTCTCTGCAAGCACTAGGAACTTGAGCTTCAAGTTTTTAGCCCTACTGATCTGTAGTTATGCTCTCCTAACAACACTGCAGAAAAGACTCCCTGTCAAGAATACAGTTAATTTCCATTTATTATTTTGTACCCTTCCAACAGAGGTTTCAGGCAAGGAAACTACACCTCATAGTTCATAAACCTCAAGCAGTATCACAGAAGAGAGAAAAAAAATAGAGAATATATCTTTTCCACCATACTGAATGACTTCATTGCTGTTACTTTTTCTGTCACTAGTAAAATGTCTGTGAGTGAAGCATAGTCTTGAATGATACAGGTGTTTATGAGTTACCTGCTTGCACAGGTATCATTATCCATACCGGCATCATTATCCCATTTGTTGGAAGCTGTGAGTGTGAAATTTTCTCCCACTGCCCTGATTCTTTATCTTTGTCTCAGCCTGTGTGAAAGTAGGGAACAGTGTCATCTCTAACATGCCCAGGAAATGGTCACCTAACTGCAGTTTGCTGTGAGTTTTCTCAGCTAGTGCTATTCTAAAAAGGAATAAACAATGGTTTATGAATTGGGGCATCTTGATGTGCCCTAGACCTTAGGCCAGCCGTAGCTGCAGGCACTTCGTATGTGTGAGATGATCAGTTGCTGAACAGGATGAAATAAAGACATGAAATACCACTTTCCGCAGGGAAACAGTTAACTTCTGGTCTACAAGGATGGCTTAAGCAGCCATGTGTTCTGCATGGTAAAGAAGAGCAGATGGGATTAACATGAAAGGTTATTCCGGAAGTCAGCTTGCCATGGTGAAAGCAGTTCCAAATCTCTATGCTGGTTTGTATCTGCAGGCATGGTGCTGTACTATATGCCTATCCTGATCGTCTTGGGCACAAGCAGACCAAACAGTGTTCTGTGTTGGAGTCTCAATTCTTCCCACATATTAAAAGGATATTCTTCCTGGCAGGTGCATGAAGGCAGCAATCATCTGCCTCAATACTGAACACAGATAGTTATCTGTATGTTACTCTGTCAAGGTGTCTTTACCCTGAAGGGACTTCTTTTCTCTCTTTCAGTGTTCATGAGGGTAGTTCATCATGCTAGCTGTTTTCACCTACAGTCCTTTCCAGATTTCCCACTGACCCAGCTGACAGCTGCCATCATCTGGCGGTACCTTCTCAGACTTTGGCCTTCTGAGCCACTTTCTTCTCCATCACCTTCTGTCTCTCATCTGAGACCAGAGATCAGGCTTTCTTCAACTTTCTTGCAATATAACACACTTTTCATGATATTCCAGATGCTCTGTGGCCAGGCAGACATCACACGTTGCTGCCTCAACAGGTCTGGTTCTCATCAATCCAGAAAAATGAATAGGCTGCCAGTTGTACCAGCCCTGCTAGAAGTGTGTGTGTATGTGTGTGCACACACGCATGCTTCTCCCATACTTCAGTGTCAGCTCTGCAGTTGCACTGCCCTGGCCCCACTCACACAGTGGCAGCATCTTGCCCTAGTCGAAGACTTCCTTCAGTGCCACAGCACTTCTGATCTTTCCTAGTCTCTCCCTCTAATCATTCGTACTTGCTCTTTTAAGAAAGGGGTTGGAGAAACCATTGCAAACATGTCATCAAAAGGGATATATTTTGCTGAAGTGGATGATGTAGCAGCCAAATATCGCCTGTGGAGTTAGCGTGCACTAGAAAAATGACGATATGTCTATGTTCTGAGGTAATGGGCTGGCATCCCTTTTCGCTCTCTCCAGTCAATGCTGAATCTGCCACCGGCAGCACTGAGCGGTCGTGAATACCTCTTCCACCACGAAATTTCTACCCGGTGGTATGGACTTTACAAGCCTCACCCCATCATTACTTCACATATTAGCTTGGATAGTTGGCTAATTTTTGTAAGTTGTTTCTAGGGGCAGAAGAACTAGGGGGAACCAAGTGTTTCTGTGATACCTACAAGGCCATGGTGTTATGTTTGTACCAACACTTTTCATCTAGAGAATAAGCGTGTCACAGCAACAATGGCCACCACATGCAGTGCCAAGGTCCTGCTGTACCATGAGGCAGTGTGTCTTGGAAGCCACTGTCTCTCCCCTGATCATCAGCATCTTGTCTCAGGGGATAAGGGCACCTAACTCACACCTCTCACTAAGTCTTGAGCTTAAAAGGAGCAGGGAAATGCTGGTACTCACAGCAGGAAGACACCACCTCCGTAAAAAGGAAGAGATCCTGGCTAAGCGCCAGTGCTGATTTCCCAGCTCAGCTGGAGACAACACCTCATGTGGAGGCTAGATCTTGGCTCTCTCGGTGGCTCTTGCTGGGTGCCACAGGATCTGGGAGCCAGTCAAGACACCTCTGATACACTCAGAGAAGCAGGGGCCTATAAGCTCCTGCTGAGCTTGAGCTGCATCCATGCATTTTTTCCTCTTCTTCAATCACTGATTACTATCCTGTTTCCTTATAAAAAGCATACAGTAACATTTTGTCTCTTTCAAGAACACAAAAGAGACTGTGGGACAGTTTCTTTGGCTGTTGTTCTGATCTCTCTCAGCCAGCACACATATAAAAATATGTCTTACTATTTCCTCAGAGTCACATTAAAAAAGTGCTCTCCAGCTGGATCCTTGCTATCCTTGTTGCCTCCTCCGTGTGTTCATGCTACTTTCCTCAGACTCACAGAAATTAGTTCAACCAGCAACCCCTGCCTTTGTTATCAAGCTCCTAGGGTGGCAGGACCATACCTTGCAATGCACTAGGGTTTGGGTTATGGCTTCCTATTAGGTTATCTATCAGAAAAATACCTGTACAGTGAACACTAAAGCAACAGACAGGGATGCACCTTCTAGCATCCCTAGTCCAGTTACATATGGAGGGAGTAGGAGGGGAAAGGAGTGCAGGAACGGCCAGGCTCACACACTCTCCTAAACAGCACCTCTGGCTGCTACTGAGGGAGGTGGACCCTGGGCTAGACACGCCCCTCGGCTCTCTTACCTATGTTCTGAAATCACCTGGGAACCAGTATGCCTGGATACTGGAGGTTGAGCAAACTGAAATATATTTCCCAGTGATCAAAAGCCTGATTCTGACATTGCCATCTACACTGGTTTCTCCCTGTCTTGACACATACGGTGCTTTGGATATCAGCCTTGCGTTGTGGATGAACGGGCACTGGGAACTGTACTAGCACATTTACAAAGCGAGGGCTAGGGTCTAGCCTACACAACCCATTCATACCTGCGTGAGTCATGAAACTAAATTCTCAAGCAGTCTTAAAAATTATCCTTCTCATTTTAACCCTACATGTGTATTCATGCACAGGTGAATTTACTTTTACAATAGATTGTTTGATCAGAACAAAAGCATATAAGGTCAAGACAAAGTTGCTCAGCATGCATCTCAAGCAAGACTGATGACAGTGCTTTTTCTGTATTGCACTACCACCTGCAAGATCCAGTTGCAAACTAGATCCCTTGCCTGCTAGGGGCTGTACAAAGAAAGCACTAAATGGCCATATGTGTGTGATACTGTTATTATCAAAGGACATGCTTTTGCTACTACTGCCATCAGTAAAGTGAGCCTACTTGCATCAATGATGGGAAGTTATAAGATAAAATCTGACTTTAGAACAGGATTTTATAGCTATCTAATAACTAGCTAATGGGAAAGGATTTTGAGCTACTGCTTATTAATCCTAGCACAGTCAAATGGACTCTATAGCAATCTAAGTATAGGTTTCTTTCTACCCACCTCTCACTCCCGTTTCTAAAGTCATACCATCTTGCAGTGGTATCCTAGCTGTATGGGTTGAACTTTCTTGCTAGTTGTCCAGAGCTGACCCAGTACGTGCTTGGCATGTCCCTTCTCTACTTTCTTCTCTACTGTCTGCAATTGTATCACCAAAGAAATGTCAAGTTAGTAGAACAAAAGGAAATACACAGAAATGCCATTCTTGTATTGTTGAGTTGAACGCTTCCTTTTCCCATTTTCATTCACTCTCTCTCAAACTGTGTGAATTCCCAAAGTAATCAGCCAGCTTTTCATTCTGGCACAAATTTCCTTTGTGGCCCAGGATGAAGTTTTTTCTTCGATTTTCTTTACTTGCCTACCTACCTCACAAGGCAATTATATTGATTAGCTAATGCTTATTCAGAATTTAGAAGCTGTGGCAAACTATGCAAACTATAGATAAAATTATTTTTTAAAATGTAATAGTTATCAGTCATTTTAAATGGTTTTATTGCCTGTACTTTCGGCATGGAACAGAATACATACGGTAAAGAACAACACGGAATAACCGTATGAACAGTCACTCAAACTCATCTGTTGGCCATATTTTTCAGAGGCTTACACAAAAGGAGTCTTTTGTGGATATTATGCTGCATTTCCGCATCATGCTCTGTAGTATGTATCTCATTAACAGAAGAGTTTCAGGTCACACCTTCTTCACACTGCCAATAAAGACGGAAAAGCCAACTACCCTTTCTTCTGTACCTTTATGGAAGAAAATACTTTTAATTGTGCTGATAAACATTTGAGATTATCTAGAAATTCTGAATTGAATCATGTAAAGTTACAATTACCAGAGCTGAGAAAATGCCTAAGTTAGACCTTCACAGCTGAACCTCTGCAACACCGTCCATGTAACTCATCCCAAACAACAGGATCTGGAAAACCTGAACAGACTGTGCTTTGAAATACAGCAATATAACTAGGCATTTGAGCCAGCAACTAAACCTGCAAGGGTGTTAATGGGAGATCTGTCACAGCAATCTAACCTAGGATCAGGGTCTGGGAACAGAGTTTGACTTCCTCCGGCAGTCTTGAATTTCACAGGCTCCCAGTTTAAATGTAAAAAGCAATCTTTTTTCAATTTGGTTGTTACATTGACAAATTGTATCATGTAATCATGACATTATGTCACTCAGTGTTGACAAAAATTATTTATTTCTGCAAAGTGAACTGTTAAAAATTATAACTACACTTTGATTACCTTCTTAGCCTAGTATTGAGTGCACTGAAATCTCTACATGTTTTTAGCAGGTTGGTTTTTTTTTAAAATTTTGTTGATGTAGGCTTGGAATGATTACTTAAAGGGCTTTTAGTTTATACATTTTACAAGATGAGAAGTGATAGCAAATGTAATATTCAGCTAGCATATTCTTTGCTCTGCTTGCCTGGTAGAATCTTATGGGTAAGTAACAAATACAGAGATTTAAAAATTACAGTTCAATATTTGTATTTCAGGGGCATGTAGGCTTTCTTTCCAGGATCTACTGTCTACACGTTAAGTGCTTTGTCACCCTATAGAAAACTGCAAAGGAACTCCCACAAGAGCCGGTCTCACACTAAAATGCTGACAATGTTCATACTCCCACAAGAGGGCAGTAGGCAAGCACGGTACAGGAAAATCCCGTGGCACTGGATTTTAATTAATATCAACTTTACAGTTCAATTCTGCTTATTAATCATAGGGAAATCCGTACAAATTGTCAGAGCAATTTAATGCATAATATCAGATGAATCCCATTTTACAGCCACTATACTGAGAAATCATTTTTTAGCCAATTTGTACTCATAATTACAAACATAAGTTTGTGCCTTCTGGTATCTTTCACTTGCGTCCCGAGTTGTGAAGTGCTTTGCTATCACAGTCATAAATAAATGTTCTGGGATGCTGTCCCAGCATAGGAAATTCATATAGGTGAAATGAAGCACTTTCGGAAGCAAAGAAGGCAAAAGATTGATCGTCTAGCTAGAGATCAGCCTGGTAATTTCCCACATGGTACGCTTCCCTGCCTGAAGCTCTGCACATGCCACTGCAGTTCCTCCTGATCCACCTCCTGCAGCAGCCAGGACCAGCCTCAGTCATCCCCTTCACCCTGCTCCAGCCCTAAACATCATGGCATAGCAAGGTAGAGAGCATCTGCACTGGTGGAGTGACACTGCCTTGCGAGTGATCTCAGTGTGACTTGCTGGATCCTACCCTCTTGTCCACCCAGCCAGCACGAAAATTCTGCAGCTGTGAGACTTTTGCACAAAGAAAATTTTTTCTCAGCAAAAGTGAGACCTAAAGCTGCCTTTCCTACATGGACACTCTTAATTCAGGAAAAAAAGGCCTTTGTGAAGGGGTTTCGCTCCCACTGTCTTTTTGGCTGTCATTTGAACCTAGAAGAGGCAACCTTCATAATAAATTATCTGGGGATTTCTCATCAGCATGTGTCTTATTTGCAAAATAATTACACATTTGGGATTTTATGTGCTGGGAGAAAAGTTTGTTTCAAAGAAGTTTTGTGGTTTTGGATGCTTACGGTTCTAAAACAGCTGTGAACCGTGTCTAGTTGAACGTCATCTGTTCGCAAACAAGACTGTTTTCTTCTATACAGAAGTGAGCTGTTTCAGCAATGTTTAATCAACCATCACTGACCTTTCTTCTCAAATGCTACAAATTCATTTTCAATAAATGTTTAACTACTGATTTCTAAAGGGAAAGGTTCACAACATGTAGAACCTACTTTTAATCTTACACTGATTTTATAGTTACCACACAGCATGGTTGCTGTAGGGCTGCATATGTGTTTTAGGAGGTTAAAATTTTTCATCTGTATTCCCAATGTCTTTTGACACTTGTGTTATCTCCTTTTTCATTTTGCTTCTGACATCTTTCTGTGTTGTCCTAAGATATATGAAAATACTGACAAAGAAGAAAAAAATTAAGCCCATAGTATAACACTGGCTAAGCTAGTGACCTTTTCTCTTAACAAATGCATGTTTGAGAATTGATCAGTATAATCTCAGGATATACCTATGCTGCAGTCTCTGGCTAGTACAGACAAACTTAGCTAGATAGCTTGGCTAGACAGCCAGATGTCCCAGCAGTGAACTCACTGCAGGCTGCAGATTCTGCCCAAAAAGCTGGGTAAGTATCAGGCAATTTATGGCACTAAGCTTTACGTTCTCACAACTTGTCTGCACTCGCCCATTAGATCTTAATCATTAATCAAGTCAACTTTCTACACTATAGTAGAATCCCAGAAATGACCAATGTATGCTCATATTCTAAGGCCAGAGGTGTAGAATGGGTTAACCTGTAGTATATTGAGTTGCCTTGATGGCAGAAGATTATGAACATGCGATGTCTGCTAAAAATAATTACACTACTTCCCCACAGTGGAAAATGCAGATCTGGATGGACCAGTGCGAAACCAGCATCCTTTCAAATGATTGCTATTTCAGTTCACAGCTCGCTTGTTTCTACCTGGCTTCCACGGTAGGAATGGAGGAGTAAAACTCTTGTCCCACTCACCTCACCAACTCCAAAAGGGCACAGGTTTCAGCTCAGAACTTGAGGAGAGTATGCATAGGCCTGTGCATAAGGTGAAAGAGGATAGTTCTCCTCAGGCATGGATACCAAAACCTTAGGTTGTGACCATTTTGAACTGATCTTGGCTATTTTACACTGAAGTACAGCTCTTCCTGCAGGTTACTGATGTATTTGTTAGGGTCTTCACGATTAAGGTAAATTGCCCCAAATCAGCAGCTCTGGAGTTTGTTACCATAACTCATATATTCCCAGGCTGTTCAAGCCTGTTTGCTTCTACCCAGTTTAAGTGCACTTATCCAAAATTTTGTGCGATCTTTGCTATTAATTGTTCTCAACTATTCAGACTGAAGTAGCAACTATAGGTGGTTGTAAAGCATTGTTTACCCTTAAAGAAAGAGCTAATTTCAACGTTTTGTAGATTTTCCAAAATCCACCTGCTGCTCCAAGCACATTTTTATGATGCTGGGCTGGTAACAGCTTGCCAAAGACTGAGATACCCCATTCGGAAGAGCATTACCCACTTGTATCTAATATCTTCAGGATTGTCTATAATTCTGGACATGGCTAAATTAGGCCAAAGTTGTGTGCAGTTGCAGGAGAAGACATTTATACATACCTTTGAAGTATGTAATGTATAGATACGCAATGTGCTTTGCATGAAGAAAGAATATATATATGCAAAGAGGTGCACATTTTAAAAGATTTTTGCCCTGCATTTGACACCACCTGGAATGATTTCAGTCTGCGGTTTCAAATTTTAGGATTTGAGACTGTGCTTATCCAACTCATGGATGTATTCTACTGAAAAGTGATCAGAATTTCTTGGATTTATCTCCTTAGATAATGCAAATATAAAATGATGGGTAGTACACAAATCTACACTGTATAGAGATATCCAGATTTGTATTTGTCAAATTGTGTGAAAGTGTGTCTCTAGGGTCAGGCATTGGGTGAACTTGGTTTCACTTACTAGTGCCTGGATTTTTCTGATCCAACATTAGCAACAAAACATATTGCTTGGTTTTGCTGTACAGTCAGGAAGGCTGGAGTCAAAAGCAGTGACATTCAGGAGGGTCTACGTTCTTAGGTGTGTTTTGCAGCAGTATTTGTATAAGGTGCATTAATTTCTAGCTTTTGGAGCGGGACTTGGGCTAAATCTTTCTATTGAACAGGTTTGGAGAGTTTGTTACAAAAATCTCATTGGGTCCAGTTGCCAGCGGCGGTTTCCCTGCAGCTTTTGTGCCATTTTATGGTGTTAGATGCGTCGATGCATGTGGGGTTAGCATGATCTCTTTAAACAGAAGAAGTTAATACTTGATGGAATTGGTTACTAAATGTGTGTTTTTCCTGTGCCGCTGGGTCAGGATAAGAGCGTTCCGGTGAGGCAGGAGATACTAACCTTGCTCGGCAGGTTGTGTGCAGTTCACCATAACCCACATGCCAGACTCGGCGTTTTGCAATCGGGCGGTGAAACGAAGCGGACTTCTGAGTTTTTGGGCACGCTTTCAGGAGGATGAGCACCCAAGTGCGAGCGCTGCAAACACGAAGAGCTACCACGACCCGTGTCTCGATTCGCTTTCTGTGCCATTCACACACACTCAAGCATCGGTTCCCCCCCCGGTGCACGGGAATGAGACACGCTTCGGTAAAAAAAAAAAAAGGGTGCTTGAGGGGTTTCCCCGCCGCGGTGATTTTAGGGGGGCCGGGGGGGAGGTGGGGTGGGGTCCATCTCCTCATCCTCATCTCCATCCTCGCCTTCC
>NW_008794083.1:1550214-1558459 GCF_000699145.1 Aptenodytes forsteri
GGATGGGGGGTGTCACCCGAAAGGCGTGTGAGCGGTGTTGCATCCACCCACCCCCTTGCGCAGAGATGTAACTAGCTCCTTTAGCACCGTGGACTCCTGATTTTCTCAAGTGAAATGAATCCTATGACTTTTTAATAATACAAGGCATGCAGTCCCTGACAGATGTCTGCTGCTGATAGACCTTCATGCAAACCCTCAGCAGGTTCGGGTGCTTTGAACCAGAAGACTGAAAGACAAAGCCTGTCAAAATATGGCTGAATTATTATTGCTCACTGCAGTCAGTAGCTTAGTATCAAAGCACCATTTTATGCTATGAGGTGTTTAATCAAATTCAGTGGGTTTTTTTTCATATTGCATCATAGCAACCTGAGTTTCTCTATAAAGATTTGGATGCAAGAGCATTGGTTAGGAGCAGTAGTGTCTGTAGTCAGCCAGTGAGAGGGGAGTTGCCCTGCAGATGCATCAGAAGGAAAGCAGAGCTCTTGAAATGTTAACTGAAACTGGTTGTAGGTAACTAATCTCCCTGAGTATTTTACATATTGTTGCTAAGCCAAATTGTATGCTGATCGGGGCTTTAGACATGGGCTGCTTCATTATTTAATGGAAAATGTAGTAACGAGAAAATGAATTTGCCTCTACAAGCCATGTAGTGGAAAATACACTACAAAAAAAGCGGAAGGCCTCTGGCAATACAGAGTAACATTTATTACAAAATGTATCAGAGAGCTGAAAAATTTGGTGACTGAAGTTAATAAAACAGAAGCAACTGCAAGAGCGAATAAAAATCTTCCACTTCATGTATATTTGCACTATTTTTCTCTGTCTTGCTTCAGATTTTTATATAAGTGTGATAGATTTTTAATCACTATGTGCTAGCCCTTTCATGTGCCTCCTGTGTCTATCAGTAAGGACCGGGGTTTCCCATCTGTGACCTGATTTGTAGCAGTCTAAGGTCCCATTCCTTACGTGTCCTACATGTGTGTCTGTTGACAGCTGCCCACAGGTTCGATGCCTATGCTGACAGCCTTGCCTTATGATTCCCTTTGGTGGATTTAACTCTCCACCGGTGCTGGGGTAGCCAGCTTCGGACTTGTGAGCCTCCTTGAGCAGTACATCTCCCACTGTGGGACTGCGTTTCCTAACCGGTGGTGGGATTTTGCTTGGCTATCAGGGAATGTGAACAAGTAGGGATCTCTGGGGCCCATTTTTTTGGATCGTCCCCACACTCAGCTGTATGCCCAGTGCTGCCCAGCAGCGGAGATGCAGAACAGTTGGGGCAGCCACAGTCCCTTCCCAGCTGCAGGCTCCGGCGCAGGGCACCCTGCCGTCCCCTCCCAGGACTCCCCAACAGGGGAGGTGTGAGAGCTGTAGCTGCTGGCCGTAAGGAGTTTTTGCTCTTAGGATGAGGATTTGTGTCTCCGCTCGCAAGCATGGTGTTCCAAGTATGTTGTTTTCTAAAAGCACTTTCACACTTGCAGAAAAATGTTCAAGCCACTGTAGCAGAGAGAGAGAGAAAGAGAGAATTATAGCAGGTCTTTTTCTTTGCCTCATGCATTAAACTGAAGAAATACAGTACATTCAAAGTAGCATGTTCAGCGTTATTATGAAAACCTGAAGTACCAGTATTCAGCCTAATCAATGAATTGTAGCTGAAGTACGTAAGAGTCATCTAAATGTGTGTGGAGCTGATGATTGTTTTTCTCTTCTGAGCGCTAAACTTCCCCTCTCTCTGTTTTGCATGCTTTCGAAATCACCTACCACAAGGTCTCCTGGTACTTCCTGATGCCAGATGGTTCGATTCTGATTAGTTGGCAGGGTTTTATTTGTGTTTCGTATTTGTACTCCTCAGTTTTGCTGCCAAGGAAATGTTTACTACTTAGAATCAAAACGGAAAACATTGAACCATAAAAATGTTGATTTATCTGTGAGCAAAGTGTTTCTACTGCAATTTGTACATCATATTGCTAACCAGGAGCAAATTACATAGGAAGTTATAGTGTAACTAGTGTCGTTCAGATTCATTGTTACTTTCTAAGTGTACATTTTCTAATGAAGTCTTAGCTTTTATGGTATGCAGCTATAATATCGGAGCCTAGGATTCAGGGGCAGCATTTAGGTCTTAAAGTTAAGAGCTCATTAAATAACACAATTATTGTAATTCAGCCTTCACAGCCTGCTCTGGCTATGTTTGCCTATAGTTTAGGGACTATTGAAAGGTGATTCCTTGTTTCGTGTTCCTCACGTTCCGTGTCTTCCAGATTTGCCACCACAGCTAACGCTAGCAGGTCTCAGCAAGAATCCGCTGGGCAGTAAAAAACAGGCTTAGAGAACTGAGATATCATCCAAAAGTGCTGTTTGTTTTACAAATATCAGGTTGCCAGAAACAGGGCGCTTTGGAAGATGTAGTGCCCCGTTCTCACGGAATGCTCTCTCTTGCCATTGCTCTAGCTATGGAATTGCTGGGTCTACCAATGTGACAGGAGATCAAGTAAAGAAGTTGGACATCCTTTCCAATGACCTGGTGATTAATATGCTCAAGTCATCCTTCAGTACATGTGTTATCGTGTCAGAAGAAAACAAAGATGCTGTGATAGTGGAAACTGAAAAAAGGGTTAGTAGCTTCAAAGGTTCTCCCTGCTTGATTTCAAATCAGCCTTTACAGGTGTATTGCTTCAGATCTGAAAAACTGAAACTGAGATAAAAATTTCAGAAAACGTGTACTTTTCTATATTGGCAAATGAAGGGGGGTCGGGGTGGTGGAGGGAGTGTCAGTCAACATTTGTCCTCTCTGTTATTTCTGCTCTCGAGACTGATGTTTGTTGTTTTAATTTTTTTCTCTGTTGTTCCTCCCCACCTTCTTTTTTTCCCACCTTTTCTTAATTGTGGAGGAAACTTATTTCTTTTTTATCCCATCTGATCTCTGGAACTATTCTCTGAGTCAGCCAAGCCCTTTTGTAAAGTAGCTTTGTCGGTAGGACACTGAGGAGCTGTTCTGTGCAGGTCAAATCTTGAGTTCAGGCAAATTCTCCTTGAAGCCCATGAAAGACCTAATAACAATGAAAGAAAAATATTTTTTATTTATTATTATTTCTATTCACAAAAAGCAAATGAACACTTACTGTTGTTACACGTGATTATTAAAATGACTGTGGATAAAATAAGGGGGAAACAAGCTATTTAAAAGGTACAGTTGATTCAGCTGTTTTCCCTGTACTGGCAATTTCCTGTACCTACAGGAATCCTTCATACAGCAATAGGCAGGGACCATTCTTTTTTTTTTGGGGGAAAACCCCCAAAAAACAGGATAAGACCACAGATTGGCTAAGATAATTTTTAAGCATCTGTCCATTCAGAGCGCAGAGTTTCACTGCAGTGTTTAAAGTGGAACATGCAGTAAAGTGAAATGTATAGTTTATGAATGTTAAGTGTTAAAGGCCTTTCTAATCTCTCTAATTTTAGCTTTAGAAAAAGGCTGATCTTCTTCATTTGCCTTTTTCCTTATAATTCAGAAAGTAATTTTGTTAGAGATGAGTAGATACTACAGGATGTCTATCAAAATGGGTCAGCATTAATTAAATAGATGAAGCGAAACTAATAATTTAAAAGTATTCTCTTTTTTATATATATTAAAAATCATGTAGGAAAACTTCACCTTTCCTGTCTCATCATCTATTGCTTACTTTAAAGAGTTCCCAGCTTCTGCTGTGGCACAAATCGCACAGTTGTAATCAAGAATGAAACGTGGGCCAAAGAATTTCTAACATTTGAATTCATTTCCTTCATAAACTATATAAGCCTTTTAGTTTATGTTGCTTTGAAAGTCTCTGAGAAAATTTACCTACTGAAGTATTTTTATCTGGGGGAAGTGGGTAAATAATGTCACTAATCTAGTTGTTCTCTCTTTTGTATTTTCTAGGGTAAATACATAGTCTGCATAGACCCTCTAGATGGCTCATCGAACATTGACTGTCTTGTTTCCATTGGGACCATCTTTGCCATCTATAGAAAGGTAAAATGCTTTCATGTAGGATAGGAAAAACTGTTATTGTGCAACTTTTGATGAAATATAATTGCATGTGAAGACTTAATAAAATCTAACTAAACTTGTTTGTGAAAGAGACTCTCAGGACCAGCTTTAAGTTAAATCTGCTGTTTCACAGACACTTGTATAAAACATTTGTGAGGGATTTGCATTACTCTTTTAGAAGATGAGGTACCTATATGTACATGGAAGCCTGATATTTAATTAAGCTGGCTGATATTTAATTAGCCAGCTAAAGGAATTACCCCTTACAAACAAATCAGGTCTTAGATTTCATGAATATTTGTGTTGAGACAAAATACCACGTGGTTGTCATCTGCTTGGGGAATGTGCTTTCAGGTTTTCTTGTTCTCTGTACTAATAGTCCTCGTAGCCTGAGGACAGGCTTCAAACACAAACCAGAGCTGAAACATGGCATGTGCATTTGAAGTGTCTAATTCACTCTGAAAGGCAGAAACCCTGTCTGAAGGAGCTTGAAATACCAGACTTACATGTCACTAGATGGGGGAAAAAGTAAGTCAGATAAAACGCACCCAATTGTCCATTTTAATAATCTTTTGTATGTTGTCATACGTCCCAAACTTCAACTTCATTTTTGTATGAAGCAAAAAAACCCCAAAAAATCCCAAGTACTTTTGATCAGCTGTAAACTCCGTGAGTCATGTTTCATTGCTTGCTTTTCAACTGTGCCTCGGAGTTTTCCTCCGAGCTGTGTTCATCATCACCTACAAGGAGTTACACAGCTCTATATTATCTCCTTAATCCTTTCCTGCTTCCTGCATTCCAACTAGGCTTATACAAGAGCATTTCAAGATCAATGTGTTTGTCTCCTCCATATAATTTGTATTAGTGCATCCAGTAGGAATCTCAGTTGTGGATCATGGAAGCATTTGTGACACCTCACGCATGGATATGGAGTAGAAGACCATCCCTATCCCAGAGAGTCCAGTTATGTACCAGCTATAGCAATGAAGTAAAGTTGGCTATGCTCCTTCTTATTCTAGGTGTCCCCTGATGAACCTTCCGGGAAAGATGCTTTACAACCCGGGCGTAATCTTGTGGCAGCTGGTTATGCTCTGTATGGGAGTGCCACAATGCTGGTACTGGCCACTTCTGCTGGAGGTGTCAACTGTTTCATGCTGGATCCGGTGAGAATGTCTTCTGTTTCTTTGTTTCTTGTTCAGGGATAACATGGTACTGTCTATGAGAACTGTTTGTCCCCCCGAAAAATCAAACAAAGGAGCAATTTTCAAGCTAACGTGGAGACATGAAGTACACTTAATAAGCCATCAGCAATAATGTCAAGAGATGTTTGCATTCTTCCTGCCCGCTGCAGCGGTGCTATGTGTGACTCAACAACGGGAAGGCAGCCAAGTCAGTGAAGCAAATATACAGCATGTGCCAAATCATCTGGTAGTTAAAATAAGCTGTTTTCTGCAATGCAGAATGCCCTTTAAGATCTGTTTGTCTTTTCCTTAATGCTAGGACCGTAGTAAACCAGAGAAACAGAAATATTTAACCTTCTTCTGTGTTTTCAGATCCCACCATGATGTGTAAAAGAGTAAGTGACGTGTGTGGGTGCGTTTGACGTTCTAGCACGCATTGACTGCATGAGTTTTAAAATAAAAGTCATGTTGATCATAGCAGAAAGTAGTTTGCTTTAGTGACCCGTTTTTCTGTAATCAGTTAGTCAGGCTGTGCCACCTGCCAGTATTAAAGTTTTAGAACCTGCAGTGGTCAAGCAGCAAGAAATACAACTTGGTGCTCCCTGTTAAGTAACAGCTTAAGTAGCTGCATGTATTTTTGTCTGTATTCACATAGCATATTTAACTTTGAGCATGCGTGCATGTTATTTTATTTTTAGCACTAACTTGGAAATTTACTTCAGTGAAAACTAAACAGACCAGCCCTTGGTTACAGAGATTGGCTTGCTTGATTCCAGTCTTCCAGTTAGCCGAAGCTAAGACAAATTGGAATTTATTAATATGTATAGCTATTTGAAGAGGTTTATGCATTGCTTCAACCGGCACTCTCAGTTTCCAAACTCCTCAGAGCTGTACTTTTATTGCAAGTCTAGCAAAAGAGTGGAGAGCTAAATAAATTTACAGGCAACAGCATTTTTTGGCATAGAAAAGTGATAGAGAGCTGGGAATGGTAGTATGAAGAAAGTTGCATGACCCCAGGATTCATGGTCTCTCTGTGTTTTATGGATAAACAAAACACTTCTCATCTAGACTACAAATACCACTTTTTCGTGGGTACTGAATTACTGAAGAAAGTGGCAGCTGCAGTAAATTTTTTCCTAAACTGTGTGTATGATTGGTTTTTGCTGTGGTTTGTCAATAAATGAGCTCAAATTGTTTTTCTTTCTTATTGTTAGGCAATTGGAGAATTCATTTTAGTGGATAGAGATGTGAAAATCAAAAAGAAGGGAAATATCTACAGTCTCAATGAAGGCTATGCTAAATACTTCGATCCTGCAGTCACAGAGTATCTCAAAAAGAAGAAATTCCCTGAGGTAGAAGATCCCATTTCAGATAAACTTCTGATGACAAGCAACACTCATAATTTCAAACTTTATGATCAATCACTGTCTCATGCACTGTTCAGGGCTTGTTTTCCTCTCTTGTCTATTTAAAATATATCTTCATGTAGGACTGATAATTAGAGCAGCAGTTGATGTGACCAGATATTTCACCATCATTCAGTACTGCATTGCACCTCTTTAATCTTTCTTTTCTGTCTTCTCTCTCTCTCTCTCCCCCTCCTTCCTTCCTTCCTTCCTTACTTCCTTCCTTCCTTACTTCCTTCCTTCCTTACTTCCTTCCTTCCTTTCTTCCCCCCCCCCCTCCCCCCCTCCCTCCTTCCTTCCTCCCTTACTTCCTTCCTTCCTTTCTTCCCCCCCCCCCTCCCCCCCTCCCTCCCCCCCTCCTTCCCTTCCCCCCCCCCTCCCTCCCTCCCTCCTTCCCTCCCTCCCTCCTTCCTTCCTTTCTTCCCCCCCCCCCTCCCCCCCTCCCTCCCTCCTCCCCTCCCTCCTTCCTTCCTCCCTTCCTTCCTTCCTCCCTTACTTCCTTCCTTCCTTTCTTCCCCCCCCCCCTCCCCCCCTCCCTCCTTCCTTCCTCCCCTCCTTCCCTCCCTCCCTCCTTCCTTCCCTCCTTCCGTCCCTCCCTCCTTCCTTCCTCCCCTCCTTCCCTCCCTCCCTCCCTCCCTCCCCCCCCCCCTCCCCCCCTCCCTCCTTCCTTCCCTCCCTCCTTCGTTCCTTCCCTCCCTCTCCCTCCTTCCCTCTTTCTTTCCTTTCTTTCTTTTTTAAAAAACCTTCTTTCCTGGCTGGGTGCCTGAGTAACAGTGCTGGAGGCAAAAGTGGGCGTTTGGTAGTCAAGTAGAGAGGAAATCTCCTCTGGTGATGAAGAAATTTTATTGACATGTGTGTTAGATTGCGGCTTCTTCACTGCAGCGTCTGAGTGGATGGAGAGCCAAGTGGGGATGGCAGTGGGTCACTGCTCAGTGGTAACACAAGCTGGGTCCTGAGGGGGCCTCCCACTTGAAAAGCTAGTGTAGTTTCAGGGTCCGCTTTGTGGTCCTCCAGTTTCCTGGTGTCAGGAGGCCTAAAGCTCTGAGGAGTGCTCGTAAAAATCATGTCTGTTCTCATGCCTTACGCCCGTCATCACTGGAGTTATGACGTTGACAATGAAGTGTAAACATTTGCTATAGTTAAGTATTCGTGTCCCTTCTTGACTTCCTGATCTTGCTTTGAACAAAGACTGCTATTTTCATCTGGCATCATGCCAGGCTTAAGGTGTTGTTTATTTAGATATTAAAATGTACTCTCTGGAGTATAATAAGGAAATAACATCAGTAGTCAACTATTAACTTTTTTGTACCAAAAAAGTTGTAGAAGCTGGCAAAAATGGGTAGAAGAAGTAGGAAAGATCACTTCTTTTGCTCCCTGATATTTTTTTCTGCTACAAAAGAAAAAACCCCAACATCAATTCCTAGGACTTGATCTTTTTGGTACTAAAAATGCAGTATTTTCCAAGGGTTAGAGCACTGATGGAGAGCTGGGATGCATTTTCTGTTGTTGGCACTACCACTCATCTATCCTGAAATTTTCTGTCAGTCCTTTTCCTTGGATTTTCCCAATTAGAAAATGAGGAGGAAACTGAAATTTTCTCCAAAACTACTTTGAATAAAATTAATAAATCA
>NW_008794083.1:1558586-1571060 GCF_000699145.1 Aptenodytes forsteri
GGGGGGGGGGGGGTGGGGGGGGGGGGGGGGGGGGGAAATTGATGTTCTCAAAAGTTACATTTATTTAAATGTCTTTCTGTAGGATGGCAGTTCACCATATGGTGGGAGGTACATAGGATCTATGGTGGCTGATGTGCATCGCACGCTGGTGTATGGAGGAATCTTTCTGTATCCTGCTAACTCCAAAAGTCCCAAAGGAAAGGTAAACCTGAATAAGCCCAATTATAGAAAATGTTACATCATCTAGATATTTCACTATCAAAGATCAGTACTTTGATCGCAGAACATGTTTTTTATAACTTGGTAGCTTGCATCTCTGGTGTGTGGGTATGGCCACCCCTTGCACAGTGTCATGAGTGACAGCAACCTGTTGCCAGACACCAATCTTAGGGCTGCTGCTAACCTGTTTCAACTGTACTGACTTCTCTTTATCCCAGACATATTCAGATTATGGAACGTACCAGGGGATGTGCTGTTCAAACAGGCTTCTCTGCACCATCTCAGCCCAAGCCATGCTGGCCCTAACCAAGCAAAACATTACAAAGCAAAGTAAAACAACCCGCATTACCCTGAGATTCCTATTGCAAGCTAGTGTGTAAGAAGCCTAAACGTAGTGCGCCCCTTTACGAGAAGCTCTGCCAAAGAGAAAACCACTTGTACCTTGTACTTGGTAATGCTGCCTCATCTGGAGGAACTATGCCTGGCTGCCTCTGCCAGGAGGACAGTCACTCCGGGAAGGTCACACACTTACAGGCTGACAAGGGGACTGTTTATTCAGCAAAGACCTTTCATCTGTTTTGTAATTGTCCATAAATTATTGCTTCAGGTTGCAGATAAGATGCAGTTATTCATTAGAGAAACCTAATGGCACACTCAGGGCCAGTGTTTTTCTTTCTTTTCACACAGGCCTACGTGGTCTGCTGCCTTGTTAAAGGTTGTGTCTTACCTATGAACTTTATCTCTGTGTAAAGAGCACAATGCAAACATGAGCTATGGAGAAAGCACTCAAATTGGGCAAATGCAGTATTCACTGTGTTTTGTTTAAAAGAAAAATCCACACAATTTCATTCTTGAGTCAAAGTTCATATGAAATAGGTAGTACTTGGAGTGTTGATTGATTTTAAATCAAACACCAAATATATTTACATTTCACAATTCTCAGCATTGCCTGGGCTGACCATTGCCATTTTGATTTTTGTCTTCTAGCTGAGACTGCTCTACGAATGCAATCCTATGGCTTTTGTTATTGAGAAGGCTGGGGGAATAGCAACCACCGGGCATCAAGCAATACTAGATATAGTGCCTGAGGATATCCATCAAAGAGTGCCTGTTGTCTTGGGATCTCCTGACGATGTGAAGGAGTACCTTGAGATAGTCAAGAAGCATTCAGCTAAGTAAAGAAAGTTTGCTGCAGTCACTGTGCAGATGGGAAGAAATCTCTTACAGCTGAACCAAAGAACACACTGCAGTACTGCAAGACTGAACTGTCTGACCTCTGTAGCAAGAGAGCAAACGAGCCATATTTTCATAAGATTTTTTTAAAGTTAAATCTTGTGCAATTGCATTGTGCAACGAAAGGCATTAAAAGGTTGCATTAAAGGAAGCATTAAAAGTAAAAGCAAGGGAAAAATATGTTTGCTTTTTCATTTACCGTTTGTGATTACACAAAAGCCACTGTGCTACAATGAGCTACTGTGTTGCATTCAATAACTAGGGGAAGATTCAACTTTCTCAGACAAGCTACAGACTATCACCAGAATATCTGACTCTGTCCTCTTCTAAAGATCTTGGGGGGAAGACTCAGCAGCCTCTTACAGTGAGTGACCTTTCCTAGACCAGTCTTGAGTTCTTTGGCAATAAGTATAAATGCTAATGTGGACACCTCCACACGTTGTTTCTAGGCTCCAGAAGTTATTCATTTTACTTCAGTCTGGGCTTATTTTGACTGAGAATTAACATTTGTGAAACATGTACATTAGTGTGGGTTAATTCTGGCACATACTGTTAATATTGCCAGTTGGCACGCTATCAGATCCAGTTCACAAGGACAGAAAATGACATTTTGGAGGTGGCTTTTGAATTGGATAAAGAGCATGTGTTGACAGCTGGGCACCATTCTGCTGTGATGAGCTGGCTATATTTGCCAGAAATTAACCTGCTTGCTTGGTGAAAAAATGAACCTATGTGTTGCTAGCAACCCCCACCAGGTGTTCTTTGGATATTTTGGGAGTGTGCATTACCATGGAAAAGGGTTCTGCTGTGCAAGCAGAATTAAGTTGCGAAGATCCCCACAAAGCACACTGACATTTAATATGCTGATTCAGAGCATGCTGCTGGGAACACGACATTAGTGCTTGGGAGCTAGATGGACTCTCCACCTGTCTGCGTACAGTTTATGGCCGTGGCTCACAAGCTTTTTGAATCAGTCCAAATCTGCAAATCTTTGACATTTACCTTCACCAAACTCAAACTAAGGGACATGTGGATGTTACTGTTGGGTAGAGTGCCACTGAACATTCACTCAAGCCATGGTCTGGGAGCCTCTGTCTATGGGTGCAGTGAGCTATACCGTTGCCTGTCTGAGGATTTTGGATACATCAGTGCAGATAGCCTGTCTGAACTTGGTTCTTCTTGTAAAACAAGAATAAAAGAGTGTGGGGGAACCTAGAGGCCATGGTGCGAAGGCGTGCTCTATGAGGGCTCACACACAAAAAAACCTGGGGGCCCTTGTTCTGACACAGGTTGTGTTTGGGGCATTTGGAGGCATGCTGGCAAACCTTAGATGGGCATATATATGCATCTGTTCTCCAAAGTGATAGGGGACAAGGCATTTCTGGCAGGGACTGAATGGCCTAGTTTCTGCTGAAAATGCTATTTCTGATGAGGCTTTGTTAGTGAAGACAGGGCTTTCAGGGACCTGAGCTCTTAAAGGATTTGAACAGTCCTGGAAATCTCCACTGAGCTCTCGTTCTGCTTGTGCGCTTGCTTTTCGTGCTGTGAGGGCCTAAGTCTGGCCCCGCACAGGATCGGGCTCCTCTGTAGGGCAAACTCTGCTCTGGGAAATGAGCAGACCGTGGCTTACATACTTTGCCTGATATGCACCTGCAAAATCAGGCACCCCACAAACAGCGACCATGAGGTATATTGTCTAATTTCTGATTAATTCCCCTCTGGGAGAAGGCTCAAACCCACGTCTCCCAGCAGGGTGCCCTTATTGCCAGTCTGGGGACCAGCCTGGAAGGAGAGGGTTTACTACCCTGACCTGTGAGTGCTGTGCCATGACATGGGAGAGGACTTCATGAGACCAGACAGCGAGTGGAACAGCTGTGTGCTGGGGGACTCCTGTG
This sequence comes from Aptenodytes forsteri, assembly GCF_000699145.1. Taxonomy (NCBI): domain Eukaryota; kingdom Metazoa; phylum Chordata; class Aves; order Sphenisciformes; family Spheniscidae; genus Aptenodytes; species Aptenodytes forsteri. The sequence goes on from NW_008794083.1 coordinate 1,561,934, forward strand.
GCCCGGGCTTTTCTTCACAGGCTGCTCTTTCCTGTGCTAGGACCAATGCTGCTTCCTCTGCCTCTTCATGTGAGCAGCTGACCACTGGGATATGGCCATGCTCTCGCTTTTGTTAAAGAAAAAAAAAATGCAATCCTTGCATCTCTTTTTTCTTTTCATTGTGATTTCAAAAGAAACAGCAAGTCTCTCACTTTTTGACGAGGAGTGAAGGTGCTAGGAGCGGCTGGAGATGCCTACCTCGCACACTGAAATACTTTCCAAAGGAATTGCATATTCCTGTCCTGAGCATTTCGTTACTTGCTGGCTCTGGCACATACCCCATAGCACTTTAAAAGGCTCCAAGCTCACTAAGTCAGCTACAACAGGCAGCATGCTGAGACTCTAAACCTCTCTGAAGTTCTGGATGCTGCTTCTAGAAGAAAGCGCATGACTGTTGTTGTCATGCACAACTTTTTTAGCTCCTTAAATTTTTAATTCGACCCATCCCCAGAGCTGTAGCGGGATGCATTTTTCTATTTAATACACTAAGCGGAGGACAGTCGGAAGCCCTTACAGCTTTTTTCTGGCTTTCCATATATCAGTTTGGACTACAGTGCCTCACTAGTCTGTGGCACAACTTGACAGACAGTATCCACAGCAGACTTTTTTGTCTAGTTGCAGTAACTCCTCAGCTGTATTCTGCCCTCAACCTTTTCAGGAATCCCTGGGCTGCATATATCTATTTTTAAGACACCATACTGGCAGCAGGTAAAGGTTATAGAAGGAAAGGCAATACTGCCCGTGTTTGCTAGGTCAGTCTCCAGCGTTTTGGTTTTGCCTGTAGGCTGACATTTTATAGTTAGCATTTTTCACATTGTGAGCTGGGTTTTTCTTTCTATCTGTAATACATAAGTCGACATTTGAATGGCATCCCCATGCAGCCACCAGCGGGGAGAACTATTGAGTAACCTCCTTCCGCAGCCCCTTTCAGAGCTTGCCCTGTGCGTCGACGTAGGGCGGGAGGGTCGGTTTGTCACAGCACCCACCCACCTTCACCCCCCGCTGCAGTACTACCCACTGCCCCGCTCAGAGGCTGAACTGTGGCATTTGGTGGAAGGTCGCTGGCTCCAATTTCAGCCGGCGCCATCCAAGCGGCTAACATTTCAAATCAGTTAGAAGAGGTGTCACCTTTAAGGCACAGGGCTAGCCTATATGCCAGTGGAAGTGTGAATCAGCCCTGAGAGCTCTTGTGTAATCTTTATATTAGAGGGCAAATCTCCCAAAGATCTGTCAAATTGAGGTGTTTATGTTTTAACCTTTCTACGCTGTTCCAACCCGTCTTACTGAGCGGTTCTCAGGCTTACAAAGAATCATCACACATTTTTGAGACAATGTGATTTCTCCCCCCCCGCCATTAAATGGTAATTTTATATATAGCTTAATCATTCAGTTTAATCATTCAGGGTTTTATCACTCAGTGGGATCACAGTATTTATCGAAACAGGGTAAAGTTTTCATGCAACCCAGTCTTGTGCCTTTATCCAAGTTTTATTATTTTATTTCTCTTCTTGCTCCACTGTTGGCTGCAATATTTCTGGAAAGCTTGGGTGTAGAGTCTGTGTTCTTTACGTATTAGTGTAAGTTAAGTTCTTACTGAAGGAGTGTTATTTGAGCAGCAGCTCAAAGCGTTATGCTTTATACATACTAAAACGTATCCAGTACCCGTAAAAAGCATTTGGGGATATTTCAGTTAAAAAAAAAAAAAAAGAAAGAGGCAAATAATGGACTTCTTAGCTCTGAGAACACCCTTTGAACCACTAACTCCAAATCAAACTTTCTGTTAGAAGATGATCTGAACTTTGTCTTTCTGAACAGTGTAAAAGATCACTTGGACTCAACAGTAAAGAAGATCTGCACATGATGTTTTGACAAATGTTAGAAGCCATAGGCCAACTCTCACCCCATTTTTTATTTGCTAAATTGATTTGGTATCCCGATGGTATTCTAGCTGCACAGCAGAGAGATTTTGCATTAAAAGCATTTTAGTACTGGTCAGGCTGACAACTCCCATGATGATGAAATAATGTGCAGAATGTAATGGCTGTACTTTAAGCCAGCAGATCCGTCTGCATGTATAATGTGAAACCTGTTCCCTTCTTTTATTAATAGCACCATGTGCTATCCCAGAGCTCCCTAAATATGTTATATTTTGGTTTTGTACAAAGTCTGTTCGAAGAAAGAAGGTCTCCTAACCTGGCAAAAAGTGCTCTGGAATATTCATCCCGTGATGTGAATGGTATCGTATACTTTTAACTAGATCACAGTGGTAGAAAAGAGAAAAAGAAATCTTCAAGATCACTTTTTTCTTCCACCATTGTCTTAGAGGACGTAGTGCAAAATCTGCCTGTTGCTCCACCTGAGGAGCTCTGCTCGCCAGTCCTTCCTCCTCCTTAGAATGAGACTTGAAAAACATCCCCAAAGCTAAGCACACAGGATGCAAGCAGCACTGAACTGTGTCTTTCTACTTGTTGCTAGTGTTTAGTTCTGCCAGTCTCCGAGACCTTTGCTTGAGGCTAGTTTCAAAGTAGAAAACCTTAGCATTCAAATCCCTTTACAACTCTCCAAGTAATGTATTGTTCATAGGTGAAGAGACACTTTTAGGAAAATCCAAATAAATGCTAAAGATTAAAAAATGAATGCAAAGGGAAATCAAAACTCTTTGCCTACAACTGCAGTTCCTACTAACAAAAGCAAAGCTAGGTATATGTTTTGTTACTGAATTTTGTTTCTGTCTTCCTGGCATGATTTTAGTGCGATAATTTGGGTTAAATGAATGATAACAAGGAAACTCAATGAAACTTTTCTTCTTTAACTCCAGATTTTCTTGTTTTGCTTGTGGGCTTTCCAGATCTTCTGCTTAAAAATAAGGGAGCACTACTAGTAAGTAAAATGAGGCTACAACATATAATCGTTCTTACTGCCTTATCTGAGTGGGAAGATAGTGCTGTAATCAAAATCTGTAATTCAATGTTCCAGATAGCATGTACCTGCTTCGCTGACATTTCTGTCTACCTTCACATTAGCATCTTGTGATCCAAGTATATTGCTTGTAAGGAGTTACTGGCAGTATAATTGCAAACTTGGACATACCGATATTTACACGGTGCACTACAATAACAAAGCCAACATAAAATTTCAGTTTGTGAGTTATGACACACACATGCTTAAATCAGATAAGCTTAATTAGTAAATTATTGAAGAGATAATTGCTTTGTAACCAATCAAGCCACAGCTCACCAGTTCCTCTCATTCATGCAAGGCCTACAATATTACAAGTAGCCCAGACTAGGAATGAAGTCATTAAAATGGGATTGCAGCAGACCAGCTAGCAACATAAAACATCTTTATTAAATGCATGTCTAGATGCACCCTGCACCTCCTGATGATTCCCCTAGGATGTGCCATACACGTTCAAAACCCTCCTCTATGGAGGAGGCCAAAAGGGGGTGAGCAAGCAGGGATTAAGGTGATACGGGAAGGGAACCTCACCGTCCGGAGTCACAGGGTGGTGGGTGCTCTGCCGCGGGGCACTATGGCATGCGTGGTTACTGATGCTCTATGCCTTCCTTTCTTGTACCTTGCAAATCGTGTGCTTTGCCTTGTCTATGCTGAGCTCCATGCTGAGCGGCAGCTACAGGAGGGGAGTTTCCAGCTAAGTGGCCAGCGACAGTACTGCATTATAAGCAGTCTAACGCACAATTAGAATATGTTACTAGGTCTGCACGTCACTAATTTCAGTGTGTGGGGAGGGAAGCCGAGCAGTGGTTGCTCAGCTGTAGTCCTGTCTCCGGCTCCTTTCCTGCATCCCGGAGGAGCCGTGGGGCCAGCCTGGGGTGCAGTTATTCTGAGCACTCAATCACATGGTCTCAGAAACATCTTAATAAACTCTGACCAGCAACACAGCCAACAGCTTTGTCTCAAAATAAAACAGCTGCCCAGGATCTCAACGTGGCAAGAAAGCGTCTCATCCAGCTGAGAAGAGAAGAACTCTGGTGCCCAGCAAAAATGTCTGACAAAACTCCCTTCGAAACAGATGTGCTGACTCTCACGCGATTCGTTATGGAGAAGGGACGCCGCATTAAAGGAGCGACAGGGGAGCTGACACAGCTGCTCAACTCCATGCTGACTGCCATAAAGGCCATTTCCTCTGCAGTCAGAAAGGCGGGCCTTGCCCACATGTGAGTCCTACCTAGCGATACCGGGAGGAAGAGGAGGTAGGGAGACAGCTGCTTGCGCAGCAAGGCTGGGGAGTGGGCAGGGATTCATAAATACATTGGAAGTGTCTTTTTTAAGCCAAGTGACTGTAGGCATGAGGTCAGAGCCTGTATTATCAAGAGTGGGAAGTGGGAGATCTCTCTCTCTGGAGCATTTTAATATTGGGCGCAAGATAGACATTTAAACTAACTGCTGTTCTGTAATATTTTACTCTAAAAAAGTAAGTCAGAACTTCAATGCATTGCTCACCTCGTTATCCCTTGCAAATGTTGGTATTGATCTATTTTTTAAATCTACTGTGAATTTGCAGAATATCATACCATGATATTTTTAATGCAGAATATCACACTGTGATATTTTCTGCTAACATCCAAGCCCAGTGCTGAGCTGTGCAAATTAGGGATTGGCTTGTCTTCGGAGGCTGATGTTCTGCCTGACTGCAGTATAACTAATGGTCTAAAGCAACAGCCCTGCGAGAAACGCCGCATGCTGCCATGCGTGAGTGGTGAGTGCACTTCCCCTTCCTTCCTCAAGTAGTATCAGGATTGCAGGTGGGGAGCCTTAAAAGGCCCTAGATGAAAAACATACATAACAATTTGGCATCTAGTGGTTTAGCAAATGGAATAAAGATTTTTCTTAACAAAGCCTGGAATGAACTGAGCTGTTCCTCACACAGCCAGGTGAAATAGACATCAGTGTAATTTTTTTAATGGTGATCTATCTGAAGCAGTTCAGAGAGCTGGAACATCCATGCATAAAAAAGGCAAGGAATATATTTGTGTAAGAAAGACAACATTTATAATTTGTTCTTTGTTCCACGTCCCCCCCCCCCCCGCCCCTGTGGAAACACACCAAAATGTATGACACTGAGTTTTTTTGTGCTTCTGTTGACTATTTGGTCAAAGTCCTCAATGATCTTTGCAAATTATGAATTCAATGTGTCAGTACTATCACCCTCACTTTACAGGCATGGACCAGAATATATAGAGAGGACATGAGACATACTCAAAGTTAACAGTAGCCTCAGGCTCCTATGCCCTAACTGTTAAACTGTACTTTGTCTCTGTACTTACTAGGTGAAGCTGAGCTGTTTTGCCTCCCTGACTTAGGGGAACAGTTGCTTTTATCTAATTTTTATCTTTCAACATGCAACCTATGCGAATGGGTGCTTAGCACTCCCTGAAAATCACGGTCTTTTCCAATATCTCAAACTTGGCACTCCAAAATAGAGGGTCCAAAATGCTCAATACTTCTGAAAAGCTCAGGCAGCTTTGAGTAAGACAAAAGACCTACCCCGCCCCCAACTAAGGCCTGCTGCTGACTGACATCCTAGGGACTAATTAGTTATGCCTTTCCCCTTCCTTTTTTTTATTCTATAATGAATAAAAATGCTGTATCTATTCCCTGTATGATTCCTTATACTTCTAAGATGCTCAGACCACACCCATTAGGTCTAAACAGTGCTTCCTCAACTGGAAATTTCAGAAATATGTATACTACACCGTTAGTATATTGCTAAAATCAGGATAGGAAATGAAAGCATCATCCTAATTCAGCTGAGGCTCACCAAACAAAAGAGACTTTGATCCTGAGATCAAATTCAGCTTGGGGAATTATCTGGGGGTGTCTTTAAAGCTTCTGATTTTGGGGGTGGCTGGGGACTGAGTGGACAGGCGTTAAAGGACCATCACAGAGCTCTGAGCAGCCAGCGGCAGAAAATAATGCAGATGCCAGCTGCTCCTTCTCCTTCCTCAAAGCTGCTGCCAGCTGCTTTGTGGGGCTGCTAGGGAAGCCTGGCACCCACTGGCCGGGCTGTGGGCTCTGCTCCTGGCCCGGAGAACATCCAAGCAAGACCAAAGGACCCAGGTAAAGCCCAAAAATGGTGCCATCACCCTTTCTCTTTCTCATGCGCGCTTTTATTCTCTAAATAAATGTGTTATTATCTCCTAACGCACCTTAGCAGTTTAATCCAAAGGTTAGAGGTATGGGAAGATGAGAGGAAGGAGCCACCCTGACTTGTTTTTTTCCCAAAAACCTGTAACGTTGGCCTCCCTCAGGTTTCTTGATATTTTTACTTTTCTGTAGGTTTGGTATAGCTGGCACTGTGAATGTGACTGGTGACGAAGTGAAGAAACTGGATGTATTATCCAACTCCCTGGTGATTAATATGCTCCAGTCCTCCTACAGCACCTGCGTCCTGGTCACGGAGGAGAACAAGGAGGCCATCATCACCCCGGAAGACAAGCGGGTCTGTGCAGCTCCTGCCTTCAGGGGGTTATCGGCTCAGGCAGCAGCAGGTGGCACTCTTGTTTCAAGTATGAAACCTGGGCCTGGCCCCAAAACCAACCCTTCCCGGGGGAATTCAGGAAATTTGCACCATTACTGCATTGTTTTGATTAATAACTGTGGTGGATGCCATGGTTTCAACAGCTAAAGGAGCTGTGGAGGGTAAAATCATTATTAAAGTTTTGTGAAGGGGGGAGGATAATTATTTTGGAGTTTGCTGACACACCCCATATCCCAGGCGTAAGTGTACTATTTCATTCCTTGACTGTCGGTGTAACAGTTTTGGATTACATTAATATTTAGGCAAGATAAAATTAGATGAAAGGCTGGCAGAACTGGGTTTTACATTACATGTCCAGAGGAAACACCTGACTGCTTCATCAGGCTTCCCCCAGGAGGGGATCCTATTGCAGCGAGATACTGCTTGCGCTGATGTAACCTACCCTTTCCCCAAGATGTTTTCTTTCTGCCTTCTTACCCTCAAACCCCACATCACAGGCAAATGCTTTTGTTCGGAACAAAACATAACAAAACAAAACATACTTACTTGAGGAAGATGCTCGCTTCCAGAATGAGTCACTCCTTTTGCTTTCAAGCGATTTCTTTCATTGCTTGGCAGCAGAGGACTGCTCCTTTCTATCATGAGATTTTGTGCTGTCTGAGCAGAAACGTGCCCTCTCCTATTTCTCTGGCAGGCCCTGCAGGGAGCGGGTGTTGTGCTGCATGGCCAGCTGGGTCAACAGCGCAGCTTTCTCTGACAAGCCATGCCAGGTGTGCTTGGAGGGCTAAACACAGTCATAAAAACATGGGTTTTGTCAAGTAAAAGGAAATAATAGCGCAAGACTACATATCATTTAATGCTTCCCTTGCCACTTCTGTTTTAGGGTAAATATGTGGTGTGCTTTGACCCCCTTGATGGCTCATCCAATATAGACTGCTTGGCACCGATAGGAACAATATTTGCTATCTACAAAAAGGTAAGAGGATGAACGAAGAACTCATGGCACGATTCACTTGGTGAAAGCAAAATGTCTTGGGTATATCAACTTGCTTAGTTTCTTTCCTAGGTCCTTTAAGTGTCTTTGGGATCAACAGAGCCTTAGAAAGAGTAGAAAAGGTAACACTAGAGATTCACGTGTGCTAAAATATTGCCTGAATTCCCAGGAAGGGGACACTCAGCCCCACGAAATTGTTAGGTGGCAGCACTTCCCTCCTTCAGACACACAGGCACTTAAATAAAACCCTCTCACCATCAGGCATCTGGTTAGCTCCTTCAGTGATGCTTTACTCACTGCAGGAGAGCTGAGGGGTGTCGCGCTGCCTACAAATCACAGTATTTGTCTTCCCAGATACTGACTGGGGAGGGCTGATGGTCACTGCCTGGACGGTATCACGCTTAGCGGTGTGGTGGCCTCCCGGTGTGAGTTGCTATGCCTGTTAAAGATGTGGGTTTTTAAGCATGCTAACGATGGAGGCCACCTGAGGGTGAAGGAAGCAGTCACCTACAGCCACCAGGGCCCTGCCAGCATGTCTGCTCCCATGGGGCTGCACAGAACAGCAATGGTGCAGCCAATTAACAAATGTTAATAGTTAGAGTCATGCCAAGTCTTGTGATTTGACTGCTAATCTCCCAGCAGTTGGTGTTTTTCCTAAAGCCTGAGCTCACAGTCATATGACTATGGGAGACCCTCAGCCATCACTGTTGTGAAGTACCACTAACAGTACTTGTGACTGCAAAGACTTTGTAGATTCAGACGCTACACTTCAAACATATGAAGGTACATTTTTAAACCCCACTTTCGTCTTTTAACTCATAATTTTCAACTGGCTACTCCTCGTTTTTTACATTTCTGGTAGGTGATACACTAATCATCACTGTCGAGGATGTGCATCTACTAGTAAACCAAACAGTTATGGCACAATCTCAACAGGGTCATGGCACAAGCCAAGTGCTGGCATATGGCTGTCCACACTGTTAATGGTTAGCGCAAACCCCCATCACAGAGGCAGCCCAGGCCAGATGACACTGAGATGATACCTGGGTATGGCTTGTGAAAAGAGCAGCCCAGGGACTACCTCCAGTACCATCTATTACCTTGCTTTTTTCAGGGAATAGAGCTTAGCTGTATGGATACAATCCATGTCATATGCCCTTATAAGCACAGGGGCACTCACCCTTTTCATTTATCTCTCTAAAGATAGCCTAGAAGATGACAGCACTTCCCAACATTTACAGTAGGCAATAGTTGTGTTGTCCACTATTCTTAAAGGTAGTAAGCACCATCTTACAAATACTAAACCTTAGCCTTCTGTTTAGAAGTGTTGTGTTTGGTTACTCTGCATAACTATAAAGGCAAGTGCTCAGTGTATAATAAATATATATATATATTTATATATATCTACAGCACTTCCCAACATTTACAGTAGGCAATAGTTGTGTTGTCCACTATTCTTAAAGGTAGTAAGCACCATCTTACAAATACTAAACCTTAGCCTTCTGTTTAGAAGTGTTGTGTTTGGTTACTCTGCATAACTATAAAGGCAAGTGCTCAGTGTATAATAAATATATATATATATTTATATATAT
>NW_008794083.1:1571233-1580832 GCF_000699145.1 Aptenodytes forsteri
GCACCATCATACAAATACTAAACCTTAGCCTTCTGTTTAGAAGTGTTGTGTTTGGTTACTCTGCATAACTATAAAGGCAAGTGCTCAGTGTATAATAAATATATATATATTTATATATATTTAATATACTCAGTGTATAAGTAAATATAGCTTAGCAGGTTGAAATACAGGTTAGATTTCTCTACCATCTTTAACTCACCTGTTAATGTGTGTAAAGACTACAGACTGCCCAGTCTTCCTTAGGATTCTGCTTCAGAATAGGAACATTTCCCAAAGAACTCATGTCTGTCCCAAATGCTCAAGTTTTCAATCAATTTTCTGATCCTTCCATAGTTCTTGTTGTTCTAATATGTATTAACATATTTGTTGTAAATTACTGTTTCTAAGTTACTGGTTTTCATGTGGGTGGATACCCTTCAGCGCTTCATAAAAAGAAAATTACATTGCTTTGTACAAATGCTTCATATCCAAATGAAAACCCTGCTGCTAGGATGAAGCACAGTTTGTCAATTACAAGAACAACTTATCAATTTTCCCTGGAAAGTTAGAAACAATGTTGAATTTACAGACTTTCACTTGCATAATTCTTTCCATTAAAATGCTAATTCCAAAGTACATGTTAATTAATGCGCCTTCCTCTCAGACAAGACAATTTCATAGCAACGCTATTAACTTCAAACACTATTAACTTCAAACCCTTTGAAATAATGAAATAATAATAAGTGCTTTATTGATTGTTACTGAAGGGTAATGTGAAAGGAATAAAAGTGAGATGTTTATCCCAGTGGATGAGAATCACTTAAGAAAGAAAATATAATTTCAAGACATTTAAGGTTCATGAACATCATTTTGGAAAAGCTAGAACAACTGTAATTCTAAAGGATGATTCTTAGCACCTGTCTGATATTTGGTATCTTCCAATTCTCAGATGATCGCATGACTGATTTTCTCACCATGTCAGCACCTGAACTTCATTTCCAAAGGCACACCCTCCAGAACTAAAGTATTTGCCTCATTTTAGGAAAAAAAGATAATCAGCACTTTTCTACAAAGGCCAGATTTAGTTAATACATTTCAAACCTGAAAATGGTTCTCTGGCTGCTCCCAATCCAGAGATACCACCATGGTGGCAGGTACCATCGCTTCCTGCCAGAAAAGCACTGCATCAGTTTCTTAGAGAAAACCACCGGGAAATAAATGCCATCTTAGGTTTATTTAATTTTCCACCTGGCTTTTACTTTCTGAAGCATGGTAATATTGTTAAAAAGACCAGAAACATCAGAAAAGTGGGGCTGAGGGAGGAGCCTTGCTGAATCAGCAGGAGCCAGAGCAAGAGATAGGACCTTGACAGTCACTGCTGCTGAGGGGCTCTCAGCTGCTGGAGCGTCAGGATGTGGTGACAATAAGTATTTTTTGCTTGGATTCTTCCCAATTTTTCATGCCACTGAGCTGAAACTACAAGTCTCAATTCATACTCCACATATATGCCATGAAACTCTGCTGCTTTGTTTCATTCTGGTTTTAATTTGTAACATTGCCCAGTGCCCCAGATGTATTTTATTTCCCCCCTCTTCATTGTCATGAGGACAATGTCCTCCCCTCCATGTGGTCCCTCACAGAGAAGGTGTAGGAATTCAGGGCAAATGCAAAGGATGCTCATGAAACACATGATACAAAGGGAGACCTGGAAACCAAGTCCTTCCGGAGCTGCTCCCAGAGCTCATGAGGACTCCCTCATGTGATGTGGGCAAATCATACATGCAAAAATTTTCAAACTCAGATACCACCTGAGGGTACCCCTATAGCCAGACTCTGCGGACCTTGTTTCATCTGCTTCACACCAACGAGCCAAAGTGACTCTGTCAACACTTGTCAGAGCTTCTCTGCAGTCCCTCCACCTATTTCCGTGCTTTGCATAAAGAACTCTAAAAAGATTTCACTACCGCCATCTTATAGTCAAAATATAATAGAAAGGAAATCCCTCTGTGCATCAGAAAGAAGTGAAAATATTCAGCAGCTATCGGTCTACCGGCCAGTTTAATTCCCTGGTTTGTTTCACAGTACATGGTATTTGGCAGGACAAAAATCCTGCAGTCCTAACGATGAAATACCAGCTGATCTCTAGCTTTTTTACATTCTGACAAGCTCTGTGAAATGTTTGTTTGAGACTGAGCTTTCTTCCTTCCTTTTGGAAGCTGGCTCTTGGAAACACAGTTGTGAATAAGGATGGAAAAACAAGTGAATTCTGCCCAACTGTCCATCTCCCAAGGGAGGATCAGAATAGTCAACAAATATGTGGTTTCTCAGCCATATAAACATAGAAAATGCATTTAAAAGATAGGACTGAAAGCTCATCTCAGAAAAATATATTTTAAATCAATATCATATGTAACCAGCACCTACATATACTGTATACACACCATGTTCTATAAAACAAACCTCTTTACTATATTTATACAAAATTAATTTTTATTTAATGAGGAAAGCATACAAAAAGCTAGGAGAATCATATTATGTTTGCAACTAGTGATGTAAATGTATGTTTAATTCTGCATTTAATATTGCAAATAATTAGTCTACTATAGACAACCTTTGCTTTTGATGTTAAGATGTATGTGCCATGGGGGTATATTTTTTAAAGAGAAGATGCTATGTAGGGTATAATAGTTGGTTCTCTAAAAGATTGTTTAGCAAAGGATTAGCCACTAATATTCAGTATTCAAAGCTCTGGAATATACAAACAGGGGTTTTAACTAGCCTTCCTTCATTATGTGCATTATAACCTCTCTGAATAAGCAGCTTGACACAGAGTAATTCCAAGGGACTGCGTACCAGATGTATTTGTACATGCTATATTTCAGGTCCCATGAAGCACTGGTTGGCAATTGGATTTTTTTCCACAGAAGAACTTGCCAAAATAATAATAATAAAAAGTTTTGAGCAGAATACAGCTAAAAACTGTAAGCTGTAACAAAAGTAACAAAATCTTTCAGCTGAAAATGAAAACATTTTGACATGGAATTACTGTCTTCATATGCCATGAAAGATGTAGTTTTGGTGTCCCACATCTCAGTTTTCCTCTAGATGTTGGCATACAATGATGAACAGGATCCCCCGGTTACCCTTAGCCTTCCACCTTGCTAGGACCCTGATGGGCACCCTGAGAGTTCCATGCCATGGGGAACAGCAGGGAATTTATCTGTTTGTTGGAGGAGAGGTGTTTTCCTTTGGAAAATATCTGTGGAAGGCATTTTTGATTTTTTAAAGAATTTACTCAATATTAATGAAATATTTTATGAATATAAATAAAATATTTTATTTCCTACACAAACCAGTATCAACTGTTTTTTATTTTTTTAATCAGATATTTTGGGCTAGACCTGCTATTTCTATTTAGCTGCTACTCAGTCTAATTAAGCCCATGCAATCACTGAGAAATTATCTGAGTTTGGAACAATAAAACGCTAAACCAGGGCCTGAAGAAAGGATCTGAGGGAGTTCTCATTTTAATTCCTCGCGAACCACCATCAAAACATCCACAGAAGACCCACCACAACTGACAAGCTTTTAAAGAAACATTAATATCAAGCATTCCCTACGCATTTTGTAATCCCAGGAAGTGAAGGCTGGAGCCAGCCTTCCCAAGTAGTCTTGGCTGTTCTCCTTTCTAACCCCACCAGTCAAACTCTTGTAAGCTGTGGCTGAGGCACACCCCCAGAGCTGCCAGGAAATATTTGCACCAGTTCTGCCTGGGCTATTGTTGTTTAGTGCCAAATCAAAATACAAATGTCAGAAATTGATCAAAAGCCTGAAGTAAAATGCCATGTGGATGTTCTATGTAGAGTTATATATGCATACGTGCACACACTCACACATTACATATGCAAGTGCATTTGTTATTTTATATATAATATGAACATTTATATCACTTCAGTTACCCATCTCTCCACCAGCAGAGACCAATGCACAATCTTGGTTCCATCATGTTGCACCATCTACCTTTCAGTTCTGCATTACTGGAAGCAATTTGTCTGTAATGTTAATTACTGCATTCACCTCACAGTCATTCCCTCTGAGAGGTGTCAGTATGATAGCTTATGTTTACATTTACAGAAAATTAGTACCTCTGTTCTGTCTCAGATTTCTGATGATCTTGAATTAATAGACTGGGCTGTAATGCTAAGGTATCAGCTTTGTTGCAGGTATCGTATTGATTGCGTGACGTATAAAATTACAAACTCTCAATGTCCTGTCCCAGCGCGCACATGTATTTGCACCAAACTTGCCCTGAACTAGTGGGAACAATCTCTATTTTGGTTGTTTCAAAGGCCTGCATAGACACAAAAAGGAAATCTGCCCCACATTATTATTGAAGTGTTGTTTTTATTGTTTCTTACAAGAATTTAACCTTCACTCCAATGGTAATTTTTCCCCAGGAAACAGCTGACAAGCCCTCTGAAAAAGATGCTTTGCAGCCAGGACGCAATATTGTTGCTGCAGGCTATGCCTTGTACGGCAGCGCTACACTGGTCGCCCTCTCCACAGGGCAAGGAGTGGACTGCTTCATGCTCGATCCGGTACAGTCACGGTGTTAATCACATTGCCACTATCTTTTAGAGCGTTCCGTGCTTGGGTTTACTCATTTTTGTTACTCCTTGTCTCTGTAATCTAGGCAATCTACGCGATTCTTTTTTTCACCCACGTCCTGGAGCATCCCACCTCCACCTTACAAGTATTTAATAATATGAGTATGTTGGTTGCAATACCTCTGTTTGTTTTTTTCTACTCAGTGGAAGAGAGTTTAAGTTAAATAGCATTTGAAACCCTGCTCATTCAAACCAGACTGCTGGTTTGCACAAACACTTTAGAAAATTTACTCTGAACGGTGTCTTTGCCTCAACTTAAAGGACTCCTGCTTTTTTCTCGTTCTTGCTTTTTCTGTCTGTAGAAGAACCTCAGCATGTTCAGTGTTTAGCCTGGGGCAAGGACCATTTGTTGATACAGTTCATGCAGAGTCATGTCTGATTTCCTGAGTGCAATTTAGTTTTATGGCTAAGTCCTCTAAGCTGCATGCCCAACGATTTCCAAAAGCACAACCGTACCCAATTGGACATGTGCTGGCCCTCGGTACCCAGCCCAGGAGCCCAGCAAGTGTTACTGGAGGAATGCAGGAAGATCACTCATTTGAGAAACCAGCATTAGATGTGGGCAATAACATAGGAGTTCTTTTTGATAAAAGGATGCATTATTATCAAAACTCCTTTTAACCTTTATAAATAGGCTCATTCCAAGAGGGAAGAACTGGCAGCTGAACTGCTCTGGTTAGAGACAAAAGAAGAGAAGGTGGAAGTTGCGCTCAAACTGCAGAGAGCAACACCTAGGGGTAGCTGACCACATTCACTTTAAGATACTTAGACAAGACAGGCAGGAAGAGTTCAAAAATCAGAAGGCAGTGTAATTTCTTAATTGGTAACCTTATGATTTGTGGACAGAGATCCACAATCCATCTGCTTTCAGGGCTGACTGGTGTTCATTTGATATGCTAACTATTATAGTCAAAGTGCTTTTTGTTTATACTACCAATGTGTCGAGTTTTCATGAACGCAGATTCTGTGCTTTCTGCTCTGTTTGAAATACTGTGAAGTTGTAGACAAGACTGGTGCTGAAAGGACCAAGCTGTGCTAGCGTTTCTGCCATCTCTAGTGTGACAACTACACAAAGTCAACAAAATGTTCTGCTGCTTGCTAATAGCTGGTCTATCCTGTTCTTCTGTAGGGTCTCGGTGAATTTATTTTGGTGGACAGAGATGTTAAAATCAAGAAGAAAGGGAAGGTATACAGTCTCAATGAAGGTTATGCGAAGTATTTTGATCCTGCAATGACAGAATATTTACAAAAGAAGAAATTCCCTGAGGTAAGAAAATATTAGCACTGTACCCAATGTACTGTGCGCTGGCAAGCACTGCCTTCCACGCAGTCCTGGCCAATTGGAAAGGTTTTGAAGGTGTCACTGAGTTCAGCCCCATGTAACCCTTTCGTTCCATCAGGTCCATTTTGGGTATGGTATGTGTTTGGGTATTGGTACCCATTTTGGGTATCTGATGTGCTGGTTTCTGGTGCCCTGACATCTTTTATAACTTAGACTTCGGTAAGTAAATTCATAGCTTGTTTGTCACTGCGTGGAGGAAAATGTGCTGTACATGAAGAACCAGGTTTTTCAACAAAGCTCTGAAACTGTGCCAGCAAAATGTGGGGGCACCCTTGTTTCCTAGCTTATCTGAATATGCAGTTCAGTCATATGTGCAGCTGGGCATTTGGGGCTAGATTCCACGTACTGCCCAGAAGGTGCGTGCAGGGATCTGGGTGGCATGACCTTCTCCTTCCTGTACATCCTTGCATCTGAGAAATGCAGTATTACTCTTGCACTGACTCCTTGCATCATATGGAGCACGAACCAACCCATAGGCTGAAAAAAAAAAGGATGTGAAGCACAATTTCACTATATTCTGTTGTTAAGAGGATTATACTCTATCCCTCAGAGAGACAAAGCTGACAACATCCCGTATCTGATGAACTTCCTCATGGGGACATACAGCTCTGTATGGCCTCTAGTCAATGCGAGGAGGACACCACACAAGCTCTCAATGTGGAAAGCTGGAAGCTATCTAGAAAGTGTAGCTATGTGACCAGTAAATTGTAACAAAATATGGTGACACCTAACAGCTCAGGACTGAATTTGGCCAGAAAACTGGTTTTATTGCTCTTCTTTTTAAAAAAAAGCCATAGGATTATTTTTTAAGCTATTAGTTGTCGAGAATACTTACACAGGGCTCATGTAAAAATCAATGTATCCAGCAGAAAACTTCAGGGTGCTGTACAAGGGAAATGCAACAAGTAAGAGTTTAAACCATGGTTCTGTGAGAAGCTCCTTCTGAGCTGAAAATCTGAATTTACTACATTGGATACAGTTGCAATGCTGACCTCTTATCAAAACCTCTTTTCCATATTACTCAGATTGTCACTACAGAGGGTGTTACACCACAGCATTTAAAATATATTCATTTTGAATATTTGAGGTTATTCTGAAACTTCAAAGTCTGCTTTCAGTCCAGCTGTGAGAGAAGCAGAAGCCCATGACACAACTTTCATACATACTTCCTGAAAACTAATCCAGCTGGGAAAGAGAAGAAGATCTGTGCTTCTCATTTTGCTCACATTATGCTGAGCTATGTATTCACTATAATGGACTAACACTGGATTTATTAATTTATGTTATTGCAAACCACCCAAGTGTTGTTTGAAGTAAAACTCTTAAACAAATAATCAACCCCAGGCAACTATAAAAAGACTGAAGAGATTTCAAACTCAGTGGAAAGACCAGACAGAGTTATTTCACCACAGGCTCAGTGAGGACAGCTCTATCGTGATTCACTAAATCCTTAGGTTAGGACATACAGGAAAAACCTCATTTGCAAACACTGTTTTATCTCAAATCCGTGCTTCATTTGAGGAAAACCTGTTGAAAGTGTTGTTGCACTAATACAACGGAAGTTGGCAGAAGGTATTTTGTTACTTTAAAGCAAGCAGCACAGTAGTGCATGGGTTTTTTGGGGCAGGGGAAGCCTCCTCAAGGGTGCTGAGCAAGCACATCACTTTGCTGCTCTGAGATGTAGGGTTGCCTGCATGAGAAGGACCAAGGCACCAATGTTACAGCCACAAAGCACAAGGAAGCGCCCTGCCCATCAGAAAGCTTTTTATGAACCTGAGTTTTGGAAACAGCATAACTCAGTTCCTTGATTTTAAAAGGACGTTATATTTGCATTGTGGGAGGCCAAGAGAAAGAAGGTGTTGCCACTCTTCCATAGCATGGAACCTGCTTCCTGGCATCATCTGTAAGCCTTACCAGCTACAGCTACATTGCTGATGCTCCTACCTTCCCTGCAGCGCCCAGGTGGAGCACTGCACAGCTTTGGTCTTTGTCTTCTTCTCCTCAGCACACAGAAGGGCAGTGGGGGGTATCTGCTGGGTATACCCTGCCTGTGACTTGAGGGGGGACTGACGTGTGGGGCATGGGGTCCCCTTCTTACCCAGGTGGACCACTCTCACCCTATGGCCTTCTGGCCACTAGAAGCCAAGAGACTAGGCATTAATTTCAGCTACTTGTAATTTTCTTATTCCTTTTTTTCCTTTGATCCTGCCTCTATTTCCTCCTTCCTGTGGTTCTTGATCAACATGCTGTTCAGATGACTCTCTAACATTGCCACAGAAAACTGAAAAGTTAAAAATACAACAGACAAACAAAGTAGGTTGTTGTCCACAACATGTCCCGTGTTCTGTATCATTGTCATTGGTGACCAAACATTACAAATCAACTGTTTATGTGGAGAGGAGAGATTTTTCCTTACTATCTAACAACAGTATCCCAGATCAGACAGTTTGGATTACAAAGCCATGTTGACCCTCAAAGTTTCTTGTGGAACACCATTCACCTAAGGCATCAATTCTGAATTAAAAGCACTGGAAAAGTGCTGCTGTTTTGCAGGTCAACTGTAAACCTCCTACCATTGTCATGTGGATCTTAGTGGGAAATATTTGCCTAGACACACCTATTCTGGAACAAGAGTCCAGAATAAAGCTAATTTTTTGTTAAGCATCACAAAATCTCCTGCTGCTTAACCAGCTTGAAGAGCAAGCTGCTATTTGCAAGGCTGCTTGTAATGCAACACGTTTACCGCAGTCTGCACTGTATAATGGGCACTGCTGGGCCAAGAACGGTTTCTGCGCACATCTCTCTCTAATTCCTTCCCAAAGTGAGTTCTTCCTCCAGTAATGCTTGCAGGGCCCTAGCCTCTAGCTGGCACTGGTTCACTGAGGGTAGAACTCAGAAACATGCTGTGGGCACCGTCGTACTTTGCTATTCCACCCATTTTTATCTTCACTTCATACGGCCAAAGTTGAGTCTCATCACAGCTTGTTGATTGAGAGCCATGCAATGGAAACTCCCTGGTTAAGGATTTGTCTTAGCAATGCCAACAAAAACTTACAATTAACAGCACATTTCAGCATGAAGCATTCTTCTGCCAGCCAGCCCAGCTGTGCCTGAGTGACATACAAAAGCTAATAAAAACACTGTGCTTTTGTCACCATAACTGTATGTGGAGGGAGTGATGCAGGGTGTTGCTTCTGTAGTCTGTAGAAAAGACTTTTTTCACCCCACTCTCCTAGTCATCATAGTTATGCAAGAAAAACATGGTCTCATTCTGATGTGGAGGAACAGAGCTGTCAGAAATCACAGAATCATAGAATCATAGAATCATAGAATCATAGAATAGTTTGGGTTGGAAGGGACCTCTAAAGGTCATCTAGTCCAACCATCTAGTGAGCAGGGACATCTTCAACTAGATCAGGTTGCTCAGAGCCCCGTCCAACCTGACCTTGAATGTTTCCAGGGATGGGGCATCCACCACCTCTCTGGGCAACCTCTTCCAGTGTTTCACCACCCTCACCTTAAAAAATTTCTTCCTTATATCTAGTCTAAATCTACCCCCTTTTAGTCTAAAGCCATTCCCCCTTGTCCTGTTGCAACAGGCCCTGCTAAAA
>NW_008794083.1:1583227-1606265 GCF_000699145.1 Aptenodytes forsteri
TCTACTCTCCTGAGGTCCAGGGTAGTGAGCTTGCTGTGCGCCCTCCTCGGTGCCCTAAGGATCTTGAACTCCACCATTTCGTGGTCACTGCAGCCCAGGCTGCCCTTGAGCTTCACATTCCCCACCAGCCCCTCCTTGTTGGTGAGAACAAGGTCCAGTGTAGTACCTCTCCTTGTTGGCTCCCCTACCACTTGGAGAAGGAAGTTATCAATCATCGACGATGATAGTAGATCAGTAGAATAAAGAAATGAGAAAGTGACTTCCATCACATTGTGAAGAAAAAAATCACAGGACCTATCTGTTATGAGCCATTTTTGTTCCTCTGGGTTAAGCAATGAGAAGCAGTGGAAATGGTGAAACTAAGAGCAATCACAGGTTTATTCGAACACCATGGATGCTGACCAAGGGAACATCAAGGTTCTCCAACTCTTTCATTAGCATCAGCTGAACCAGTGCGAAGTGCTCACTGCACAAACACACAGCTTGGCATTACTCAGAACTTGGGATGAATTTCCCTAGCGTTCATGCTCTGTTATTTTGTTTGAGAAGAAAGCCTGGGCAGTATGCCAACACGCATGCAACACCTATTAAGTTTCTCATCTGTAAGAAAAATACATGAGTGTCCAAACTGGAGAAACAAGAAATAACATTTCTAACTAAAAGGACTATTTATTCCTCCCATGCAGATAGCTGGATGCTAAGGGAAGTGAAAATTTTATTTCAGTCTGTGGTTCAAGTGATAGCTGTACCCAAATGGAGGAATTTCTCTTCTGTATCTTTTCTCAGCACAGTCTCAGCATGGTGTTTCTAGCAAGAGAATTTCTATCAGGGTAAGAAGCAACTAAAATTGTCAGTGGCATCTTGTCAGCTCCACATAACACTGCCCATACACACGTAAGTTGTGTAAATGACCTGCACGCGAATAGGAAATCCAGCACATCCAAAACATATCTGATGATTTGTACACAGGAGGCTCAGCTGTGCAGCTCATGGTCAGTAAATTTTATACATGTGGGTTGCAGACTCCTTATTTGATAGTGCCATAGAAGCAGTCCTTAGCAGTCTGTTTCAGGGCCTGCTTATGACCGATACACTATGACTTTTCTTAATGTTTAACAAACTTTTCTTAAGACTTGCTTCATCACCTTCTGAAACCATAAAAGACAGCTCTTCCTTTGATTGTATTTTTAAAGGTAATTTTAGACTGTAATCACATCTTTCCCTGAAAATTGTCTTTTCTTAAACTGCAAACTTGCTTCGGTCTCTCTTTAACACCTCTTAAGGTGTTTTTTCCACAAGTCCCACGTGCAAACAGCTGCGAGATAGAGATGCTACCATTTGAAGTCTAAATATGTAATTATTTGAGGGTAAGCCATGAAACATAAGGGATCAAATACTTAAAAGTATTGTTCAGTTGTGCCTGGAAGCAATAGGGCCAGGTTTAAACAAAACTAAATATAAAAGCTCCAGGCTGTGTCTTATCCATCATGTCTTTCACACTTTGTATTGTTTTCCTCTGAATTTTCAATAGTTCTCTTATATTTAGTGTCTTAGGACTCAAATTCCTCGCACTGTGTTGCATTATATTGTGCAATTTCATGAGAATCTCTTCCCATTTTAAAAGAGAGTAAATATCAAAATTTCACAGTGGTATAGAACAGTTTGAGAAAGTGATTTCAAAATAGAATTATGTTTTTCTTTATCTGTGTTTTTTCCTCCCACTTGTGGATTTTTGTCTCCCAGCTAACCTCATGATTTTGCTGGGAAGGGTGACTAACTTGTGATGTCTGAAGGTCTCTATGTATTTCTCTGGATCTAGTATCAGAACAAGGTGAGCTTTGCAGAAAGCACTCAGATCTTTTATTAGACAACTGATCCAGACAGAAAAAACACACAGAGGTCTTTTCAAACTTTTAGCATGGCAATACACAAATATATTATGCGTATTAAATGTACATGAAGTCCCAGTCTCTAGTAATTTTCCGGGGAAACGAAAATTCCTCCTCTGCTTCATTGAAGACAGAGTGAGAGATATCAAAGGACCAATAGACTTCTTGGCATAGCAGCTTTCAAAAAGCTTTCCTTCAGTTTACATTTGTATTGTATATCTCCCTTTCATAAAAGTATGGCGAAGCGTCACTTTTCTCAGGTGGACCTTATTTGGTGTATATAACTTCTATTTGTGCAAAACACCTTGCTTGTCTTCTGTATTTCCTACCTTACCATTTTTGTGACCAGCAAACCTGAGACTGATATGAATACTTCCCTGATTGCTTTCACTAAAATAACCTCTCCTTCAACAACATTAATTTCTAAGCTGAGCGCAAGGAAAATCACATTCATGAATAAATTGCTATCTCCCAAACTAAGCTGCAGAATGAATGCTATGACCAATTTCACAACTTGACAAACAAGCTAGAATGCAAAAGCTGGAGTCCCCTGGGAACCATCTGGACGTGTAGTGAAAAGTGACATCCTTCCTCATGCCCTGGCTTAGGAACCAGTAAAGGATGAGCAATCATATGGGTACCTTGTTCTGATAATGTGAAGAAGCTTTCACTCACTGTTTGCAGCCCTTGCTTTTTCACAGGTTGGGGGTTGATAGCAAATTGTGCACTCAAATTACAGGCACCCTGGTTTCCATACTGTGAATGCAGCTCTTTAAAGTCCGTATTTTAGAACCCTGTAGACGATCACTACATCTTACAAAAGGCTAAGCTTCAGGCTGGTTTAGGCATTTACAGTGTCCATAAGCAGCCATTGATTTAAGCAGCTTTCATTCCTGTTTCATAACAAAATTACATTTTGCCATGCTACCAGCTGTCTAGCCTGGTAGACATAATGCTTCACTGTATGTTTTTCAGGATGGCAGTTCCCCATATGGTGCCAGGTATGTGGGCTCCATGGTAGCTGATGTTCACCGTACATTGATGTATGGTGGGATCTTCATGTATCCTGCTAATCAGAAGAGTCCTAAAGGAAAGGTAAATCATTTGACTTACTCTCTGGTGAACTTAGTCAACCTAATACCTCTGTTTTTTCCCCCAAGATGTAAAGGAATAGTTTAGATATATAAACAGATAATAATTTTCCATCCCTGGAGGAAATTATTAATGGATACAATGGTCAGCAATCTAATTTAGGCAAGAAATTTAGGCAATTGCCAATTTAGGCCAGAAATCTTCCTGCGTGCTTTTATACTACAAACTAGTCAAATGTTTTTCACTGCAACCAAGGGCTTTATTCATTTTTCTAAAGAGAAACATTTCAGTACCACAGAAAGCCGTCGAGATACCTATGCACAGGTGGCAGATACAGCACAGGCCTAAGGAAGACCTCTGCACTTTATACTGGCAACTAGTCCAGGTGGGATATGCTGAACTCCAGACAGGGTTTTGTATATGGATGCCGGGATATGCTGAACTCCAGACAGGGTTTTGTCCAATATTAGACAACTGAGTTTGCCTACCTACTGTTTCCAAAGGGTACTGAGCTTACTATCACCAGCCCTGCAAACACAGGCTTCTGCTAACTGATCTGAAAGACGGTCAGTGGAAGGTGAGTTTCACGTGTGCCGAGATCAGTATTCTGGGAAAAGACAATTTCCCATTTGGACGCCTGTACAAAAGACACTGTGACTTGATGCAGTGCAATGCAATGCAGTGACTCCCTGAATCTGCTGGGCTGTGGACCATAGTCAACTTCAACTTTTTTCCTGCAGCATCAGATACCCTCATTATCAAACTTCTAAACAGATATGTTTTAAAAGAGATCTGGTTATACAGCTGATCTGTGGACCACCAGTAACGTGCAGGTCGTGCTTAGGAAATGATTGGCTCAATGCATAATAGATTAGCCATGGTGTTCTGACTCCAAGACCTTCTTCTTTCCTGGTCAGTACCATACTTAAAATCTTCTATTCAAACATTGTTGTATCCTTAGCTGGTATGTGCAGGGATTTGCCCTCATAAAACTACTTGCCCCATCTCCCACACTGGTATCAGAACACCCTGATGTCTACAGTTCTTTAGGGACAGAGGACTACCGGTTCCGTCCTGGTGAGCATGTATTTATCACAATAAGGGCAGGTCAAAGTGGTCTGGGAAACAAAGAGAACAGGAAAAGAACTCTTTTTGGAATACACAACAGAAAATATCTGCATGTTTGTCCAGGCAACCTTGGTTTAAATATTTGATTACAGCATCCCAGAAAAAAACCAACCAACCACCACCAACAACAACAACAAAACCCCCCATTAAACAGTGTGGATCTGTTTGTGTATCAGAGCAAGAGACAAAAAAGGAATTTGCTGTGTGTGGAAGAAGTGGGTTTGCTGACTGGCCTCTTCAAATCAAACTTTTTGTTTTGAAATCTGTGTTAAACCATTGTTGAAGAGAAAAGATGAGAAATGGGACAAAATAACAAATATACAAAGTACTTACATAATTTTATAGAAATCAAGATTTCTGCATGAGTTAGCCTACATTGACTATGAGATTGATCTGGCTTGCACTGCCATAGTAGAGACAGTAATAAAAGAAGCAAAACTGTATTACCATTACAAATAAAAGTTTTCTTTTTTCCCTCTCAGAGTGCAGGTGTATACAGGTCTTTTCACATAAACCTCTTCTTGTTGGAGAGATAATGCCTTTGTGGCAGGTGTCCTGATCATCATCCCCCTGAAAGACAGCCTATGCATTTGGATAGAGAGCTGAGAGGAAGCAAATGTCAGTGGAATTGATCCAAAGGCTTTAGAGCAAATGTAAATGACATGCATGTAGGCCCTAGCATATAGAGCTCCTTCTTTAAGTTAAAGAAAGAATAAGAACAAAATGGTCAATAACCAGTGCAGAACCAGCCAACAAATAGATCCTCTTTTCAAACCAGATATGTTAAATAATATTTTTTATGAACTTAAGGCTTACAGTTCTCTCCTAGCTGAAAAATGTTAAACCTATCTGAAGACAGAGCCCATATGAAGACCCCTAAGTGCAACTGCATTACTATCTGAAAGAAAACCGCTTTTCTTAAGCCATGTAGTCACAGTTAAGCAACAAGAAACTCAACATGTGGTTCCGCAGTAGCATCACTGCTGTTTTCTGGCTCATGATCTTCCAAAAGCTGACCATGCACTAAGGAGAACAACAAAGGCTATGGGTCCTATGTTGCCTGTCAGATGGAGTCCTTGTACCAGAAGTAGCACTTCTGGTAGTGGGCTTTAAAGATAAGAATGAAGGTAATATGTGCTATTTAAGTTTGTGATATATCATGGTTTTATTACGAACAGCGTGATAAGGGAATGATGGGTAGCAAAGTCCTGTGTCCGACCCATTTCTTTGTCTCTCTATACAGTTGCATTCTGTCACGTTTCCTTTTCCTTAGAAAATATTCTCTCCTTTGCACGTATGAAAAGCCCTTGAAACATACTATGTACTAACATTGTCGTACATGAACACTTCATAGACTGTCAAAGATTCAACTAAACCTGCAGAAATAATGTCTGTTAAAAAATAACCAGCTATCATCTATGTCCTTTTAAACACAGAAACTTTTGGCATATGTCCCAAATAAGTTTGCATTCCACCGGAACACCAGAGGTAACATTTTTAAAGATGTGAACAGATACCAGGGTCCAAACCAAAAGTGCCTCCATACCTAAAGGAAAAATTTGCTTTTAATAATTACTGCAGTTACTTCGGAAAACAGAGTCACTATCTGGATGAGTTCAGGCCACTAATACCTATTCACATTTCTGAAGGCTGCAATCAAATCCTGAAATTTGAAACTGGGAGCATCGAGTTTTAAACTCCAAAATAGCCTGACCAAACACAATGCAATTACCCCAAACTCTGAGGTAACACATAAAGTCTGTACACGGGAAGAGATTTTGACTTTTCTTTCCTGGTACTGTTAACTTAGCTGGCTTAACTCTTTTGCTGATGTCTGTGGGCCCAACAGCTACTTCTGACATTTTTGAAAAAATACAACTGCACTGATGCTGCACATCAGTACATCAGCTTGGAAACGATGGTGGTGACACTTGGATGCAGGGTCAGTACACTCTTCCTTGAAACAGAAGGAGTGAAGGGAGGTGACAGGAGGAGAGGGAAGAAGAAGGAGCTGATAGAGAGACATTGCTACTTAGGTCAACTGATGTTTGGTACAAAATTTTCCAAAATAACAAAAGGAAGGTTAGGTTCCGGTAAGTCCTTTGGTGTAATTTCCCCCAAAGGCAATCACATGTTCCCTCTTTCTTTCTAGCTTCGACTTCTCTATGAGTGCAACCCTATGGCTTTCATCATTGAGCAGGCAGGTGGGATGGCAACTACAGGCGCTGAGGCGGTGTTGGATGTGAAACCTGAGAGTATTCACCAGAGAGTCCCTCTTATCCTCGGGTCTCCAGATGACGTGCAGGAATACCTCGCTTGCGTACAGAAACACCAGAAGACCAGCTAAAGGCTTTTCCACATCAAACCTTGCTCATCCGTCTTCAGTCTACAGGAAAAGCTGTACCTTTCAAGATGGTGGATTCTAGCAATTAGCACCCATCTCTCAGTGAAAATCACACTTTATGAGAACAAGAAAACTAGTGAGAATGGCTGACGGGAAAAACAAAAATTTCATTTCTCCATGCAGACAAATGTAAAAATCCTTTAACTCTGATTTATGCAGTGCAAATGTAGAGACAGAGGCCTGATTATTAAAGAAGTGACTTACTTTATATAATATTAACAAAAAGAAGTGGATTGTGTCAGTACCCCCATTTGATCTGAAGCTTTACACCTGACATTACATGGTTGAAATTGTTTGAGACGGGATTTTCACATCAACATTTGCAATGCCATTATCTGGATTTTCTGCCAGAGGTTTTGTTGCAGGTGCTTTTTATCTTGCCAGCCCTGAGAAGACACCTGACATTACATGGTTGAAATAGTTTGAGACGGGATTTTCACATCAACATTTGCAATGCCATTATCTGGATTTTCTGCCAGAGGTTTTGTTGCAGGTGCTTTTTATCTTGCCAGCCCTGAGAAGACCAAAAGTCTCGTGCTGCCTGAAACAGTGTTTTTAAGCTCCAAATTATATATGTCTTGGGTAATTAATAAAGATGAAAAGGCTGCAATGTTGCCACGGTATTTCAATTCTCATAAGAACAGGAAAATGCCTTGTGTTATCTACAGACACGTAACCTTCAATGGCACAAATTACAATACACCGTTGCTACGGATGTGACAGTCAAATCATGCGTATTCCCTGTTTATCCATTGTCCTCTGCAACAGAAGATGAGCTATTGCCACAAAGCCACTGTTACACTTCCATTTTCTTTTACTTCGGAAGGTTCTCATTTCGGATTGAAGCATACACGCTACACTGCCGTTCCTAGCCACCTCCAGCACACCCGTCCTGTTGGTGCCCTAGTGCCACGTCTCAGACTTGGCACTGCCTAAGGATATTGGGAATCAGCTCTGAAACTAGCAGGCACTCATTGACCAATGAGAGCAAAAATTATTGATTAAAAGAGATGTGTGATTATGTTAAATGATAAGGGTGTGAAAACTGGGGTTTAGGCCACTTTAAGTATTAGACATCCTGATGCCTTTATAACCCTCCTGTCTCCATTATATGGACCTTTCTTTCGGCGACCATCTTGCCGTAAGCAGCTCCTGCCCCATCTGCTCATTTTCACCCCTGCTCCACACTCCCAGCCTTGCTGGTACAAGACTTTATTGAGAACACTCTGTGAATTACATTAGGACATAGATAGGAGTTAAAAATACTCCTGCCAAGAAACTCCAATGGTTACTTTTAAACTTACAAGTATGTTCTATTATTCATAAAGAAGAGGCAGGCTGAATAAAGACAGAAAATTATACAGGACAGGTATTTACCCTTAGGTATTGTTATCCCAGGGGTGAGGCTATGATTTCAGTGCTGCTTCAGATATCAAAGCACTCTTTCTGCAGGTCTTTATCTGGCACTCTTTAAAGCTCTAACAGTGACAACTGCCCAGGATCAGCAAGTACAGCATTGTACTTGTTTATTCTATTCCTTGTCATGTGCTTCCTGAATCTCTGCTATCAACAGCAAAACACAGGCAACACTTAAATCTGGGAGAATGAAGAGGAAGCAGAAAAGACTGCGAGGGTTTAGGTAACAGCCAACTTAATACTGGAGAACGCACTCTGACTATGAAAGCTAGTAAATCAGTTTTCCTGCAAACAAAATATGCATACAGTGTATGTGTGCATATATATGTTTATATATGTATTTTATACATATATACTCACTCTCTCTCTCCCCCACATATAAGAATACAAACAGTTGTTGATGTCACCAATTTATTGAGAAACCCTATTGTATTTTTTAAATCCGAAACCTAAAATCAAGCATAATTTGAGGCTAGTCTAGTAAGCTAACAATACCAGTAGTGCATCAGAAGAAAGATCACTTGTAACCTGGTCCTGTTTCCAAGGGGCCAGGAGAGATGATTAGGGACAGAGCAAGAACCGGGACTTGGTACTCCCCAGTGTAACCACAGGGCCTCTAAAAGCAACCACCTTTTAGGGACGTGCTGAAATAAAGTTTGTATTGCGGGAGTATACACACTCTACTGACTAAGATCTGCGTTCCTGTGCTGGTAGTTAAACTATGCATCTGCGTACTGCAACATGTCAGTCATTCTGGCAGCATAACAGCACCTGAGTTGCCTTCATTTAAGTATGATTTCACAGCAAAATCTGCATATAATCCCAGCTGCTAGCTTTCGCATATTTTTTTTTTTCCCTGAGTTTGCACCAGAAGCACCTCTTAGTGGAGGAGCTAGCACCGGGTCACCGATCTGACAAACAACTGCAGTTTGTGTGGCTGCTGATGCTTAAATGATAACGCTCACAGGTTGTGGGCTGCTGGGTGGCTGGTATCTACAAAGAGATCAGTATCTTCCCTGTATAAACAACCCATGCAAATCCCAAATGCAGATTAAGAAAGCAGCAACTTTCTTTGGTGTGAACATTGAATTTTCTTCACCCGAATCCCACTTACTGCACCTACACTGTTTTCCTAAGTACTTACATGTTCTCTGCTACATCTAGCACAACGCTGCAACCGGACTGCTCTACAGAGTCCTCTTTAAATTCACAGGAAGGAGTTTAAAGCTTCCTTTCCCAGTGCGATACCAGTTCAGACCATTTCTCCAGAGCTCTCTGACACAAACCACAGGGTGTCTGTGGGGGGGTCACCACCTACGAAGCCCTTGCGATACTGGGCTGCAACTTCCCTTCATTGTCAGCTGCCAGGTGCTAGGGTGTCTGAGGGCATCCAGACAGCTGAGAAAATGAGACATAGCTTTTTTTTTTTTTAAAGAATCCAGAGACTGTATTTAGTGGTTGGAGCGGTGAGAAAGGGGATGCACCATGAGCTGCCATCAACGCCGTCAGGAGGAGCAGGGAAGCTGGCGTGGACCAGTGCTCGTGACAGAGGTGCTCTGACTTTGCCTCCGCTTACAGAAGAAGGTGATGCCTGATACTACTCCTCAGATACTCATCAGCATGATACAGAATTGAAAATACATGGAAACATCAAGTACATGAAGGAACAGACATGCGTTTAATATTAGTTCACACTTGTGCCTTTATATCAGTACTTAATGGTTTCTTGACATAAAATTATATATAAACCAATGCTTCCTATTACTTTTGGAGGAGGATGTGGAAAGGAAAGTATGTACCAGGTATATAACAAACATGACTGCTCCTAAAACACTGGTTTCCGACTCGTTGCCAAACCTAATTCTTATTTCCAATTTCAAGGCACCTTTGCACCTATTTAAGAAGTAAAATAAAAGCAAACTACGTAAACCTCGTGGTATCCAATAACACAAGAAAACACAGAAACCCCACCAGCCTCTAATAAGCAAGCAGTTGTTCGCTAATTACTTTGGCTGGAAATTCAGTTAGTCTGAACGGCCAGCCGCAGAGAGTTGGCCTTGTGACTGCAATCACAAGATGGGGGATCAGAGAACAGGTTGGGGCTGGCAGGCTTCCCACCAGCTCCCAGCGCTGCAGGGAGCTGATCCCGGGCCCTCTGCAACGGGAGCTCACCCTTCCCTGAGAAAGCAAGGCAGCTGAAATGGAGATGCTGTCTGAAATACTGGATCAAATGTGTCTTTGAGAATTTGTATCAAGAGTTGGTACTTTATTCTGTTTTCCACGAAACGTACACGCAGGGAGTTTTACTGGTCTTTTAATAAAGCCAACTGATATTTCTGGAAAAATCAGGCAAGACTTTTCTTCATTTATAAAACGGAAGCAGTATACTTCAGGCTAATTACAGACAGAGAAAAAAGAAAGAGCTCTTAATTTACATAGATTGTACTAACCAGTTAGGCTCATTGTGAGAAAAGAGTGGTTGGTACCTATGGAACAGAAGAGAGGGATTAGCAAGAGGAAAGATGGTAAAATCATGAACTCCTGCAAGACTGCAAAGATAAAAGTATCTATTTTCCAGAGACATCCAGGGCCCAAATATGGGTAAAGCAGGGAAAAAAATGAACACAGAGATAGAGGATTTGCACACAGTTACCCAGAGGTACAGAACCCCAGAAGTTTTGAGGAGACAGTCCCTACCATTCAGGCTTCATGTCATCATGGACAATACCCACAAACCCCATGCGCTGCTACTGAAAACACTTTCAGGTTTTGTCCCTAGCTTTCTGCAAAAACTGATGTGGTTTCAGAAAATAGAAAAATAAAAACCTCAAACCGAGCGTGTGATCTGATTCCACTGAACTGATTTTAATAGTTCATGGACATAGGTGACAGATAGGTTTTCCCACTGAGATCTGCCCTGGGGGGCTTGCTCTCACCCGATGCAATGATTTGCATCATGGTTTTGCAGGATCCTGTTGATCAGGAGCCGAGCAGGTTTCTGGTAGCAGCTTTTGCAGTTCTGGCCACTACGATCGATGAAGGGAGTTTGGTGAGCCAGCTTGCAGAGGACAGCTACATACTCACACGTCGATAAACGGGGCTTGGCCTAAGCATTCTTGTCAGCTGCTGAGCAGATTACCCAGTGAACATTTTATCACTTTTGAAGAGACACCTCCACAGAGACGATAACACACCCGCTCAATTACCCGGTCAGCCTTGCTCAGGCTGAATGTGCCAGGCCAGCCTAATCCCAGCCCAGGGCACGACCATTCATGATGTCTCATCGATTCAGGATTACGCTTAAATGCACTGTCAGCACATGCCCAGGAAAGAAGTCAATTTCTCCCCATGCCCAGCTGCTGCAGCACCAGCCTTGTGATCACGTGCTGCGAAAAGCCTAACTCTGAGAGACCGGCGTGCCTGGCGCTTACTTACTGGGTGATGCGCTATTTGTGTTGCCCTTTTGATTGCCTGGTTTCCTGTTTTGTTCCTGCATGGACAATTTTCTCCCTAACAACCTGGCGTGACTTACTATTCCAGCACAGGAAGAGAAAAAGGCGACTGCTCAAATGAAAAGCAAGCAGGGAGGATACATAGAAGGGAAAGGGCCATGCAGGCAAACGTAGATCTAAAATTTAAACTCAGTAACAGAAAAAGAATGGGGATGTTTACCTTTTAGCTCTGTTGAAGCTACACTGGGAGAAAACAAAGCCAAAGGAGAAGGCTAGCCTTCTCTCAGATATACACGCACAGCTGCTAATCAGCTGCACGGCCTCTGGCAGGCAGCCTCACTGCTTTTGGGCTTTTTCCTCTCCCACTCCTCAGCTGTGTGTCAATTTAGATTAAAAACTTGGTGGGGAGGGAGATTCTCTTGTTCTTTGGTTTACAGAGCGCCTAACAAAATGGGAGTATAACGTTTGTTGAAATATCTGGAAATACTGCAACTAAATAACACCTCATAATAATTCCTGATGTGCTTCCTGTAACCACAAGTTTGCTTCTGAAATGCTCTATTACATTGTGAGAGAAATGTGATCAAACCTCGTACCAGCACTGAATCAGAAAACACAGGTCCCCTCCAATTCTTCCTGTGACTAGCAAGCAACTTATAGCAAAACGGCAGCAGTATTTCCTCTTAACTTTTGCACAAGGCATTGTAATTTCTATATAAACACAGAAGTTTCTTTCAACTACAGGAGAGTATTACCATAAATCTCCAAAAGCGAATGCAATTTCACATCACAGCTGATGTTTTCAGTATATATTTCCTATTCCAAAAAAACCCTGCTGTCAGCCAGTGCTTCATGCTTGAATGAGGAAAGCAAGCTGCAATACTAGTAAACATGGCTGAGCAGAAGGAATGTTAAGAGGGCTATTGAGAAGAACTTGCATTCACAATTCTCACGTTGCTGTGCTATTATGGTAAAAGATTGTGGTATGCGCGCTTGGCCACATGCATGTCTAGCAAAACTGGGCACCTGCATATGCAGCAATGAACTGTTCAGAGAGCTCTGTAGTCAGCCCTATCTAGGTTTTTTCTGTGACTTGTTACCAGCCTCATAAACTGATATATTACAGAGATACATGTAGAGATATACTTCCTTTGTAAATGGGAAAACCCACTTCTGACTCGGCAGCTCTGAAGCCACCTTTATTTCATTTGACTTTTGGATTTTAAGCAAAAGCATGTGTGTTCCAAGACATGTGCTACAGCCTCAAGGTGTTCTCAACATCCTGTTTCAGCACCAACTTCCCAGACACCTTAAACAGTTTTATGTCACTGCATGCATGCTGTGCAGGAAGCTTTCACTAGTAATTAAAAAAAAAAATCAACTTAGTCATTAAAACCAGTACCTAGAATATTTCCACTGCAGTTCCCGAGATTGCAATTTTCCCTAGTAGACACATAAAGTAATAGCTGTAATAGCTTCAGAGGGCCCTCGCTGGCACCCCAGGAGACCACACCTAAACCACCCTCACCCTGGAGGAACACGCATTAACGTAGACAAAGAATCTTGAAACACAAAGTTAATTCCAGATGAACGTCCAAAGTGGATCAGTTGTCACTAAGCATATGGACAACCCTCACCAGGCTGGAAAATCATCTCCTCCTTGCTCAGATCTCAGCCCAACCACAATCTTTTCCTGGAGGCCTTCACAAAACCAGCCTTACCCAGAACCATCTTCTGAAGGTGGCTGGGGAGGGGAATAGCTCACTGACTTTGCTCCGTTGTTGAGCACTTCTTCCCAAACCAGAAGGACTGCAGAAGGTAAGGTAGCAGGTATCAGAGCTGCAGCACCACACGTGACAACACACGTTGGTATTTCTAAAACATGTGTTTCCCGGCATCACTTTATTGGGAAAGGCTATTCGCACTCAGAAGTAGGTTTTGGATCTCCTGGAGGTGGTGAGAACTGTAAGTGAACAAAACAAGGAAGAAGCATTTTAAAAAGAACCCATGCCAACAGGCATTTTATAAATGCCTGTCTTCGCCTGTCTTCATGGTTTCTTTGCCCCTTTACTCACAAAGGTTGGCAGTAGCTCTTCAACAGACA
The DNA here is from genome assembly GCF_000699145.1 of Aptenodytes forsteri. NCBI lineage: Eukaryota > Metazoa > Chordata > Aves > Sphenisciformes > Spheniscidae > Aptenodytes > Aptenodytes forsteri. The sequence continues at coordinate 1,596,713 of NW_008794083.1, forward strand.
CTAGCATGATGGAAACAAAAACTGCTGCAGAAATCAGATTTTAAGACCACCGGAAAATAAATCTTCATGCAACTTAGCATGAAAAAAAGAAATAAAGCACAGACACGTTCCCTGTGAACGCAAGTGAAGGTGGCTTCTGCTGAGGCCTCTAATATATCTAAACTAATCAATCCATGGATCAGGTCTCCACCATGTGGCCAACCCTCCTTCTCCCCAAAGTGAGGTTTCAGGTTGGGCTCCTTGTCTGTTTTCAGATGAGCCTTACTGAATGTCATCTAGGTTCAGTTTTGTGAATTGAATCTTTGCAAATGAAATTTTGTGTGATTATATCCTTTCTTCCAAATGCTTTAGGTGCCCCTGCACTTAGCTGAAATATCACTAATGCCTTGTTAAAGCCCTGATTACAGAATGAGAGAAAACATCCCCATCAGTGATTTCATCTTAAACAATTCTTTCTTCAAAACAGTCTATTCGTTAAGTCTTAGCATTTCCTGCTATGACTTCCCAACAAAAAGAGTGAAGGGTACTGGGACAGACTGCAATTAAAAATGGGCTCTCAATCTGTCAAATACCTTAGTAAGTGCAAAGAGAGCTAGAAAGCAGAAGCATCAGCTTACATTATCACAGCCATCAGGGTATGCTCAATCCCTTGGTTAATAGCCAGAAATTGCAGTTAATCTCTAATATGTAAAAACTGATTAATTGGTATTAAGCTTAAGAGATATATGGCAGGATTTTTTATTTCATTAAGGAGATTAATTAAAGAGCAAATAACTGCATAACTGATGTTCAGAAGCTAGAGTTTTTGTCGTCTTTTTTTTTTTGAAGTGGATATTCCCATTTTCCTGTAACTCCGGTTGTCTCAGAATGATGTGTTTGCCGAGTGCCCTTATGCAGATCACCAGTTAATCATTCACTACAGTAAAACTTCACTGATACAACTCATCACATTTGTTTCCCTGTAAGGTTTCAACAGAGTGAGATGACAAATAGTTTGTCGCTGCAGTCCTTCAAAATATTTTGAAAATTACTTTCCTGCATGGATTGTGTAGGTGGATAATAAGCTTATTTATTCCACTGTTAATGTTGGAAAATTGATTTAACATTAGCAAAGATGAAAAACAATGCACATTAAAAAAAGAAAAAATTCCACTCTACTTAGCAGTCACGGATAGGATGAGAAAATGACTATTTTTAAAGGGAAAAGAAAGTTTCCTACATGAAAGTTAAATTCATTTCTCACTGGAGTTTAAAGAAGCATTTCATGTGTAAGTGGAATCATTTCTTTTCCTGGTTTTCTTTGCCTCAAGAGTACTTGTCTTTAGAAACTCATGACCAACTACTGGTAAATACAGTCATTCACGAGGCAGATCGGAGAAGCTGTTATTCTTAGGAGACCCTTAGGACAAGCACAGTCTATCTAAGAAGCACCCGCTCACGGAAACCAATGAAAAACCTTTTTTCTTCCCAAATTTAAATAAAAGTTCATTTTCACAATGAAGATAAAAGCAACCAATGACTGCAGAGCTTTATCACTGTACAGAACTGCCATCTACCATGCATGTAACATAGTGCTCAAATCACATAAATATATGATATGCATAAGACCCTATTAACAACAACAGTAGCTGTAATTTAGACAGGGCCTAAACAGGGTGGTCTAGATAGGACTTCTTACTGACAATACATGTGCACTAGTATCTTTAAAAATAACACATCTTGTAATAAATGCAACTTCAGCTGTCAGCAGAAATATAAAACCAAAGAAAGCCTGGAAAAGAAATATTGTCACGAAGAGCTTTAATTACCCATAGCTTTTCCGGGAACAACTCAGGAGCTTTCTATGTAAAAATGCATAACATGCATTTGCTTATCTTCAGAAAGGAACAACTTTGAAGAGAGGTGACACTTTGCCCAGCAGGACATATACCATTATGGAATCATTTGCTACTTTATAACAGTAAATGAATAATATATAATAATAATATAATTCTAAAGTAAATGAAAGGAGAAACAGCTCTACAGAAGATAGGGCCACTGCAGTAGAATCACAAAACCAGATTTACTGTAATTCTTGAAATGTAACAGGTTTTAAATTTCTACCAGTGTGCCTAACTGCAACTTATACCAAATTTTAATGTTTACAGTGTCATGTAAGGCAATTCTGGGTGAAGCTGTTACTTAAGAAGACTGTGTAAATATTGAGTTATCTGCATGACCTGACTTACCTTGTCCCCTTCTTGATTATTCCACTCAGAAGAGAGGATGTTCGGCCACAACAGTCAGCAAGTTTTAATGCATACAAATAGCTTATTATCACATTTTATTTCTAAAAAAGTCAGAGGCTGATGCCTCTTTTGTGAGCTACATTCCCATTCATGTGCATATGCTTTGGAAAGTTATTTCCTTTTCATTTCCCATCTGTTCATAAAAAATATCTTGTTTTCGCAGCAACTTTTATTAACCTTGGCCTTTGTAACCAAACACCTTTCACTGCTGCCCATTTTTTGCAGCAGTTCAAGTCCTAGCAGGCTTTGTACTGGTCTCACCCTGCACTGGATATTCTCACAGTCTTGTTGTTTTAATCAATATAGAAAACTGGTTAACACCTTATGTGCCACTAAACTCACAGTAATGTCAGCTTCCAGAATTCAAAAGTTTAGAGAGACAGGTCTCTGTCCACACCCAGTTCTGGGGCAGCAAAAATGAAAAGCAGCTGCTGCATAAGGAGCTTATGCAGTCACTTCCCTGGCAGCATTTTGATCTTGCCTCCCATTTTGAATGTACAGACCACTGCCATTTCCTTCTGAACATCAGCCTTTAGAGGACCACCAGTTGAGCTCCATATTCATTTCCTCCATAGCTTCCGCCAAGCAGTGTGGATGTTCTCCATAACAGGCTTAGCAAGTCAGCTTAATAGCTAAATTCTAACCAGTATTTCTGCTTTGTGGCTTGTTAAATAGCCACTGCAATGAGGGAGGCTCTTCCTTTAAAAAAAAAAAAAGGTTGTAGGGAGATTCAGGTTGAAAGAATTCACCTCTAAGCAGCACATGGACAGACTTGCAACTAAACAGTAGTTAAGTTTTGATTATTCTAGATACCTCATCTTGTTTTTCTTTCAAAAAGTGTTTATAAAATGCAAGCTTAAGACTTATTTTATCTACAACAAGGAAATTCAGCTTCCATAACTTGCAGTCCAAGTGTTGCCTTGTGTGCATGGTTATCAGACTCAGGGAAGATACTGTGCATAAAAACCCATGGGTCCATAAACTCTGAACTGGTGCTAGTTAAGCTGCAGAACTAGCCTCCTTCCCCACTTGCCCAAATACAAGAGGGGGTGAGTCAGCACCCAAAAAACAAGGCAAGTCTTCCCCTCAGCTGTTTTTGGTATTACCAATTCATCCTCCTCTGCAGAAACTACCAGTACCCAAAACACATCTAAACAACAGTATAGAACAGCTAGTAATCAAGTTTCAGCAGCACAGATACCTGCAGAGGAGAAAAGTCCCCTCAGAAGAAGTAAAGGGCACAGTATAAGTCACTACAGTGCAATCAGCCATTGAGTATCCAGGGATTAACAGAGTGGTCCAACTTCACTTTCCGCAAGAACATCATTCCTCTTATCCCAGACTTCTTTTCCCAGCCAGAGCTGGTGTAGGGGGAAGGTGTACTACGTATCTCAAGAAACAAGCTTTCTCTTTGAACAACCCCAGTGCTTTAGGTGTTCCTGCTATATCCTATATGCTCAAAAGGAGACAACTGCTCTAACTACAGAAGTGTGGTACTTTGAGGTGCCTTAAGAAAACATTGATGGTATTAAAGCTAAGTGGAAATTAGATGCTGCATGCAGGATATGAGAAGACTGAAGATCTTTGTTATGAAGTGCAAAGAACTAGAGATGGTATTGCCTCTGGGTCACAGACTAAGCCAAAATTCACTTACAGACATATTCTGGGGAGCAAGTAGTTTCAAAGAATAAGGGTCAGATTTTTAGTCACTTCTGCTTTAGTTGATAAAGACATTTTTCTACTTCCCATTTTAAATAAGTTGTGTCACAAATACTACACTATTTTATAACAGCTGTTAGCCATTCCCAGATAGGGTTGCATTTTAGTAACTGATGAAAAAGTGGCAGCATATAGGCTTCAGTTGGTAGTATGATTTAGGATGCCTATTTGATAAAAGTTCCAAGTGGAAAAAACACAGACTAAAAAGCCAAGTCATCTGTACACACTGGAATTTAAGTGTTTATTTAAAAAGTAAACCTTTGGGCACACTGCAATTTAAAAAAAGGAAAAAATACAAAGAATCTATTAGATTAAGCAGTCAAAAGCTCCCTTTTTTTTTCTCTCTCTTTCTGTACACACTGGAATTTAAGTATTTATTTAGAAAATAAACTTTTGGGCACACTGCAATTTAAAAAAAAGGAAAAAATATAAAGAAGAATCTATTAGATTAAGCAGTCAAAAGCCAGCAATATTACAAGCTGTTTACATACCAACATTTACATTAATTTAAAAAAAGTGGCATGTCACCATCATGTAAAACATACTTCAAAAGTTTAAAAAAATCAAGTTGACTTTTGAAGGATACAAATCTACCACATGTGTGAACATGGGTTTGGTCATTCAGTTTAAATCCCCTCTTGCACTGAAATGTTCAGTCTTCAAATTATACAAGTGGATAGCTAGCAGCTGTTGCTATTCCACAGTGGTTCTTCCTGTCCTTGGCCATGTAGATATATCCTTTGTCACCCCACTTCTCACCCCAGCTGAAAACAGAAGTAAAGGATTTGTTTTCATATTCAGAAGAGACTTACTCCCCCCCAATAAGTGTTTAAATTGAAAACTGCCGTCTTCTACGTTTGTAGAGAACAATCAAGATTGCTGCAGCCAAACTAAAGTGCTTTCCAGCAATTAAATACATGTCACAGAAGAGGCACCCCAGCTCACAGAAATAAAGGGTGCAGCCATCCTCTTGCTAGGAGGAGACCGTGATGGGCAATCCTGGATTACGGGTGCCTGAAGCTCAGACACTGCTCCTAGCCAACTTTAAGGGAGGACCAAGACTGCAAGCAGCATTTGAGGGTGGTGCCCCAGTAATGCTGACAACATGAGACAAGTTCATGTGATGTGCTCTTTGGCATTACTTTATTGTTTTCCCCTCCAACCTAGGGGGTAACTTCATCTTTAAAGTTCAAGTATTACCCATTTCACAGAAGTAAGCAGCACTCTGCTTCCAAAAAATCCATTATATCCCCACAAGCTGGTTTCCTCTGGCTCCCCTCTGCTCTACCACTTTAACATCTACTAGCTTCATGGGCTGTTCCAGTACTGAGCTCCCTTCAATTAACTGAAAAAGCAGAATGAGTTTGTTGCTTGGGCCTACTTTATCAGGCTGCCAGCACCAATCAGTCTAGTTTAACTTTTGTCATACAATACGATCTGGGAACAGTCTCCAGATTTTCCACACACAGATTTTAGTTACTGTTATCTCCCCACCCTCCACTACAAGTGCCAAACTACCTTCCCTTCTCCCCTTCCCCCAAAGGGTACAAGGTACAGAGAGAGATCTTACCTGTTCTTAACAATCCAGTATTTCTTCCCATCTACATCTTCCCCCTCAAAGCCGTAACCTACAACCAGAACACCATGGTCCAGGTCTTCACTGCTGCAGTCTGGTTCATAGTAGATACCTGCAGAGGCATAAGTTCACATGTGAACAAGCTCATCTGCAGGAAACCCTTCTCCCTCACCAGAAGCTTTGTGTATTTCAAATTAAATGTTGCACAGCTTCTTGAGAGTCAGACAAAGGAGTCATTAAGTGTATCATGGCAGAAACTGAGGGACAAATACACACATATACAAGAGAAGTATAAAGTGTGGAGAACCTGGACTAGAATTAAAAGGACTCCTGATTACGTCCATCACAAGATCAATAGGTGAAAAAAAAACAACTATTAACTGAACGGTAACGAATACTGAGTATTCAAAAAAGTTATCTGCATGCAAGTTCCTAACAAATCCCCACCTGACTGATAGAACTGGAATGAAGAGTGGCCTGCATCAATAGCAACAGACACTGGACCCACAGCTGCTACTGCTTTCATGAGTGCTCTTTCATGTCCTTGAGGGATGTCAACAAAGCCAGTGTCATTAGCAGCACTGTACTCTGCCTTGTAGCGACAGTCTTCATCATCCTAAATAAAGAAAGCCCTAGTTATTACATAGTTCTCCTCTTAACACACAGGTGAGCACAGGAATACCAGGCATTCTGAGACTTTGCTGCCTTGAAAACAAGGGACTGAAGAGGATCCAATTGCTTCAGCAGTGCTTTGAAAGGAGAAGAGCAGAGGGAGAACACAGAAGCTGCCTTTGAGTTTCTCAAAGGTACAGAAAAAGCAAAAGGACGGTGGAGCCCAAAAGAAAAGCTTTACTGAGATGCAAAGGACCATCACATCCTGGAACCCTGCCTTCTTTGGTGGGCAGGACAAATCTCTTTTCAGGGAGCAAAGAAGACCAGAATGCATTAATGGGCAATGGAAGAGAGCCAAGTATTCATTAATTACAAAGCAATCTAGAAACTGCTCATTGAGCAAGCACTTAAAATCCACAATTTCAGTCTGTCATAGTTTGAAAAACTGTACAGAACAATTTGGAAGTTAGTCATTTGTATTATATGACCTTACATACAGCATTCATGTATTTTGTGCTGCTTCTTCACATTATCTTTTTTTTTTTTACAGTGAAGCCTGAACTGCTGGTGCCACAGGCATTTATTTACATCAGGAGAGAGAACTAGTTTGGACATCAGGCCATGTGAAATTGAAACAGATTGAAGCAAGCACATCCCTCCCTTACCTGTGTGGTAAGATTAGTACTTAAGTTGCCTCCCCTCAACTAAATGAGCACAGTACACCTCAGATGCTTACTTTTTGTACTCAGCAAGTTAGGCACTTCCTATAACCAACTGGGATCTCTGGAAGAGCCAAGATGGAAAGAATTGAGATTACAAGGATGCAGGTGAACAGGAACCCAAATCCAAAGGCTTCTATGTTGCTCATAACAAATGGCATTGCTATTGCACACTCAGTCCACACAAAATAAGCCGCAAGGAAAGATACTCTATAGTGAGCAGAACTCAAGTGTTGAAAAGTCCAAACCATGGGCTCTCAAGTGATACCACAATTTACTTCTGCTCTTTTGTCCTCAGATGTCTGTTTAACTTTTGGTAGATCATTAGAGGCATTTTAGAAGCCTGCCCATTATCTGCATAACTTAAGGCATTGCCAACAACTATTGTTAAAAAACCAATCACACCAGCTGCAAGAATTAGCTGTCTATGGGTAGCAACCACATAATATTTCAGTTATGGGAAGCTGAATTGCACCCCTACAACTAAGTAGCACTGTTGACAAAGGCTAGGTCCTGGTTTGGTGTGTCAGCCAAGATAAGGCATGACATCTGATAGGAGGGCAGCAATCAGGGGGAGGAATAAAAATATTCACTCTATTTTTTCCAACTGGTCTGGTAAGATTTTGACCTCAAAGACCAGTGCACTATGCGATTCCTACTGGGGTTAGCCATCATTCTAGCTTTCCTAGGAAAGATGCAACAGGAAGACCAGATGTACCGATTACTACTTAGACATTCTCCTTTCTAGGTATGAGTTTCCCAACACATAGCTGGTCCACACAAAAGACATGACACCTGCAATACAAGTTCAGCTATTACACCTACCTTTGCAGTGTACGGGTAGGATTCCTCTGAATCAATTCCCCCATTATCCTGCACATACTGGAAAGCCTGGTCCATGAGACCACCATTGCAGCCTTGATTCCCTTCAGGGCGAGAGCAGTCTACCAGATTCTGTTCACTCAGTGACACAAGTCTGCCAGTTTTTCTGAAGTGCTGCCCTTCAAGAGCTCCTGTTGTGCTGAAAGCCCAGCAAGAGCCACACTGACCCTGAAGCAAGAAATTAAATCACAAATTACAAATCTGGACAGATTAGGCAATTATAGTTCCCTTACCACTGATCTAAATATGAAAAAATACAAAAGCCACAAGACAAACTTCAGTTTCACACTCCTAGCACGTACAAGTGAGACGTTACAGCCTTTTCTGTTCTTAGACATTTAGTACAGAAATTCTAAAAAATCCTAAAAGGGTACAGCAATTTCATCAAAATGGCACTTAATTTAGTAAGTTTGCACTAGGCTTCATTAAACAAGTCCACAATGTTTTTCCCTCTATGGAAGCGGAGGTAGCATTCAGGAAACTGAACCTGTAACTAGTTAAAAATCCACCATCAGAGAATACCTGGTCTTTAACTGGAGTTACATATCCTTTCTCTCTCCAGTCTACTGATCGTGGCGCTTCCAGGAAGCTAGGCTCAAGAAACTGGGATCCTCTGTACTTCCTTTCTGACTTCTTGTGTATATAGCCATTCATCAGCTGTCTGAACTCCTCAGTTGTCTGAAGAGAATTCAAGATATGCAGTCACCATTTATTACACACTGCTGTTTAGAACTGTATGTTTCATGCCTCTATACATACCATGTCACCAAACTGATTCATTCCCAACTTGTAGCTGTGTTTTCCTAATGTGTGATCCAGATTATGGAGTTCAATCATTTTCAGATTCTTCTCCCACACCACTCTCCTCCAGCTTTCCTCTCTCTGAGGGGCCAGAAAACAACATACTTCAAGGAGGCAGTTCAAACAAAGTTCACTTGCACGATAGTGTGCTTTGTTACAGCTTGTATACTCAGGCGAATGTAGACTACTCAAATGGGAAGTCTGAATGCTGTTTAAGAGACGGTCTTTTTGCCACCCTCGTTAACAAAAACCAGAGAGTACAGTACAGCTGAGTCGATGCACAAACACAGGAAAGGGACCTAGGAAGAGGGGGATTATCCTTCCCAAGCGCAGACGATAGCCAGCGTTAAAACAAAGCAGACATGACTCAGCTGGCAGGGCCCAGCCGAGTGCGCTCAGCGTTTGCTGAGCTGAGCACGTACCCCCAGGCGCTCACCTCATGGTAGTCCTTGGTGTGCCACGACTTCCACTGCCGCCAGTGGCTGTCCAGATCGGGGTCTACTCTCGGAGCGCCGAAGACCAGTCCCAAGCAGAGGCAGAGCGTGGTCAGACACAGATTCATGCTGGCAGATCTGCCGGGAACGGAGGAACAGTGGTCAGACACGGCAACGCGCTAGCAAGCCGCCTTGTGCTTGGCAGCCCTGAGCACGGAGTGGGATGCCAGTCCCGAAACGAGCCTGTTTGCCGACGCACAGCTTGTGACCCCGCTCCTTCGTAAGCCGATCACAGGAGAGAAAAGCAAACCGCGCATCCCAAACGAAGTCCTCCGGGGCGGACACGCAGAGAGGCTGACCGCCCCCACCCCCGGAGCCTTTCCCGGAGGCCCCATGAACTGACCCGGCCTCTGCCCGTCCCCCTCCAGGGAGCGGGGCCCGCGGCCACGACTGTAAACAAGCTCGGGCGGCGGGGCCAGGACGCGGGGCGGGGGGCCAGCAGCTTCCCAGGGAAGAGGCCGG
>NW_008794083.1:1607630-1662327 GCF_000699145.1 Aptenodytes forsteri
CTGAAAAGACGATGTGGTCGCCCTGGGGGCATCCCACACCGCCGAAGCCGTTATGTTGGGCAATGTTTGTCTAAATATTTATTATGAGTGTCGGCAGGCTGGAGATAGTGGCAGCACACTAAGCCAGTTCGAATTTAGCTTAGGGAGGACTTAAAGCTGGCAACTGGCAGACTAAAAATAAAACAGAATGTGGAGAAAAAAGGCAAAAATGGCAAGGTGTTTGCAGCTGCAGACCCAGCACCGTCCCTGTGTTCCCGTTGATGGCTCTTGCTCGGTCAGGTCGGTGAGGCGGCTCCCATGCTGCGCCGATGGTCTCCAGCCCTGGGCGGCCAGCGGCCTGCCGGAGGCCAGGCGGGCGGGTGTGTGTGCCTCGGCACCCTGTGCCCCTCGGAGGGGTGGCAGGCCGTGCTGCAGCCAGCTCCTACCCGGGAGAGCTGCTGCCATTGCAGCCGCGCTGCAGGTTTTGTTGAACGTGACAGGTGGGGCAACTTCCCTCCCGCTGGCACCGGGCGGGTACGAGGCAGCATCTCCCACTGGGCAGGGTCCCAGCGGCATGGCGGCTACAACAGTACAAGAAATATTTCCAGGAAAGTCCTTCTTATTCCCCCATAATTTAATACCTGAAAACTGCTTTTCCCTGCCTCTGGACCCAAGCCTGATAAGAGTCAGGCGTTTCACCACCAGCGTGGCTAGTGTTCTTATGTGTAGCATCCAGTAATATCTACTGGAAAACACTGTGACACCGACAGTTGCAGCACAGGTGAGATATTAAAAAGATTTACACATGGACTTGGTCCGCATCTAACCAGGAGTAGACAGACTTTGATTTTTAACAGGGAACTTGCCTCTAGTAGTAGAATAACTGCAAGAGCTATGCGACGTTCCCCTTAAAATCTTGTAAAACCAGCTTTTCTGATGACCTTAGCTTGCAAACTTGAAAGCACATCTTCAGAGTAAAAAACAGGGTTTGTAGACTGTTGCACAACAGCAAAAAGGAAGAAATCATATGATGAGTGCTTCTCCATTTTTTGATGTCTTAAGACACACAGTGTGTCTTCAAAATGAGCAATACATGTTTCCTTACACAGATTATCCCGGGAGCAGTCTTCGGCCCAAGGAAGCCCCACAGAGCCAAATACATAAAGAGAAGCGGGAGGGGTTGTCCTGTCTTTTCAAAGTACCTGTGCAAGTCTCCTGCTGCTGAACTAGTGTACTGATTCCACAAAAAATGTGTGAATACACCCAACAATGATGCCCCTTGATTAGTCAGTAATCATAAGCAAGCCTTGTAAAACCTCTGAAAAAATAAGATATTTTAAAGCTAAACTGCTTACTTAAGTGAAAGGTTGCATATGAACACTCAGGACTGATCTATCAGGGTGGTTTATACATGTGCAGCCATGCCACTTTGAGCAGGAATGTAAAGCGTGGAAAGGACTTCTTCAAAATAGGACTGCAGCAAATGCACAGTGGATGCATTACAATTTTTAGGAATTACTTGTTCATCATTTTAATATTTACTTGCCTTGCAAAGCTGTGTTATCAAATTTTTAGTGGTCTTTGTGGCTGAAATTTCTGAAGGTTCTTGTTTTGCCTTAAGTTGTTAAACAGCTAGTGGCTGACTGACCATACAGACATCATGGAAAGATCTTCTGAAAGGAAGAGAAGGAGTGTGACATACACTACAACAATCAACATTGCATGCTTGCACAAATTAGAATAATTAGTAGTGTGTGCAGGTTTGAAAAATTAAGCTAGATATCCTTGTGCTTTCTGTTCAACCATTTGTATTTCTAGTTGTCAAACAAGTTTCAAGACCAGCCTTTTCTAAGGAAAATGACCCATTTCATTATTTGTAAAGGAAAATGAAAATGCATGCACTAAGACTATGCATTTGTATCTTTCCAGCATGAAACTTTTCACTACCTAACTAATTCACCTGTAAATACCTCATGAGATTTAGATGAACTTCATATAGTTTGACTAACTCATATTTAGGTTTTTCCGTGGGTTTTTTTTGAGTTGTGCGGGATTTGAAAAGTTTTTACTTAACAGCTTTTTGCTGATATTTTCTGTGCAATGGGACTTCTCAGCCCTATTTATGTTAGCTTTGTTTCTGCAATTGTATCTGATATCAGCTGAGCATTGAAAGGCAACAATTAAGTTCTCAATGAACTATGGATGAGGACTTCTTTTCTAAAAGGGCAAGATGTTTAGCTGGCATGACAGGAGGTAAGGTCAAGATTACAGAAGGTCTTGCACCATAAATCACATGCCTGCCGCTCTGTAATGTGCCCTGAGATGCACCAAGACAAACCAATGCTCTTCCAGATGGTACGAGGTCCTATCTCTTTGGGGAAGTTACCATGTAGTCAGCTAGCATGTGATACCACTGTGCTACCTCTCCTCGTGAATACTCTTAGTGCACGTACACACACACAAATGCCAAATACCATTTTTGCTAGGAAGGTAAGTTCACCTCACAAGTTTATTTAACTACTGTACATAGGGAAATGTTAACTGAGAATTTGTTGAAATTCTTGAAGGATACAGGAATACTTTCACCTTCAGCACGTTGACTTTCAGCTTGCACTGAGTCATAACTGTTGTGTGGACATATCAGTTCCCCAGGTATTTTGGAAAGGAAGCCTGGGAGCCCAGGTGCAGAAACACAAGCATATGCAAGGGAAATCAGCTATGGTCAGAACCTGGTCATCACAAGAGTGCCATTTAGAAACCTGTGATAGGAAGCTGGCCTAGGACCACCTCCAACTCCTGGACGAACATTTCCTCTCTGAGAGTTTTATTATATTGTCGTCAATGTGAAGAGTGCCAGCCGTGCTGCAGAGACTGTTCACGATTTCAGTCAAGGTAAACATGCCATACTGCACAGCTACCAGACATCCCTCTGTCCCAGCACTGTTCCTACTGCTCCTGTCTGTGCACCATGATGTGTTCACATACTAAACTGCAAGCCCAGAATGGTGGTGGTCTGCTGAAGTGAACAGAGGTAATAACTGGGCAGATACTGCTAGAAACCATTTTCCATCAAACTGCGCAACCTTGTGACACCCTGCTGCAGTCACGCCAGCCACAGCAGACTTTGCTCTGTTGAAAACATCTCTGTGGGGACTAGCAACTGCGTGGGGGTCTTGTGTGCAAAGCAATCCTTCCAGATTAGCAGAGAGAAGGGGTGAAATCAAGAGCTCCTTTAGTTCCCCTGCTTAAAAGCTCAACTGAATGCCATCCAGTCCAGAGGAGACCTAGATAGCCATGATAATCACAGTAGTCACAGTCCTTTCTGCAATAACCTAAAGATCAAAACTTTGAAGGAAGAACACCCTTGTCCATTAATTTAAATCTCTCCTTTTCGGAGGGTAACTTTCCAAATTGCTTTGAAAAAAACAGCTTTTGAGGAACCCTATATATGCAAAACTCCAACTATTTTGCCAAAGGCATACCACTCTTCTAAGACACAGGAACAACACCTTTTAATAACTGGTCATGTTTCCATTGCGACAACCAAAAGATTGCCAGTCGCCCTATAGCTATCTGGCCCTACAAGTTACCAGACGGCAGAGGCCATGCATTTCTCAATAGTCCCAAGAACTTGCACAGTGGTGTGTTGCCTCTGCAGTTGGAGGGGTGAACTCAGTATTTATCTCCAGTGAAGGATCTCATCAGCATGAAACTCAGCCGCCACTGCGCATCCCAGGTGTGCAGCACAATCCTCCCCCCCACAACCACTCTGCTTATTTGCATCCAGGATTTCTGAAACTTGTTTTGTACTTTCAAATCCTTTTTCTTCTTTGTTCTCCTGGTACAAATGCACAGAGGAAAGGGACAGCCTGTATCTGCCATAAAAAGACCCAGAAATCAGAAAAGCAAAGCTCCTTTGTAAATGGTAGTTGACTTGCAAAGCTACAGCAGGCTGGCAATGTATCAAAAACATCTGTGCAATGTAAGCAGAATAAGCTATGTCACACTTAACTGTGACAACTGTGTGGCACAAGCAGCCTCCACAAACCAGCTGTCTCAAGGTAACTCATGTGCTGTGATCCTTCCTGAAGTGAAAACAAGTGGTTTGTTTGGATGCCATTTCTCCAAACAGCAAAGGAAGGACATTTTATTTAGGCAATTTTTGCATTACTACGAAGGCTAAATTCAGGATCTTGATTCCTGGAATACAAAAAGCTGAGCTGGCTTACTTAAAAGGCTATGACTGTGAACATGTTCATTTATACCATGTTAAAGTCCTCTGGCTTAAATCTGGTTTCTATCATTTTACCTTACTACACCATGACTTAAGAATGGACTTCTACAGCAGCATGGTCTCAGTCAAGGTGTATCTTAAAGTTTTATCTACCCTCAAATGCAAATTACTGTATTTCGTAGCAAGCTTTCACTGACCAACTTTTATTAGATGCTACCAGAAAAAAAAAATTCCAGTCAAAAAAGGAACTTCTGTTCAGCAAAACATTGATCCAGTTTAGAAAAGCACAGGTATATTTCAGAGAGCTCTGTGCTGATTTTACATGCCAGAGTCTGGTTTATGGGTAAGAAATGCCAGTCATATTTGTGTGTAGGAAAATGAAACTTCAAGAAACCAGATCAACTTTCTTTTCAGAAAAATAATCATGTTTATCTTCTATTTTACAGTAAAGGTTCTTCTTACAGAAAAAAAGCACAGTAAATTTCCAGCACCAGAATGACTGTTTCAGAAAGCTAGGAAGACGTGAGAAGACAATTATAGAACAGATATGCCTATGCCATCTTAAGAAATGCTACTCACTTTAATACTTATTTTTAGTGCCAGTTTCAGAAAAGTTTTAGGAACTGCAGATATTTTTTACCTAACTTGATTCGAACATGGCTGGTAAAAAGGCTACCAAAAAAGCATGAGCAGTTTCTCCTCTTCCTTGCAGCTCCATGAGAAGTAACCAGCCTTCCTACCCAACCTGGGCATTCCTCACCAAAGATCTGAGGTGGCTCTGGAGTTCATAATGTCCCTCTGGCATTAACAACATTCATAAGTACCCACTTAAGAATCTTTGTTTTGGATTCTCCCTAGTAAAACATCAGATTCAAACTGTGCTTCAGCTGGAGCGGCCATAATGAAGTTAGTTGCATCATTATTAGGTTAGAAAAGGAAGGAGCATCTGCTTCAAGGGAACATAGATAGGGTTCTGTGAGTTTTCTGAAGACCTGGGAGATGGCTGGGGAGCAGTGACACAACCCTTCTGAAACACCTCTTTGTTTTCAGCAGTCTTGTGATCTCCCAGAACCATCATTTCCTCACCCAAGTGCCAGATAAGAAACTGCATTCCAGCTTCTCTTCTGGCCCAGAAGGCAAAGGCGACTTCGTCTGCATCTCAATGTCTTACCTGGTCACAGGAGTTGGGGATGATGCAAGGGATTGCTTGCCTTGCAAGAAAGACTGGGTGGGGGTCCTAGTATTGCCACTACTTCAGGGTTAGGGTTTCCCAAAAGCGGTATTATTTTCCTGTGAGGTTTTTCCGATGAAGTTATTTTTGTATGTGTGGAAAAAAATGAGTTGTTTTGGTTTCTCTTTTCTTTTACCTTAACTTGTATTTTTTTAGAGGCTAAATACTGAGTCATACTTGAAGTCAGCTTTGAAGCTTTGACCATGGTGTAACTCACATAGTTAAAATTTCAAACCATAATTTGATTGATTCCTCATTCTTTACCTAGTGTCTCCTCCTGATTTTGGGCGGATAGTAATTTCTGAGTTTTGGGAGATTTGTGATTTTAAAAGCTAACCTGCGGAAATAGTGGGAGGATGTGGGGAAGTATCATATTAAATTGCTGATGTAGAAGTTCACAAATACAGAATAATTTCCACATTGTATTGATGTTTCTTTAAAATTTAAAGGACATTGGTATTTTTTTCCCCTCATACTAAAAAGGATATTTTTTTCAATTTTTACACAAATGTAGTTACTATTTCCTGACTCTCTAAATTTAAAATTTTATTGTAACAATTTGGAAGTTCCAAATCCTGTCTGTATTGTGAAGTTCCTGTGACCAAGACCAATTTTTTACTGCCTAGAGATCACAGTGAAGGCATTTTAACAGAATTCAAAGAAGGCTTTGAGGAGTATTTCATATAATGTTTAATATTTGAAATCACATTTTGATTTAAACAAACAATGATCCAACATTTCTGTTTTGAAACAGAAGCAGTAATAAAGTCCAGAGAAGTATAAATCTCTAAGTGCTTGAGTGCAATGTTTGTGCTTCTGCAAGCTGTTGTAAACAGCTGCAGAGCATGAAAGAAAAGTCTGTTTGTCTGTCTCCTGTTCTTGAAGCAGGGGTGTCTAAAGGGCAAACTGACATGCTGGAAAGCATTTCCCATGATAAGGTTAGAGACTGTGAGTGATGTGAGGAATTATTTTTAAACTTAAAAGTTAGAGGCTGGGCTTCATTAACAGATCATGTGAGGGAAGGTTAAACAAAAGCTGCTTGCAGAAGAGGAGAGAGGCAATTGAAACAATCAAATACTGGTTTAAAGTTTGTTTTCCTGAAAATCAGGTAAGAGGAAAAAGAGACCAGCGCGTGTGCTTTTTGGGTAAGAGCAGTGGTGACTCACAACTGCTGTTATTCCCGCTCCACAAACAGGAAGGCTGAGGCAAAAAGAAGCAGTACCATGCTGTTGTGGCTATGGAAATCAAATGAAGGACCCGTGGATAGATCCTATCTAGATCACTCTAGGCTCTTCAATACAGAGGTTAGCCATGGTAAATCATAATGCATCTTTTTTCCCTCTTTGGCTAATCAAAATAAATGCAAGGGTTAGCTTGTTTTGGGAATGCGAACAGATGTGATACAAATCAGTCCAAGACACATTGCCTTGCCTGTCTCTGAGAGCCAGCTGAAGCATACTCAGCCCATTGAACACCAGGACGCTGGTAACTGCTGTCAGATTTACATAATTGTTTCAAATATTTTAATCACTGTTTAATCGCTGTGGCACTACACTAGGTCTTTCATAGGACCTGTCTGGTCACCAAGGACCAAGGACCTCCTTGATTGGAATCTTCTCACTATCAGTAGAGCAGAGTTTCTTTTGATCTCTCTGTCTTTGATCACCCTCAACCCGTGGAGCATCCTAAATGTACACCCTGAAGCTTCAGGACAGCACAGCAGAAGGAAAAGGACTTCTGCGCTGGTTCCTCATGGGGTGCGGAAAGTGAGTGTGCACAAGGGGACATTCACCTGGATGCGAGATGAAGCTGGTTTAGTTAGTGGCCAGCATGAAACAAGCTATTTTAGGAAACTGTTTCACATCACAGCGGTGTCTTGATGACTCCATGACAAGGCCATACATAGCACAGCAGCCGCAGAGCTGAGAGCTGAATGCTGCTTCTCTGACTTGTCTCATGAGCAGCTATTAGCTTACGCAATTTCCTCTTGCTCCATATGGGAACATCCACAGGGATTTCACCAGCCCTTACCCTTAGGCTTGCAGAAGAGCACAGTGCGTGACTGACACAACATGCATACAATCATTTCTCATCCCCATCACCAGAGCCTTCCTCTGCTCTTCTGGTAGGTGATCTCTTCGTGTGTGGTCATGCAGTGCTAGAAAAGTGGGCTGTCATGGGGTGATTGCTGTGGTGCCTATGATAGCATACAGCTGTGCTGGACTGTGGCCCAGCTGCCTAAAATTTGGGCCTGCTGAAGTCCAAACCTCACCATTCATGTCAGCATCCTTTACTAGCAGATTCCTCCCTCCCTGAGCAGTATTGCTGCCAGTCAGAGACTCAGGTATCAGCCAAGTAAGCTGTTTTACACACTGGCTTGCAACCAACTCATTACCTACAATACCCATGATTTAAGGCAAAAATTTGACCTTTGCCCATCGCTGGAAAGGTGGGGATGAAACCCCTTTGCCCAGGTGCTGTCCCGATGCCGCGTGCCTGGGTTGCCTTCTGCTCCCCTGCCCTCTGATAGCAGTCCCATGATAACATGAAGGGCAGACAGCTGAGCACACACTGCAATCCAAACACAGCACTGGCTGTTTCCTCTCCCCCAGTTAACTTTTTTTTAAGGATTTTGTGTTTGACTAAACAAATAACTGTTCAAAACAGAGGCTGTGTTTAAGGGAGAACAGTTTGGGCTCATTTCGGCTTTCTTGAGTTGGCAAAGGCTTGGGCAGCCATGCTGGGCGGGCACAGGAGCCACTGGCTGATGTATCCCCTGTCCACGCCGTGGCAATTAGCCTGCCTGGGTGGACGCAGGCTGCTCCAGCTACCATCTCTGCTGACAGAGGCTTTCCCTGCTGCAGGTTTCAATGCAAATTTACACAGGCCCTCAGTCCGGACACTCAGATCTAGAACTAGGTACATTCACCGTCTGCCTGCAAAAGGTTAATCCCCCAATACTTCGATGCAGACAGATAGAAAGGAATGAAGGGAGAAAGAAAGGAAGAAACATACAAAAGATTCAACACACTAGCAGTCTAGAGTTTACCTATAAAACCTTATTTTGTGACTATTTTGACTATAAGTACAGTGGCAAATATCAATGTCAATGTTAAAATATTTTTCTAATTATTCTTTTTTTCCTAGCAAGAAGAGTATTTTTGGAATTGGTTTTGGCTTTGTTTTGTTTTGTTTTGGTTTGTTTTTTTTGCATTACCAATAATTGTTTCACGGAATAATATATCCATAACTCATATATAACATCACACACGTTGTTTCGTGTATTGTTCAATGGGCTGAACTTGTACTGTCCTAAACCATTCACGGAATGTGCACGAAAATGACTAGAAAGAAGGGTAAACTATTAATGGAAAAAGATGCGTTAGTGATGTTCTGCATTTAGTATACTACCATCATTTAAATTAAAATGCTCCTTCATAATAGTATTAAAAATGTCTCCCCTTAAAGCAGTATTTGAAACTAAACCTAGAGAATTCTCTACTCAAATACTGGATTAGACTTGGTTGAGCTAGCTAGAAAGATTTCTAATACCACATAGAAAGCTTTTTTCCCCCTCCTCTCCTTTACTGCTCACCGAAAAGCAAGCCAAGCAGAAGTGGCAAAGTCCAGCTGAAAGTAGCCCATACTTCTTTCTGTATTTGGCTACATTTAAAAACTACGTATAAAACATTGCCCGTTGCCCAGTATTCATGTCTTCAGTTGCCTGGTTTGTCTGAAGGGGCTGAAAACATTAAATCAACTTCTAAAGAGCTATCAAATAAAGGCTGGTAGGTACAGATTTTCTTTTAAAAATAGTTTAGATAATTCAGATTCAGATAACTGGCTGGCTTTCCATGTTTCCTTTTAAACAGGAATCGATACACACGTTTTTAAATGATACCAGAACGGCTAGCACAGATATGTCTGCATGTTTTAGCTCTGGCCGCAACGTTCCCTTCTCACCCGGACTCAGGGATAGTTTTGTGCTTTGCAGATGATCCCGTACAAACCCAGCGCCGCCGAGGTTGTTTGCTCCTCCTGCGGTAACCTCGGCGAGGTAGAAGTCCACTTCCTCAGCTGCGGGCCCCCCTGCTGCCAGTGGTCTTTCTCTTAACCTTTCCTCATGTGACAAACGTTGCGTGCTGACGGCTCCTCCTGCCGAGTGAAAATGAAGACAAACAAAGGGCAGAGTCGCCAGAAGCGACTGATAGTTGGCCTAAGTAGAGTACGTGGGATTTCTTAACATTTTCCCTGGCTTTTTCTCTTCCACCCATCGGGTCAGTTCATAGTCCTTTATAGCCCTCTTTTATGCCTCAACTTCTTCAAAACAAAAGAGAGCAAAAATAAGCTTTCCCTCCCTCCTGCCCCCAACCTTTATCAGCAAGACCATTCACGCTGTAAAATTCCATTTCGTTAAGTGTCAGCCTTACCTTATCACTATCCTTTGGGAGAAGCAGAGGGCACCAGCCACCCTAGATACTGTGTTAATGCACATTGTATGTTTTCAGCTAAATCTTGATTGAAGATAATCAGAACAAAATAAAAAGGAGATAATAAAATACCTCACTGTAATGATATCACTACTAAGTGTAATGCTTTGCATTGGTTGAATGCCTTCCTCTTCCATGAATAACTAACGATGCTTTGTTAGTTAACTCCTGTGAGGGAGTAGGGGATCAATCCTGAAAATAATTTGGGACTGGTGTCTCTATAAAATCTCCACACAGCTGTCAGGATGCTTTCCTACATATTTTCCTGGCTAAATGGAAATTGGCTAGGAAAGACAAATTGGCTGCAAAGACAAATTCCTCGGGCTGACAAATCAGCATATGTGTCGCTGCAGGGTTGCCTAAACTTTAGGGGCAGAAGATGAAGGCCAATTCTCAAGCCGATTTTTCTTTTTTTCTTCTTTTTGAGATGAAACGTTTTTTGAAAAATCCCCAGAACCATTTGTTTCATGCAAAAGACTGGAAAGACTACAAGAATTCATCAAATAGGTTTGTAATTCATCAGCTCAGATGTAATTCTGCATCCTAAATTCACTACAAACCCGGAGGAGAAAACAGCAGAATGGCAGTATCATGGTCCAGTGAGGTCTTGGCTGAGCTGTTGCTGTTCTCCTCAAGCAGAGGAATTGAGGAGGATGCTGGTTACTTGTTCTCACATATTACAGCAAAGGTATATTCATACAAACGCAGCTGCTCTGTGCAGTGGTTTTTTTTCTGATAAAACTGCAGATAGTGGGGCTGTGGGTGGCTCTTTATGAATGCTGAGTAGGTGAGATATATAAGAGCACAGTTTTGTCCTCAAGTCCCTGGACAAACTTCTCCTCACCTTTGGTTACGTACTTGCAGTTGTGTACCTGTGTAATTCACTTGCCTGTTGCCTGTTGTTTTCCCCTGTGTTTCCATTTTGTTCCTCCCTCCCACTGGTTCTGGGAACAGCCAGGGTTACCTCACATTTCTCAAACAGCTTTTCGAAGTTAGTAACCCCATTGTTTTTCTCACTAAATTGCTGACTGTTCCACGAATCAGGGGCTTCTTACAAACAGGGAGTGCAAGCAGAAATTCAGCACAACTAGTTTTTTCCGTTTTCCTGTTTTGGAAAGACAAGAAAATACTCAGTTTCGTGTGAATCGTGGTGAAGCGCACAGTGCCTTAACCTGCATCCTTATGTAGGCGGAGCTCAAAGAGCGGCAGTAAGAGTTATGCTACCTAGGCAATGCAGAATAAACGGTGAGATTCACGCTTGCCCTGCCCCTGCTCCCTTAGTCAGACCATCAGTACCTTCTGGGTTTTTTTCCCTAAGAATATGAGACCTAGGGCATCACATCATCCGTGTGTCTATTTCCCTCCTCCTGTATCTTTTGAGCACATTGGCCATCACAAGTCAGGTGTGAAAGGCAGGAGAAGTCTCCAACTTGCCTGGAAGGCAGCAGTTCAGTAGGAGAGAAGAAAACCAAACCAGAGCCTCCACTGGGGGAAAGCCAGGCAGATGACAGCTGCCACAAAATAGTGCTCGGCAGCTGCCCGTGCTCCCCCGTCTGAGCACGTGCAGCTCCAGACTATCTGTGGTACAGCTCTCTCTTGCTCAGTGGAAATGGGAAGAGATACAGAGAGGAAAGGAGGAACAGGAGACAAAAGAGAGATCCAACAATAATGAGAATTAATCAGCTCTGCCCTCCCACCACTTTTTTCTGCCATCCATGTTGCCCAGCTGCCTCCACAGCTGGTTCTCTCATTTACTTGAAGAAGATCCTATAGCTACCTCTGTGTCACTACTGAAAGCAGACAGATTCTTGAAACGATGAATCGTAGCTATGAAGAACAAGAGAAAGCACATTCCTACCTGCACTTCTTTTGTAAAGGAACTGAAGTGTATTGAAGCAAAAGGGCAGTGCAGTATCCTTGGCTAGGAAGATCAAGCCTTTGCACTGCAAGCAGGCAGACTGCAAACAAAGGAGGAGGCAAAGGCAGGGATGAGTTTTGCTTTTCTGTTTGACTGTTTTTGATTATGTGAAGTGTTCTGGGGTAAGTGAAATCACTGTAAAGATTGAACGCCCTGTGACTCCCAAGTATGATGTGACAATGTACTTCTTGCCAGTAGCAGAAACCAACAGTGATAATAAACATCAATAATTCTTCTAACCAAACATCTTAGAAAAGCAGTTAGACTGAAAGGATCAGCACTAAAGCTTAACATATTGCATGAGGAATCCATTATTTAGTACGAATTTTAAAAATAGAACACTTTCCCATTTCTAGAGATGCCACTTCTAAAACACTTGGCAGGAACCTCCAGCCATCCCAGTTCTGAAGACAGTGAAAAACTGTGCCCTGTAATATTATCCACAAAGGTGATTTCATATAATTCTGTGAATTCATTCACATGAATAAACTACACACACACGTTTAAATGTTTGCAGAGTTGAGCTCTAAACACCTAAGCTGTCTGCTTCAGTGGGATGGCAGAATTAATTCTTTTTGCTCAGGGAATAGCTGATACTAAGCCTTTTGTCCACTTGTAATGCAGAGCCTAAATTTTTTTTCAGCACTGTAGCACTAAATTTCATGAAGACTGTAAAATAAAAAATAATTATAGGGCACACATATGCAGTTTTACTGAAGAAAGTATGTTTTGAAGAGTGTATAATTTACAATGGTATTTTTCAGAGGACTAAATGGAGAATAACCTGACATTTTTGCTGTGGAAACACCTAACCTGAGAAATTAGCAACTTTCTAAGAGTCGTCTAAGCAAATTGTATGCTATGGAGGCCAAGTGGAACTAGTGAGAAGACATTTTCTCCCTGCCCCAAAGCTGCTGTGAGCTCATGCAGCAGTTTTTGCAGATGTTACTCTCTGCAATGCAGAGTATAAGGATCATTACTGTTTTGTTCCAACCTGTACAAGTGTTACAGCAATATTTCGTAGTTATATAGATCTAGTGTCCAAAGAGTCCAAACTGAGGGCTTGAATGTGGTGAATCGGTGTTGGTGGTGTTGCTGTTTGTGCACAATGTGTTTTGTGCTAGAGGGATGCTTCTCATTGTCTTCCAAACCCTCCTGGTTTTCTTCCCTCAGAGGTTATTTGTGGGGAGCAGAAGGCTCTGAGCATCCTGAGCTGAGTGTTTTCCTTAGGCAGAGTTGATGAAGCAACACCACTCACAGATGAGATTAGCGGTCGCTCACATTCCTTGTACATGGAGACTGGCAGGGTGAGAGCAGAAGGTCAGAGCTGCTGTTTTACATAGACCTTGTTACAGCCTTTTTTTCACTTGTCTTTGAGCCTTGCTTTATATGCTTTCTTCTCCTACAGCCTCTGTAGAGTTTGCTTTTGTCACTTGAAGGACTTGATTTCTTCTGAGCTTCCTCAGGCTGGAATAGATGTATTTGGTGGGTTTTTTTTTCCTGTCTTTGACTAAATAAGCCATCCCCTGTGCTGTAAACATCCCTGCAAACTCTTGCTTTCCTACTTCTCAAGTTGTTTCCCCTGACAGAAAAGCCTAGCTATCTATCTACATGGAGAGGGTAATTGAAAGGACAACATGAGGCAGCAAATGGTGTGGAAGACAGTCTCCTCTATAGGGCCTTCTTCGGCATGGAGCCTGAGCAGAACGGGGTAAATTCACACCCACTAACATGGATGGACGTGGCACCCAGCGTGCTGGACAAAGAAAGGCATTATGCTTTCCCTTTGAAAGATGAAACAACTCCCAGGCTCTTTTTGCTGCTGCAGAAGTAGCATGTGCCTAGATACATTCCCGTCCAGCCAAGCATTTACATTTACAGAGACCTTTAAGTGTGTTGAGCAGGGCCCTGCTAGCTTGGTGACTTCAAACACCTGTGCCCACACATGACTTATTTGGCTAGCAGCTATAGCAATTAAACAAGTTCTGCCAGTAGCTTGGGCCGACGTAGTCTTTTTCCCATTAAATAGGTCACAACATTGTTTTTTGATTTGTGCTCTTGTTTACTGGATTCTTACCCTGGCTGACAGATAGCTTGAAGGCACGATGTTGCAAAGGGGCAGTGGGATAGCTATAGGTCCTCTGGTGAGAGATACATCCCTCCTGTTCAGGCACAGAGCTACCGCTGCAATGCCCTCCGTACTTCTACAGGAGCCCCTGCACATACGGACGGGAGGTGAGTGAGGGGAGGAGATGGCTGTCAGGGCACGCTGTGCTCTGCGGCTTGGTGAGCGTGCAATGCGATGTCCCCAGGCAGAGACTTAAGCCAGTGCAGCGGTGCATCCGAGTGTCTCCCTGCACTAGACACTTCCCCTTATTTTACCAGAATGCATCACGTACAGGCCGTGCAGGAAATCGGATGTAATAGATATGTGGTTACGTTGCGAAAAAACCTGACCGTGTGAAATCATCACATTTGTTTGTCTTACGGAATGGTCAGATGAGAGACCCCTCACCTACTTTCACAGGTGAATTGAACAGATTGTGCTTCCAAGGGTGACCGGGGGCGAAATGAGACCCTCTCTCTCACCTCCCAGAGGCGAGTGTGCTGGCAGGAGTCGAGGAATGATTGTAAAACAGCCAAACAAAGGAGGAATGTTGCAATGGTCATTTTGAAATAAACCTGTTTGTGAGGAGCAGTGACTGTGGCGATATTTATGCTATGATTCATGCCGAAGTGCAGCACCTGCAGTTTTAGTCTGGATGACTTTTAGGATAAAAGCAGCAGCAAATACTGTTCTAACATTGAGAATGAGAAAACAAGTATCAGGGGTGCTCTTGGCTCTGGGACTGCATTAACTTAGAGTAGGGCTTGTGTGAGAGGTGGCTGGAGCATCTGTCCACTACAAGGTGCAGCTTGCTTATGACTGACTCACGACAAACAGGGGTTTGCACAGTTGCATCTCTCTCCGCACTCACTTGCAGTCCCTCTTCTCTTTTATGTGGTAGTTGCAATTACATTGAACTCTTACCTGGTGTATATCATACCACATTAGAGCTTTTTGAGGATGCCCTCAGAAAGTCCCTTACACCACCTCCCGCTCTTCCTTGATGACAAGTCTGAACTTTCTTATCTGTGTCTATGCTAGATTGCCAGCGACGGCGTCTGCTTCTGCGTCTGTAGGCTCCAGGCACCTCCTGGCAGCCTCCTTACAGCAGTCCTTGCTGAGACATGCATGTTATTCTCTCAGCACTACTGATAAGCAAACTCTTACAGCCAGGAAGAGGTCAGACATGGTCACTGCTTTGCATGCCTGGTTGTTGATGCTGTCCGAAGGTGGCTTGGGTATCTGCTTTTAGAAACTCATCATATTCCAGTGGGCACCTGTGGGAGCTGCACGTGATAACACTGGAAAAACAGCTCTTCTGGGGGAATCAAAAACTCAGGCTCCTGTTTCTTTACAGAAACACAGCGTGGAGGCTTCAGAATATGGGACTGCACTCCCACTCCTGCCTTAAAGACCATGGCTAAATACCGAGTTAGTGAAAATGCCTGGCTTACTGCCTATCTTACCAGGGGAAAATGAGATCAGGAAAGGAAGTGTCCAAAGATTATTTCCTCCAGGAAGATCTTTGCTTCCAACAAAATCCTCTATGCACAGACTTCTCAGTTCAGTCCTCAAGGGTATTTAAAATACTTGAAAGTGCAGTGAAAAATCTTTACACAGGCTGGTTGGATGACTCCTCTGCTTAGCACTACACATGTTCTTTTGTTTGTTTTTCCCTGTACTCAACCACTGGAGCTAGTTTTGAACAGTTTAAACAAAACACCCTTAAACACTTGGGGGGGGGGGGGGGGGGGGAGAAAAAAAGCAGTTTGTTCAAATAGACAAATGCCTATCCAAAAGCCTGGAAGAAGTGCTTCCTGTGGGAAACCTTCTTGCTGACATTTTGTCCTTCTCACCTAACTTTAATTTTTCACTTGAAGGATTTTTTGTTTCTTTTCATTTCCATTTCAGACAAGGAAGATGACTATCTCCTAAGTCAATGCAAATGTATCTCAAATCCTAGCCAGTGCATTTTTTCTTACTACTGGAAAGGTAAAGCTTGTACCTCTGCACTTTGGAAGCAGGTGTGTGAAAGCCAGTGTTATCCACACCTGAAGCAATGACAGATCCCTTGCTTGTCCTAAACTTAACAGCTTTTCCGCACAGCACAGCCCAGTCCTTCCTACTTACTTGTTTTCATGGGTCCTTACATTTGCTTTATGAGTGAAGAGGGAAATAATTCACAAATACAGATTCCCTAAGCCCTGCTAAATTAACGGGGTTTTCCGTACATAGTAAATAAAAGACAAAACCTACAGGTAAATAGAATTACAAATAGCTTTCTGTACTCCCTTTTATTACTTATACAAACTACTTAGAGACACGTAGCCTCTGGAAGTTGTACAAAGGGACATCCTCTCCCATTCACATGCAGTGTGACGTTCCCAATCTGCAAATCTTCCCAATCAGCTAGAGCCAATGCAGAAAACATCATGGGGCAGTGTTGTGGTTTAACCTCAGCCGGCAACTAAGCACCACGAGGCCGCTTGCTTGCTCTCCCCCTGCCCCTGGTTGGGTCGGGGAGAGAATAGGAAGAGTAAAAGTGAGAAAACTCGTGGGTTGAGATAAGAACAGTTTAATAATTGAAATAAAATAGTAATAATAATAACAATAATAATAAAAGAATATACAAAGCAAGTGATGCACAGTACAATTGCTCACCACCCGCCGACCGATGCCCAGCCAGTCCCCCAGCAGCAGCCCCCCTGGCCAGCTCTCCCCAGTTTATGTACTGAGCATGACGTCACATGGTATGGAATGTCCCTTTGGCCAGTTTGGCTGTGCCCCCTCCCAGCTTCTTGTGCACCTCCAGCCTTCTCGGTCGGTAGAGCATGGGAAGCTGAAAAGTCCTTGACTAGTGTGAGCACTACTTAGCAACAACTAAAACATTGGTGCATTATCAACTTTGTTCTCATCCTAAATCCAAACCACAGCACTGTACCAGCTACTAGGAAGAAAATTAACTCTATCCCTGCCGAAACCAGGATAGGCAGGGAGAGTCGGGAGGAGGCTGCATCATTGATATGTCTGCAGCTGATGCTGTTACACAAGAAGAACCCTCTTCCCTGCAAACAGTGTTGGGGGGCGAGAGGAGAGGCACCGTAACTTCTTTAGTGAGAAAATGTGGACCACTTGGAGAAAAGCTCACCCTGATCTACAGTTACGGTTTAGCTGTGATACTGTCCAGAGTCTGGTATCCAGCTGCAATACCCAGGGAACCCACTGTCCAGAAACAATACACTGATCCTTGGTCATGCCTGACCTGGCGTTAGGGAACAAGTTGTCCTCTGCTCTAGCTCTTGGGGTGGTGCCTTCCTGGGAAGGCCGGTCCTGGAGCGTGGCCCCTGTGGATGCCCCATGCTGTGTGTCAGCCACAGTGTAGCAATCCCTGCTGCTTTGAGGGTGAAGAATGAACAGGTTACATGAACATCTTTCTTCAGCAACAGGATCACAGAGCATCCTTTAAATTCATCAGGGTTTATTAAAACACTAGGCAAAGTGCTTTACAATTCACTTACAGAATCAGTATGGTTTGTTGGTTTGTTTTTTTAATGCTTTCGCAGGCAGAGTGACCTAGACTCAGGTCTTGAACCCAACAGTAATATTTGGTGTGCAAGAAAAGCAAGATTGAGTCTTGCTTTGTAACAGTACTTTGGTTTTTAATTCAATTTACTCGTTATGTTGGTTTAAGAAGTAGCATTTGCAGCAGCTGCTACATATCTGTAAAATAATTTTTTTTTCCCCCTTCTTTTCTGACTGAAAGGAAAACAACAAATCCAAATGCCAATAGACTAAAAATATCTGCTGGGTATAATAAAAGAGATGAAAGGGGTCAGATGACACACAGATGAGTTTTATTCAGAAATGTTTAATGGCAAGCAGTACCATATTTCTTCTTCATGTTCTCTGTCTTTCCATCCACATCTCCAGCTAGCCTCTCTCCTCCTAGTGTTTGTTTTGTTAGAGCATGTAAAGCCCAGGTCCCACTGAGCTAGGGTGGTACGGACCACATCTACATCTCTGTGACAGTGCTGTAGGACCACAGCATGCCCTGCACAGCTCTAAGGAGTTTAGCAAAAGCAACGGCCATCTGAAGGCGTAGAGCTCCTGCTGCACTGAGACTTCAAACGCTTTTAGAAACATTCCCTGTGCTGAGCCTCAGCCCAGCCCTCGCAGGCAGGGCAGTACTATTACCTGCTTGCATCCCGCAGAGGGCTGAGTCAAGGATGGACTCTGCAACTTCAGCAATGCCACAGGAATCCTGTGGCACAGGCAGGAGCACAGCAAACTCCCTTTTCTGTGCTTTAGTACTAACATTGCCTTCATCACCAGATGGACCAGAATTAGCTGTACCCAAAGAGAGCTTGAGGAGAAAAGGAAAGGGCTATGGATAGCATTCTTCATTCACTAACAGGAGTAAAACAAATTGCAATTCCTAGTACTTCAGGGATGGCCATGAGTCAGGAGCACTCAATCCCACAGCGGTTCATTTGCTGTACTTCCCTCCACTCCACAGCAGAGCAGCTGTAATCATTCCTTGGGGCTGGCTTTCCTGGATAAACACCCCTCAGGGTAGAGGCTCTACTATCTCACATTTGCTGGTGTTTCTGGCTTTGGGATAGTTGCTGATTCCCTAGAAGGGGGTAGATGACTGTTTTAGCTTACTGTGATCTTTTTAAGATGTCTTTTCTGCCAAGGGCCACTGACATCTGCCCAGAGTTTCATCAGAGTTTGTGGAAACGCTTTAACTAAAACAAATACTGAAGGCAAAACTTACAGGGTTTGAAAATATTTATGGGTGTGGTTTCCCAAGGAGCTTAGGTGGATTTGAACAAGCGTTACTGCTGAAAAAAGGCAGTCTGGCCCTTCCCCTCATCTGTGACTTCTCATTCCTGCTCTAAGCCGTAGTAGCAAGCTCATGAGGCTGCAGACAAAGCAAACAAAGCGATAACTTCCTGCTGGATCAGTGAGCTGAACTGGCTGGGCGTGCAACCAGACAGGTACCAGTGCAAGCCCAAAAGACTTCAGTGCAAGGGTAGAGAGGACAGCACTTCCCCTTTCAGTGGAACACAGCTTTAGATTAGCTTAAGATACTTGGGGAACTGGACCGTCAAATCTTACGGTGTCGAGACTAGAGTGCTGACTTGACATATGGCAGAACTTGGTTAAGGTCTCTTCTGTGTCAAGCTGAGCAGGGATTCAGACCAGCCAGCATCAAATTCACCTACTCTTACATGTACAAATTCTCTGTTTATCTCTCTCTATTGTTGCGAAAATATTCTGGGTTAGACTAAAGATAAGAAGAAGAAAAAGCAAAATGTCAGAAACACAGAAGTTGCTGCAACAGGGTATCTAACCCCCATCAGCTGTCCTGAGTGTAGTTACAAACACACATGCACCACCCGCACACACCAACTACCCTGGCAAATAAGAGACGTCAGCCTTGGACGGATTTGCTGATCAGTTGCCAGCAGTCTCCTGACCAAAATACACGGACTAAGGCTTTGAGCTGTGTCTGTTGGCCAGAAGAGCACCTGTTCCTCTCTTTCTCTGCCCCAAACACATAGTTAACTGCTGCATGCTTAGTTTTGTTTACAGTTTCCCACTAACCTCTACTGAGCTTCTTTTCCAAGACAGCTTAGATAAAGCTGAACACGGTGCTTAGGAAGCTGGCAGAATTGGACTCCCTCTTGCAATCAGTGCAAAGGGGCTCTGCCAGAACTGGATGTACAGGGCTCTCCAGGAACCCATACCAGAACATGGACTGGCTTTAGAAAGTGTTTGATCTTATTTCTCAGGTGCACTCAACTCTTGTTTACTACGACTATGGATGAACCAGGGCCTCCCTCTCCTAAGCCCTTGTCTGTGTCACAGGGAGTAACGCAGAGGACTTGTCAGTGCCTCCTCCTGCCATTTAAAACTGTTTCTGCTCCCTACAGAAAGCAGTGTAGATATTTTGCAAAGGTGAATGCCATCAATATGCTTTCTAATTTGGCTATTTCTACACTTAATCATTACATTCCCACTCCCCCAAATGTTTTATTTACTCGGCTCCTCAGAGCTGGCAATCACAGATAGGCTTCAGGTAGCAGAGGTTAGGAGGAGCACATCTGGCTTCCCAGATTTGAAATTGTCCCTGAAGTTTGTTGCCTCAATGGGCTAAAAGTCAGAAGAAAGTACTATAGCTATTTGTGATATAGCAAAGCCAGATAGCTTGTGAAATTTGTTCCTTGTGCAAGAACACCAACCTTTTTTTGACCCTAGACTCTAATTTCAGTCCTTGGCATCTGAACACCGCATCTTTGATCAACAGCTATACTTAATGTCCCCAACCATATGGCAAGGTCAAGAAGCCAATGAGTTCACAGATTTCCTTATTTTTCACATTCCTGTTCTACTCTCATCGCCAGCTCCCTTTCATATAATTAATAGAAATAACCTGAGGTGACAGATAAGACTGAATAAAGTCTCTCTCTCTTATGGCTTACACTGCAGTCCTCATCTCTTCATGGGTGAGTCCAGGACAGTCCCTTGGCCACACCAACCACCATGTCTCTGCCCATCAGGAATAAGACGGTGCCACCCCTGGCTAATGCTGGGAAATGTGAGGGGACAACACGTTAAGAGTCTGAACTTGGCTCTACCATAACACTACGGCTGTAGCTGTAAATAATTTTTACTGTAACACAATTTGAACAACATTCCTCATCAACAGTTGGACTGATTCAAACGCCAACAAGAGGAAGGACATCCTCACAATTAAGCATGTGTCAGATGAAAACTAAGTGACAGAGGCAGTTTAATAACCTACCACCACACCCTGCCTGATGGCAACACAGCACGTCAAGAAGTCGCTGTTGTTGGCAGTGCTAATGGAGGCCTTGTCTAAATTACAGAAATGTGCACCTACACAGTATGTCTCCAGCTGGGATTTGTAAGTGTTGGGAAGCACCCTCAAGCATTGATAGCGACCCAGAGCCACATGCGATAATCATATTTGCGAGGAGATGCATGTATCTGCTGGTTATTCTGTTGGCCAACAGTGGTCCGATGTAGAGACTCCTCTGCTGGGCAAAGACAGGAAACATTTCTACCAAGCAGAGGAGGGAGAAGTCGGACTCTCGCTTGCAGAGAGAGACAGTGCTCTTGGATAATGTTTCCAGTGAGCAATTCCAGACCAATTTCTTAATAGTCATATTTCAGAATATAGCCCCAATCGCTTAGACTACAAGCTTTCTAGACTCTGTTATGTTTCCTAGATTCAAAAAGACAAATGACTTTACTTGGCAGTTTTTTATTTTTTTAAACTGGAAGTTGCAGAAAGAGAATAAAAACAGCTTGTGGTTGCAACTGAAATGACCTTACTGATCTTACAGCTTCTCAAAATCATCATTAGCACTGTTTGCACACTTTATTTTTGAGGCTCACCTCCGCTCGATAAACATGTGGAGCTGTGGGCAGATAACAGGAGTAAAAGGATAGGCAGAGAAACGCAAGCCCTTGAGTAGGACTGAGAGCAGGTCTGCGGGTCAGTTCCTCCAAGCTACAAATGGAAATCTTGGCTTCAACTTATGCAAAATGTGGCTCTGGGCCTGGTGGATATTAACAATAAAGTTGCTGTGGCATAAGCAGTCCTTGTAGGTCTGACCACCTGTAGAAGGAACCACAGGCTTCACACCTACTGAGTACACATGGATCTACAAGTCTCTAAATGCTTGTTAGGGAAGGTAGTCATCGTTCATTTCTATCTATTATACAGAGGCATACAGAAGTCATGACTCCGTTGTGGTAGTTACTATGTAGATGCATAACAAGGAGTTGTGGCTCCAGATTGATAGTGGATTAAAGGAGGTTATTCTATCAGGTTTTGAAACTAATTCTTCTAATGACAGAAACAATTTGCATATTACTTCACTTACCAGTCAAAGTAACAGTCAGCGGCAGTCTCTATTAGCAGCTTCTATGAGTAGAAAATTGCTGCCAAAGGGTTTGTTTCTCCATTGGGGAAAACACTTCTTTTAGAGATTTCATTGAAACCACATCCTAGAAACAATGTGGACCAGAGATGGAGATGATAAACTCTTGCTGAAAACAAGTGGTTTCCAGCACTTGTCTAGAAACCAGCTTCACTTCTTAGAATAAAAGAGAGAAAGTGGAGCCCAATGAACACTGAGCAAGGCAGGAATGTCCCCCTTACTGCTTAACGCAGTGGTGCTGAGTTTTATACAAACACACATCAATGTCAAACCCAAGTTTCAGAGAGATACCTTTGTGCCTACAATGCCTGTTCCTGAGCTCACTGGTGGAATGTGATAGATGCTTCAAGTCAATCACACTAGAAGAAAAGCATAAAACAATCTTCCCTCTAGTCTCTCTAATAAATGTGATATTTTGTGTTTGCTGCTAGTGCCACGAGAAATCCAGAGAGATCACATCCACACTGCACAGCTGAATTGTGCTGGAGTCAGGAGCATGGTTAGACTGACAGTAGAGAGAGGCCCTAAGACCATAATAAAAAATATGCATTTATCTGGCCAGCGACAGCAGCCGCCACGTCCATTTGCTGTGACCTGTGCTCTTCCTCCGTGCAATACCTGACTCGCCTGGTGCTGCAGATGGCATTTTGCATGAGTGACGTAGCACTCTTTCCTGTGGTGAGTAATTTAAAGCAGAAAGGTGGGGTCCGGTAGGGGAATTGTGAAACTACTGCACTAGCATGGAAGACTGGAGTATTTAAATAACTGAATATCCTTAGTGAAGTAGAATACATAAAGCAAGCCAGAATTTCTCCCTGTCACTTACACCTTTCTTTAGTGGCTATGAGAGTTCCTATAGAGCTTTCCTAGCCATGATAGTAAGAAATACGGTAACTGCATAGTGCTAAGGCACAGCTGGGGAAGTGGTTCTTCCTGTAACACTCCTTGTCCTTCCGCCACTCTTGGAAAGATGCTCTCCCCGTTTCACTAAGTACAAACAGACACTGGTCCTTGGAGATGAATGGCAAATGGGAGGTCACTTGCTGGCTTTGTGTTCATTCTTTACACCCATCCTGTACACCCAAACTGACACCAGTAGATAAGGTTCCTTCCAATATTTTCCTGAGAAGGCAGCAACAACTGCTTTGCAAGGCGCTTCTCAGCCCGGCAATACTACCTGGGATAAAAAGGTCTGGCAGTCCTCCTGGTAGCACTTCCAAGCTCTGAGCCTTGATTCAGTTCCCGAAGCATACATGGAAACTGCGTTAATCCGTCAGTTTAAACATTCACACACAGCTCCGTTCTGAACCTCTGTAAGCAGACTGATACCGCAGGTATGCTGCAGGCCTCAAGCTTCCTCTGAAATCTTTACTGGCACTTGACTGCCAGGTCTAACAGCTGCTAGCGATATTTCCTTCTGACTGCGAGCAAGCCAAGAAATTTAGCCTATCCTATCTGATGCTAATTTGGTTACAGTGACTCACCCCCTTTCACGATTTCCAGGCTAATTGCTACAACATTCTCCAGCTGTCAACACAATCCCCAGGGGTCTGCAGAAAATTTTGATTCAAAGTGTTCTAGTTTTAGAGAATGGTGGTTTAATTCCTTATGTATAACCAACTCAAAGAATCTAATCCTAGCTATCAAAGCCTTTAATGGGTGGAAACACCTCCAAAATAATCTCTTTCCTGCTTCTTCTGCCAATATGTACCTTAGGAATGATGAAATAATCCACACTATAGGCTTAGGAAAGTAGGACCTGGTTCTACCCTGCAACTCACCTGGGTTTGGCACTGGCTTTCATGTGCACCGATACATTGTCTTCAGCACAAAATTCAAGATCCGTACTGTCTGTTTTCCACAGTAATAAAAGCTTTGTCTTAGCAGTAGTTGACTGCACTCAGCACTCTACAGAATAATTTTTTTTCCACATTTGCAACCAGTACAAAGAACTATAAAAGATGCCAATGCTACAAAGTTGTAATGCTTTGTAGGTAAATTTAGTGATAGCAGGATTTGCTGATGTTATCCCAATGTTCCCAGCATATGACCCTTCTCTCTGCACTCCCTTTGCTTAGCTGATTCACTCTGCTACATACATTTTGGCTTGTAAGCAGTCCTGTATAGGGGGTGTGCAAGTGAGACTGATTCATCTCTAGGGGGAAACAGACTATAATGATCAAAGTATACTTCTTTGTGGCCAGGCTAAAATAGCAAATTTTGCAATGCGATGAGCAGCTCAAAAAGCAAAGCACACAGTGACTGAGAGTCATAAACACTCAATCTTTCAGGAGCATCAGCAGTCTACCCCCCTAATGCAAGAGCCCTTCCTTCTCTCTCATGTTTCTCTGAGAACAGTTTTGAAAAGCACTTTATTCTCCCCTCCCTGTGCACCACATGCTGGTGTCTCACCCAGCCCTTACTCACTCATGCAAATTCCAACCCCTTTGCCGGGTAACCCTCTACCCCAGCCTCAACTGCTGAGATGCAGCAGAAGCATCCTGACTATACTTCCAACACATACGGCCTGAAGCTTCTTGAGGTCAGTTACACTCAGCTGTGACGTTGCCTGAGTCTGCAGGGAAGATGCCTCACCGAGCTGCGCTCTTTGGATCCTGTGCAGATGCGTGAGTGCATATTCCTGAACCTGGACACAGAGCCACTAGAAATGCTCAAACTATTGCAGCAGGTGCTACGTCGTTTCAGCAGAGGGAGGAAGCATGGGCCCAGGCTGTCAACACCTCTTTGCCAGCAAACCCATGTGAGTAAGATGCAGCGTGCCTAGGCATTTACTCCTGTTCAAGGCACCTTATCATCCTGCACAGGATTCTTCCTAGTCTTCTCTCTGCCTAGGAGATGTGAGTGCGTATTAGTTGTGTAGGTGCCCCAGGCTTAGTGACAGCAGGACCCAGAGCTTGGGCAAGACAGTCTAGGTTTGCCCTGTCTCAGGGCAGGGCGGTGATTTTTAAGGTACATCCAACTGACTCAGCAACGTGGTTGCATACTGAAGAATGATCTTTAAATATGCATGTTTCGTATTTGGACCTCACCCAGAGTAGTCTAGCTGGTGCAGAAATGCTATGTCAATTTGCTTAATGCAAACCTGAACCAGGTCCACCGAGACCCTCATCTGGCTTTGAGGCAGCATTAGCTGCTGGCCCCACTGTTCCTGTAAAGCTTGTTATGATAAATGGTGTAGCCACACAGAGGAATACCATCAGTCCTCTTCTACCTACAGCTCACCTGACTTTTGGAGACCCAAACACTTCTACCTGCAAAGTCCGAGTGGCTTGGCTGTAACCCTTTTGGAAACCAAGTACCTCAGGCATTGTTAAAAACTGATTTTCTTCCTCTTTTCTACCCACTGCCTTGGCCTTCCAAGTCAGACAAAGACTGAAAAGATACAGGAGTGAATCTGTGGTCCTGTTTAATTTTTTTTGTGACCTGCTGGACTGAGTTTAACGAAGAGTTAAATAGAAATAAATTTTAATATTGTACATAGTGCTTTCAGCCCACCTTCAAAGAAGATACTGCACTGCTCCATCTCTGACCTCAAGAGAGGTTTCAGCCAACAGCACGCTTCATTCACTTTGTTTGGAGTTACAACTTGGGCATGACTCCTCCATTTCATTGGCAAAGCTGAAATAGTGATGTGATTCAAATCGAGGCACCTGTTTTAAACAATGATGCTGCAACACAGCATCTTTGGAATACAAG
The DNA here is from genome assembly GCF_000699145.1 of Aptenodytes forsteri. NCBI lineage: Eukaryota > Metazoa > Chordata > Aves > Sphenisciformes > Spheniscidae > Aptenodytes > Aptenodytes forsteri. The sequence goes on from NW_008794083.1 coordinate 1,633,283, forward strand.
GGTTGCAATGAACAGGTAACCTCTCCTTGGAGAGGGCAATGCAGCCAGCACAGGTTTAGGACCTGGAGCTGGCTCCAGCACAGCCAGCTGTAACAGCTTCACCGCTGCTCTCTTTAGAGACCTGACAATTTAAGAAACTCTGTTTTGTCTCCTTTCTGAGCCTCCTGGCTCTGTCAATCTCTGACACTTGGGAGTTGCTAAACCCCTGTAATTTCATAACTCTTTCTCAATCATTTGAATCACAAGGATCCTAAAACCTGTGGCTGTCTCCAGTTTACATCCTCTTAAGGCGAGAAAAATCATATATATCCACCTCCACCCAAGGTCACCTCTGGATGCCCTTCTTGTCCCACCCTCAAAATCATTTGCATATAGCCACTGATATCCTGTGGCTTTCCAAACTCACCAGTCAGGTCAGCAGCAAAACTGCCACGGGGAGTAAAACCAGTTCCTAATACAAATAGCAATATGAAGGACTTTTCTGTCCTATGCATGCTGTTGCATGCCAGGGAGAAGAGTCTACTTGGAAAAATGGTTTGCACTAAAATGCTCGCTTCCTCCCTATCTTCTTCTTCAGAAAATTTCTTCAGAATTTGAGTCCTGATGTCAGTAACATACATTTCTAAACTGCAAGATCATCTGTAATGCATCTTGGCCTTGAGCAACTGTGTTGCAAGCTTGAGAGTTTGTCTATGTTATGGATTTTGAAGACAAAATGAACATTGGAGCTTTACCTTCAAAACTGTTTCAGAAGCTCTGCTCTGAAGCTACAAAGAAGTGCAAGGAAGAGAGCCTCCTAATGGTTAGCGTCCAGCTTCACTTACCTCGCCGACAGAAGCTCAGCTTAGCATGTTCCTTGCACAAACTGTTCATAATTTATATTTATGGCTCAACTTTTTTGATCTTGCAAAGACTTGCACTTCCTCCATTTCTGGAGTGAGTCAGGCAGGATCAGTGCATTTTAAACACAGTTCTAAAAATTGTGGAATGAAGCTCTGCTCCTAGTTGCATTCACAAAACAAAACAGGAAATCAGTAAAAGTGAAGCAACTGAAGGGATGCCCACTTCCATCACTTTGCTAATCTTTTTTCATCAAAGTTGTCATTTAGGACAATAATTTTTTTTTTTTTTTTTGTTAATGTCAGTGGCACATGACTTACAGGAAAGCAATCCAAAGCTATCCTATGACTGTGATTCACTTTCCTAAACCTATTACCATGAAAACTGTAAATGATGCAATAGGCTGTTACTGCCATTGAAAGATCCATCATGGCATCTGCTAAGTAATTTACACTTTCAGGGCTGCATTTTACGGTAAATGGAAGCAGAGAATTGTCAGGAACATGCTGTTAGGAGGAAAAAAAAAAAAAAAGAAAAAAGGAAAAAAAAGAAAAAGACCACTGCATCAATGTTGGTAAGTCGACCATACATCTTGAGCACGCATAAAGCACCTGGGGAGGCAGGCAGGGGAGGAGCTACCTGGTATCTCAAAATCTTGCCACTCCACCACAAGCACTACAGTGGTGAATTAAATCCCAAACTAACAGACACCACTGACAGCCCTGCATGGGAAAAGGATCTCACAGTAGTCTCTGCTCTCACAGGACTTGTGAAATCAAGTCCCACTTCTCTGCAGTCACACAGACTCAGTGAAGGTAACTCCCCGTTTGATGCCTGAGGAACAGGCCTAAAGAAACCAGCTAGAAAACCAGAAAGTCTTACAAGATGAGAAAGACCCCTCCACATACCAGAATCTGATGGAAGTGCTGAACACGTCCACAGCTGGAAGGTGAAGCGTGGTGGTGGCCATGAAGCAACACAGGCAAATACAGACTGCGGAAAGCTGGGCTCTTTGCTGAGCAACTTTAAGCACTGGTGGGAGATGCTGAACTCGGTTCATCAGAGGCAGAATATCAGAGCAGAGACACCTCAGGGTAGGACTGCTCATTAACCATACTTCTCACTGAGGACTAGACTTTTCAAAGACTTTAACAAAGGAGCCCAGCGATGCCTGGGGAAGGATTTAATAAAGCAAGGGTAAAATATGCAAAGAAAGGCAGTGGGAAACAGCAACTAGCATTTTAAGAAGAGTCCGTTTAATTCCTTTGCAGCATACAGAGGGAGGAAGTATTGTGCAGAGCTGCCTGCATAGAGTGCCGTACAGAGACTGTGAAGCTATGAGTGAGTGATGCTGAGAGTTTCAATAAGCAGCAGCAGCAGCACAGTCCCTCGTGTGATGAGAGGATCCCATTACCGCAGCACAGGCTCTAACGTAGTGTTCTCCCCCTTTGCAACACAGCATGATCTGGAGGATTCTCGCTGACAGACTCGCGTCTGCTGTTTTGTTTTTCATTGTAAAAAATCACAAAGGAAAAGCTATGTAACAAACCGCTTTGGCTTGCCATCCCTCTGCTGCAGAGGGACTGCCTCTGCAGTAAACAAATAAATAAATATTCCTCCAGCGTACTGAGAAATCCCCCTGAAGTGAAACAGGAGGTTCCTGGAACTTCAGAAGCCAGGCACTGCCTCTCCAGGATTGTGACTGTAAGGAAAAGATAAGTTTCGGTCCCTTTCAGCTACAGAATATGAAGGACAAGGATGCAACAAGCAACAGTTTATTTGTAGAAAAATCCTTTAAAATTTTACTACATTGTAAGATTAAGGAAAAAATAGTATTAATATATGTACATACAATATATATAAACAAACACACATCGCACCATTAAAATTACATGCTTTTTAGAACAGAGAATGGGTCATATTCCCTCATATCAATTTTAAAGTTATCACTGCAAGAAACCTTGCTTCCTTTTTTTTTTATCCCCATCGAAGTTTTCAAGTACAGGAAGTAAGTAATGCAGGATCTAATAGTAGAAAACCTTTGTTATACACAAATTACAACTGACAGCTATACAATATTATTCTGCAGTATCCAACACTTGTGTTTTTTGAACTCTATAAGGATATGAACTTTTACCTGAGGTGCATGGAAATAATGAAGCGTGGTAATTGGCAAGTTTAAGAGATTTTCACATTATGATTTGACTGTAATTAAAGTTGATTAGGTATCACATGTCTATACCCATAGTACTGGCACAAGAATGCTCTGCGTGAGTCATCGCCAATGTCTTAGAAGTGCAGGAAAAATTAAAAGTAAAAAGCACCACTTGCAATGATAAGCATGCAGACAATTTAAGTGAAACAGAGGTAGCATGTTCTTGTAACTCCAGCAGGGTCATCCAAATCAACTGCACCCTCCCTTCTGCAAAAGGCACTCGCTTTTTCAGCTATAAGTAACGTGGTTTTAAATTCAGTCGGATTGAGCACAAATGGTGGATTTCTCTCCTTACAAATATAAAAAATGTTAAGCAGAGAACACGATGAAAAGAAAAAAGAATGGGTGTAAGAAATACACATTTCAGGTAATATGTGCTATTCCTCTCCCCCTACCTTTTATGGGGAGAATTGAAATATTTTATAAAAACAGTTGCAGTACATAATCCAAAAGTTAAAACTTTCCAGTTAAAATGGCAGTATTAAGCAGCACATTATGTATCAGGAATAATTTTAAAACACCAGAAGTACACCAGCCTTTTTAATAGATAAAGAGCAACAATTCACAGTTAGAAGTAGAAAGTTTATGCACAGAAAGGTGGTGCTGGAGAAGGATAAAGATCCTTTGATGTAAAACCTCATAAATGAAAATGCACAGAAACTCTTGTACTGTATCTTTTATCCTTTCTGCAGTTTGAAAAGATGTCCATGCAAAAAATCTGCTCTTACCGTGACACTACAGAGCTAATAGAGTTATACGATGTGCCACCATTGCAACTGGAAGCATAAGCCTCTTGACCATTAGCATCTAAATTTATTTTGAATACAGAAGATGCCTTCAGTAAAAAGTCTGCTGCATCTCTGCGACCTAATTCCCTCAGCTTAGACATTAGGATACCTACAGTGCTCTCAGGAGCATTACTCCACTCCTGCAGAAGGGCATGGACTGGGCTTGAGAGAAAGTCATTTTGTGTTCCATTATTTGTATTGTACTTTGCAACAAGATCAGGGAGGCCCAGGTTCATGGCCAGAAGGCACCAATCTTTGCCCATAGGATCAGGTGGATCCAAAAGTCGACTTAGTTTTCTCCTGGTAAGTAGATTCAGATCAGAAACATGAATATCCATTCCTAGGCTTCCCTGGGAGTAGACATCAAGACACCCAAAACACAGTATACTGCTAAAGCTCTCTTTATATCCCCCCATAGTGTTAGTTAGTGATGTCTCCTTTTGACTCTGTGCACGGAAAAAGTCTCTAGGCTGGTAGACCATTACTGGTTCATGATGTTCCCTCAGCTGCTGAGGACTAAGGTAGTATTTCCCGGTCAGAAGGCCTGGTAAGGTTGTGGCCATTAAGTTATCAATGGTGCTGCATACAGAATCCAGGAGTAAACAGCACTTGATCTTCTCTGTTTCCAGTCCTCTAACCTGAACCTCTATACCCTGACCATGGTTGACCAGCAGCACTAAAAGCTCAGCTCCACGATTCATAATCTTTGATCCATTTACCCACAGACGTATATCAGCATCTCCCTCTGTGCTTTGCTGATGAATCCACCTGCAAAGATTCACCTGAACTTTATGAAAAATTCCACAAGGAAATGGGGTAAGATGTTCCACAGGAACGATTCTAACACCACCATAAATCAGCACCTCATCCTCCTCATCTGTCCAAGACCTGTGGAGATTGTCAGTCTTTATGAGAGCAGGAATATCCACCATTGCTCCACTGCTAAGGTCCCTTGCACAAATATCCATGGCATCCAAGATCGGTATCAGTTCTTCCACATCACTATCTGTCACCAGACGCTGGATGTCCTCTATAGTGTACCGACCTCTATAGTGATGGAGGGCTTTTGGGTTCTCCACTGACAGGATTTTTCCAAGGACATTTGAACAGAGCCAGCGAGGATCCAGAAGCACAACATCTTGGACAGTTTCACTCTGCATAATGTTAATCTGTTTATAAATATGAAAGTTACTATTTACATCTTGTGAAGTACAAGATGATAACCCACGTTCTCTCTTGCCTAACTTACTGACCCAATCATTTAATTAACACTGCTGACAGGAGAAAAACAAACAGTGCATTTTAATTTCTTCCAAGTATTCAGAACAAAGAGCAGATCTTGTTCTTGATTTCCACTAGTAAGGAAGTCACTAGAGCCCAACAGCAGTAAAGCCTAGCCATGCCCTGCAAGCTATTTATGCAAAGGTGTTATCCTACGATTCAATTTCTAATGGACACACATAAATTTCTCACACGCAGTGAACACATTAGGCACTACCTCATTTAAGATGATACTTATATTTTCTGGGTATTTTATATTCTTACAACTATAGCAATAAACTGCAATCCTTCCTGTCTCAAAGAAATAATGTTGAATGAAATAAGAGCCACAAGACAATACCGATAACAAAGAGCATTATTAACCAGTCTCTACTTCTTATGATGTCTTACGAGGGAGGAGGAAAAAAAAAAGCAAACCAAACCATAGCCATTTGCTTAAATCCCATTAAGCAATATTCTACCAGAGCAGTACCTTGCTAATAAAGATATGCAATTTAAAAACAATAAAAACACTTACTTCTCCTATGCTATGCAACTGCTGTGCAAGATGCCGTAGGTCATCTTCACTTGCTAGGGGATTAAGCTGTTCCTGTACATCGTATACAAACTGCTGCAAGGACATCAGCTGGTTGGGTCCATTCATTTTTCTCCATGAAGGCAGTGTGGAGATTACTTTTTCACACAGATGAGTCATAGGTGGACAAGTCTTACAGAAGCACAGAAAACATCCATTTGTAATTCTACTCTGCTGAGAATAACAGTACTATTGGCTTTTTTTGTTTTGTTTTGTTTTTTTTAAATGGAGGTCTAATGCATTCATGATGTATATTCACGTCTAAGGAGTTCCCCTTGTGATGGACCTTTACGCTTCCATCTGGCATTCACTTGCCATAAGACCTAACTTTTTCTAATAAAGTGAATTTCAGAAACAACTTTTTCGCTGAAATAAGCAAACTTTCCGAACATCATCCTGATTACAAAGGGAATCCTGACACGTGCAACAAAGTTTGGTTTATATAGTCCTGCCTTGTCAAATGTGCTGACCACCTGAAACAGTAACTTTAGAAGTGTATCAATTGCCTTCATGCATCTAGAAGTTAATCTTTATTTCAGAAATTGTTAACATTTAATTAAAATCTGTACTCATCAGTATCTGTACAGAACCAATTTACTTCAACAGGTGAGACAGCAGAGTATCAGATAAGTAAAGATGGTACTTTTATCTATTGATTGTCTTGGACATCACTGATGCCTTCATCCTACGCTCTCAAGCCACAGCATACACTTCTTATGCAGCAAAGCCCTCCAGATTTCAAGCTAGTGACCACAGCTGCGATAAAGCTTATTAAATCAAGAGACCATTTGGAACGTAAAATAGGCTGAATTTTGCATAAACCCAAACATTTTCCTCAACCTACAGAATGAACTCAGTAATACATTAACTTTTAATTCATTTTTTAAAAAATACCTATCCGAAGTAGCTGCAGAAAGCCTTGGCATGTCACACAAGTAAGAGGGCCTTTGGTACAAAGAAATTTACATCCATCTAGCACAGGCTACATAACAACTTGACTTGGTCACTCTCACTATGGAAGTCTCTGTAGATTCATGGTGATGACATCAAACCATGGCTATTTTACCTTTAGTCTCATATACATATACAACTCCAAGCACATATTTTTCAGTTAAAAAGTGCAGTAAAAAGTTAATACATATTCAGTTCACACATCTATATTGAGAATTATCTTTCTAACAGTTGAGGAAACTGTTATACTCTGGTGTTATGAAAAACTTACTTGCCTGAAATATATTGTTTCTCTGTAATACTACGCTGATAAAAAAGATTAAAAACAAACAAACAAAAAAAGGAGGGTCAATGCTGGAATCCAATCACTGTCAATTCAAAATACGAAACTATAACTTTGAACTGAAAAATCTCAAATCATTTCCTTTCAAGAGAAATCATTTTGGTGACCTGTACAAAACACCTACAATTTTGAAAATGCTGACTGAATCTTTGATGTCAGGAGTTTATCACCAGGTCTGTTATGCATGCTGCTAAAAAATTGAAACAGCACTCATTTCTTTAAGTTTCGTAATGTAAGTACTAAATTTGCAGTAAATTATTACACAAGATTTTCACATTTTGGCTGGCCCAACCCAGACCATTAGACATTACTTACAGAAATTATCTGGCTTCTTATTTCTTGCAAGTGATTTCGGAGAAGCTTCATATCTTTAGACCCAGATGCTCCAGCATCCAAGACAAATAACTTGTCTGAAATTTGCAGATCATTTCCAAATCTAAAAGAGAAAAAGCAAGCAATTATTTACTTAGTCCCAAATCCAGTTTTATTTCTTAATCCAGTTGTACTTCAGTCTTAAATTACACAAGAGTTATTTTTCTTCAAGGAATGATGAAAAAATTTAAGTACTGATTATTTTAAGATATTTTATAAGCACAGACAGTATAGATGCTCACTAATTTTCTTGAAAATAGAGATATTGAGAGAATATTGTTGTCTTTCCTAAGGAAGAAGGCTGAAGATGTGTAAGAAAATTACAACTGCATCACAGGACTTGTAATTACAAAAGCAAACATTTTACTAGAGAAGGGATAGCAGGAATTAATTCTTTTTAAGGTCTTCATATTTGTTGTTTTCTTTTTTCTCACTTTAAATAGTTCAGTTGTCATTGCTATTGACACCAGCTTTCTTTCTCACTTACTTTTGACTTTTCAACTGCACGTACTTGTTTTCCTAGCTCTGGCCTGATTTGCACTTAAAAGGATTCCAACAAAGATTACACACAGGTATTTTCTGTTGGTTTATTTCAATTGATTAAGATACTGCCCTGCCACTATTGTGCTGGAATTCCTACATCTGTTTCTTGTACAGTTCAGACAAGTGTCTATGCTCACAGGTATGGATGGCTCCTCGTACCACATGTTACCCACCTACATGCTGTGAATATAAATTATTGTTACTTTATACAGTAGTATGTTTGTGAAAAATTCCCTATTTCCATCTACAATTAGCATGCTCTCCAAACATTTGCTGAAGAAGGCTAGAAATTTCCCTAACTTCTAGGTACCTCTTGGATGACCTTGTCACCTGCGTGACTCCACAATGTCCAGCTCTTCACGAACTGTGTATGGAGTACCTCCAGGCCTGGTTTAAGTTTTTTTCCTACCCATCCTAAATCAATTCAGAGCAAAGGCTGGGTCTCCTGTAAAGATTCTTCTTTTGCACCCAGAGTTTGTAGCTGAGAACTGCCCACTTTTCTGAGACTGGTGCAAAACCTGAGCACCAAGATGTTAGACAGATGGCTGATACAGGCCTTTGGATGTATCCCAGTGTTTACAGGGTGAGACTTCCTGAGCCTCAACTCATTTTTGCACCACTTGGCTCATTTTAGCTCATTTAAGGCAGCTCACTCACTGTAATATTGGTAAATTTTTCAATTTTTGCACAATATAAGCTTCCTGAACATACTCAAAATATCATAATATCATAAAGCTTAAGCCACATAAAAACCTTTTACATATTCCTATGCATTTTAGTATTTTTTCTTTCCAACTGACATGTTTAAACACTACATATAAATACACTCCCCACTTACCTGTTCCTGATTTCCTTCAACAACGACATGTCTTTGTCATACCAAAACTCCCCCCCAACAGGCCGAGGAAGATTCACTATGTCGGCATGTGTGGCGACCAAAACAACACACAGGGGACTTTTCAGCTTTCCACCAAACGCTAGAAGAGAAACAAGAGCACTCCCTCACTATGAGACATGCCTATGGAGATGGCTGTCTTACTGAGCCAGGAAAGTAGCAATACATTTTACATTCTTCATACCAATCACTTTTGCAGTGGATTTACCAACAGTAAGCATAGCCATACTGTGCTTACACCACTGGCGCTTTGGCTGTTATCTGCCTATAGGATTATCTATATAATGTCCAATTTGAATAGCTAGGCTCTTTGAATAACATCAGATACATTGATATTACATGACTATATTGTTTTAACAAAAACGTTAATCAATAGCACTAATGATATATCTATTAACTACAAACTATAACAGTGTGGGGAAAAATAATTAAAAATTACAGCTTCTTGAAAGGGTTTCTCATAATCTTTGGATGGTCCTTAATACTACAGGTGCAGAGTAGAGGATTGTAAGTAGAACACAAAATGTCTACAACATTCATACGGTGGTATGAATGCTATTTCGCAGTACTTACACAAACAATGACCTCTCACTTAGGTGAGAGTTAAGTAGGAAAGCCTGGCAGAAACCATGAAAAAGAATGAGAAAGATACAAATGGCATGAATGAGGTGACAGTACGGAATGCACAGTTTTCAATCTTTTCTCAAACTGATCTTCCAGAAAAGAGAAGACACCATTAGACTATTTTTAAGAGAGATAGTACATCCAATCCTGCTGTTTTAAGTCTGACAAAACTTCACATGGGAGAAATATGCTTACATCACTGCTCAGTTTTCATCAACTAAGAGCTACAGAATCTTGATTCATTCATAAAATGCCACAGTTTCCCAAATCTCTGCATAGCACTTCAAGGTCAGTATTTTGTAATTGTAATTTTTTTTTTTTTTTTCAGCTGAAGGACTTAGACAAAATAACTGGAAAGTAATTCCAAAAGTTTCAGGTTTCTGCTAACATCAGTTACTACATATTACTTGAGAGTTGTAACAGTACAAAAATGCATGGGTACCCAAATTGAGCTGACCAGTATAAACACTGATTTAAGCAAAGTAGCTAAATAATGCTGATAATTACATCAGCAAGAAGAAATGATTAACTCAAATTCTAACTTGGCCAAACCAAGAACTAAAGTTTCCTCGCTAGACTGAGGAGCCATGAAAAGCTTTCAGCAACTGCAAATTAACTGTATTTTCAGCTTTGATACTTTCCTGCAAATTTCTGAGCTTTTACTTCCAGAAGTAATTTCATGTTGGTTACATCCAAATGCTTATATTGTTAAGCTTGTGATTTGACCAAAAATGGAAAATGAAAGACATGCAGATGCCTGAACTGAAAACTGAAGGTCTGCCTCAGCTCATCATTATCATTATCTGGATGCGATAATGCATACAGAATTGAGCAGAAAACAAAAAGAGAGGGGAAATACTCTTTGCACTATGTAAGTATTTGATATGCTTGTCTGGTGAGTCCCTAGCAGCATTACAAATGTCCATGAGCGCTGAGTTAGATCCACTGGCTGGAATAACATTTTGGTTCATAGAACCAAGACACATGTCAGAGGTTGGTTCACCCATGAAACTGTCAGAGTGTGCAGACCAATGCTCAGATACAAACAGGAACAAATTATATGGTATATATACCTAGACCTACAGACCTTTTAAGAAAAAAAAGAAGTTAATTTGTTTGCCTGCCAAGTAACTTTCAGTTTGTTAGAAAGCTTGAATATAAAACAAGTAAACTTATTTAAAACCTGTGCAAAGTCTGACAATATGTGAAGTGAAATTTACTAGAAATACTGGCTTCTGTACACCCTGATGCACCAAAGGTTAACATATTTGAAAGTCCGTGTACAAGTCTAGTTAAACATGTTAAGTGGCCCGTACTGAGAGGTAACGCCACTCCACAATGTCGTTCTGTCCTCGCTGACAAGACCAATTTATGCTGGAAACACTGTTAATTGGGGTTAGATATAAGTAGAATTTAAGCAATGTGTCTAACACCGGTTTTAAATGGTTCCAACCCTCTGAAACACTTTTCTGTGCAGCTTATCTGACATAAAACTTCATCTGCCATTTACAGATGTAAATCCCAGTGCCACAAGAGGCTGCACTGTACCTCATGACCCTTTTTAGTTGGACTAAGTGGTGTGTACAACTCTTCACACTTGTTCCACAGATAAAATTTCCTGTCTCTAAAAAACCTTGTGTAAGGTGTGTTTGAATACAGGGGGATGAAGACAAATAACAGCACTCAACACGGAGGATGTACAAAGTTGCAGAGAAACACAAGAAGCTTTATCTTATAATCCCCTAATATTTCATTAACAGGCAGAGGAGCATACCTATTGGCTCCTCAACTGGGACTAAGGATTTCAGGAAACTGAGCCAAAAGGTCACTTGGTTTAGCTGGATTTCATAAGGCTCCTCGAGACTAAAAAGCACTATGTGAATTGCAGTGGGATCATTCGCAGCAAAAAAATCGTAACAGCAGAAATACACAGGGTTCCCAGAGAATTCCCAGATGCTGAAATCACCAACTCCTGAAAAACAGACAAACAGATGAAGAGATCACACTTCGTCAATAAGCACAAAGCATCTTTCAGCCATGGAAAGACAAGCAAAAGAGTTAATCTGATTTAAACTTTCACAAAGATAAACGTATGCATGTGAGAAAGCAAGACTGCAAATGCAATCATGAACAAAGGGAATGGGTTTCAGTCAGTCTCAAAGGCTGAGAAGTTGGGTCCTTGCAATCTGTTCCTCTCTCACATTCACTTCTTTAGGACGTTCAGCTGGATGCCACATGGAAGCACCTGTGTGTTAAAATGCATGCAGCCTTACATATTAAATTGGCCTTTGCCTTGCACAACAGCAATGGATCTTGTAATTCCCTTGAAAAACAAGAATAATGGCTCCCATTCTTTTCCTGCTTACCCCAAAAAGCTCAACATTTTGATTAATTTTCCTTCTTAACATGCCACGGCTGGTATTAAAAACAGCTGAAGGACATTCTCAAAGAAGCCACGTTGCTTTACAGAAATGTACTGTTCACATCATGTTAAGTCAGGACTGAAGAATCACCATGTTAAGGATCCCAACAGCACTGTGCTTCTTTTTACCATCTCCTTTAGCTTCAGGCGAGAAAAGTATTAGTGTGTTGCACCGTATGGCACTTCCCAGACTCACCATCTGACTAGGGAGAGGTCTGCTGCACTTGTACTATGTCTATTTAAATAAATGCTGATTAAGATGTACCTCAAACTTAAAACCAGAAAACTCAAATCTGCTGTTATGAGTACAGCTATTCAGAGTTCACCCATGTGCACACTTTCCTTCTATATCAAGACAGCACAGAGAAAGAAAAGAAACCCCTTCTGACAATCTGTTGCATAACTATTTCACTGCAGAATTTGACTTGGTTTCAGGTTACACAGAAAGAGGAAATTAGCCTGGACAAAGAACAAGCTTTAGCTACATGCCAAACTCTTCAGCATCTAGGACAAACGTTTTGTCACAGCTTGTGTTAGTGTGCATATACTGCATTCATAAATAGGTTTCTCCCTCCAAAGTCTTGATTACTCCTAACTCAGCCTCAAAATTGCAGCTGCTAAGGTGTGCAAAACCTTAGTAAGAAGAGATCCTACTGGGAGAGATCTTACCACCTACGTAGCGATTAGTATGGCTGCTGGTATATATGCACCATTCGTATGGTCTTCACAGTCAAAAGCCATATATGTACTTATGACAACTTCTCTGACTGACCCCTGTTACTGCTAACTGGTTTCAACTGCAGAGCATTTAGCTTCCTTTCAAAAATTGAAATCAGAAGCTCACTCACCATGTTTGGTGAGCTCCAGGACTCACCAAACATGCTCCAGTCCTGTCATGGGGCAAGAATGGTAGGTCCTTCATACAGCTGGGAACCACTTATATGGTGAGGACACTTGGGTCTATGGGACCAGATTAAATCTGATAAAATCCTCAAATGACATACAGTGTAGGTGAAGGAGCCTTCACACTTGTAGCCGGTCTGCCAGCCCACTCCTACTATACCAAGTCCCTCCTTCCTCCTGCCTCACTTATTCATCTCAAAAACACGTGTGACACTATAAGGATCTGACACGTGATTAGTATGTGTGTTACAGGTAGAGAACTTCATGCAGATTTACTTTCTGCTTAAACAAACCAAACCCCACCAGTGTTGGATTCTCAACCACAGTCACTACCATACTTAGTCAGAATTTTTTTTTAATTTTTATTTTTAAAAACAAGCAACATGGCATTAACCATCCCTCAGCATTAAGCCACGCCAGCCCAGGGCTCTGCTTACCATGCAAGCAGGCATTCTGAATGTCAATGGCCTTGGTGGACTGGTCATCAGCAGAGCAGTGAGAGTGATGAGCAGGTGAAACGAAAGCTTCTAATACCCCTTTGGTCAGGCCTGGCTCAAACATCATACTGCGGCTTCTCACGCTGACATTCTCACAACCAGGATAAAGATTCGTAATGCTTACTGAAACTGGGTCAGGAAAAGGAAGATGAGATTACAAGCCATGTGAAAATCACAACCAGATCACTTCAAAATAAAATAAAATAAAAGCTGATTAAAAACCCCAAACTGCTCTTCAAAGAAAGGAGATGATTACCAAGCCGTGAACATACACAACTACAACCTTATTCTGAACGATGAAAAGGAAAATATTAGAATGATCCCATATAGCACTTACTGCCCTTTAGCAGATATACTGCTGGATGGGAAGCATAGAAAAAACCTGAATGATTTGGGAATGAAAGGTTTCAATAGTTAAAGTTCTTCTATGTCACAAAGATATACTGCTTTTTTAAGCTAAAGGCTGCAATTTCATAGCATGGTCTATTTTTATGGGCATGGAAATGCTACATATTCATATACTTGATTGCTGTAAGGAAGGATAAAAATATCACTGTGTAACAACTGTTTCTGGGGAGGGGGGAAAGAAAAGCAGGCCCTTAACCAAAATTATTTTACTAATAAGCAATTTGTTTAGTTCCTGCTTAATTCAGAGTCCCTAAGAGTAAATGACAAATGAAAGGACTTTTTAATTGACTTGCACCATCTAGTGGAGAAAGTAAAGATTTCTTTCCCCCACTAGAGGCTGAATGATAGTATTTGGGTTTTAATATAGGAAGAAACTACATGTCATGTTTGATTTTCTAGTGTAATATTTAAATCTTTAGGCTCTTGTAAATAAACACATGGTGAATTCACACACTTATTTTTTAGAATTTAAACAAACCTAAGCACATGATCAAGTATAGACCAAACTGTGCTAGTTTAAATGCTTATCTGATTATGTCACTCAATCCATAACATTATTTACATGTTATATGATTTTAATCCAAAAAGAACAGATACTGAAACAAACAAAACAAAAAATCCAAACATTAAAGCAATGCCATAGCATAGTAGCTTTGTTTGCATAGAACCGCACACGTTTCAAGCGTGCATAGCACTGCGCAGCTTTCTGGTTTTATATCTAGGTAAGCTATTTTCAAGTGCCTGCTTCAAACTCACCATTATTTCTATAATGATTTGCCAATGTGACTGGCAGTCTTGTCTGATTTTATGATGTTGTGAGCACCTAACACCTGTCTTCTGGTTCTGGTACCAACCAACATAAAAAAAAAATCTGTCTTCGGTCAAAACCTTTCTGCACTGCCTCCAGGAACTGATATTCCCTGAGTGACTTATCTCCCCTTGTATGACACCATAAATTAAGATAAATAAATCAAGAACTTCTGATTGATTCATGTAATCAGTTTCTTTATTCTGTTGTCACAGATGTGAGCCCCTTGCCTTAAGTAAATAGCAAATGCAGTAACAATCTCTGTGCCAGGTATCTTGTCTTGTTAAAAGCCACTCTGTGAGTACCTTATAGATTCCTCAGGTGACTAGAGAGAAAGTAGAGCTGAAATCTACTAGTAGGCCTGTTCTAACGTTACTTAAAAATGATGAATGAAACCTAAACCTGCAAGTATTATCCAAAGGTTTTTAAAGAAAAAGGCAACCCTGACCCCATCTAAAACTTACTTACTAAGACTACTTCTAAACATCAATTTAAACTTGAGCTCCTCGAAGTGCCTGCTTAGCTTGTATACATTGCACAGCCTCTCAGTGTTAGAAAAGAGACTGGACAAACAGTGCACTACTCTTTCCAATGTCCTTCTGCCACAACTGTGGGTTCTTCCAAAGCCGGGCACATGTTGAAGTGTAAACCTAGCTAGTTCCTCCACGTCCTGCAGCTCTTCCCACTTCCCACAGTCCAACTGGTGCTACACAGGCAAAGTTTCCCTATTATTTGCACACACTTACTTCACTTTAGAAAACCTCCATTTTCACCTTGTTTGGAGACAATTTTAGACACCTCTAACTGGGCTAACCACTCCTGTACCTTATGGAAAAAGCACTCCAAAGCATCAGAGGCAGTTCTGAATCCTCTATTATTACTTAAAGATCACATAAAGATGCAGCGACCATTTCAATTTTGCACAGTTTATTGAAGCTACTCAAACAAAAAGGCTGACAAAACATAATCCCCAAAACCATGATGGTGGAATCTGGTCGTGACACTGGCGTTCGTAGCCTAGGACTTTTTGTGAAAAATAAATGTCAGCGTTCACAAGTTCCGTCCTCCACTCTCCAAGTTCACTTATGCAGCATGTGAGTAAACAAAACCTTATCTACTCCTACACCCTCCACACCCACTGCTCCTCTTTGCTCTTACTTTAGGTACGAGCCTGCGCACAGAGAAGTCAATACCCTCTCTGCTTTACTTTGGTTTCTTACACGCTTAGCCTGTCCTGTCTTTTGCAGTGCAGCCAACAGTTCTTCCTTAGGAGCTACACAGACTAAGAGGAAAATGTTTTCTCATTCAAACGTTACATCTTCAAAGCCATACCTGAAGGTTTGGAAGACAAAGGAGATGGGGGGAATCTGGTTGAGTTTGTGGAGGAGAGCCTAGGCCTACGTCTTCGGAAAAAGCTTCGTATCAGGCCGCACTTGAGAGACTCCACGAGGGTTGTTTTCCCAGCACCAGAGTGCCCGAACAGCTTCAGTTTAATCCGGGGCTGTGGATTCTGCGTGTGCCGCAGCTGCTGGATAAAAAGCCCCCGGTGTGTATCCTAAAATTCAACATAAAGAAGAAATCAGAAGATGTGGCAGGGAACTTCTGCCTCCCAACACACTCAAAACACAGGGTTTAGGTAGTGCTTTCTTGCCAGGTTGGTGTTCATCTGGATCAGTTCCTCCATCTGCTTCATCATGCAAGTGATCAGTTACTGGCAGAAGGGCAGGGACAGGTAGACAAGGTACAGCTGACTGCTTGCTCTCAACAGCCACCTTGAGTCTTCATGAAAATCACATACGACTTCAGGCTCAACATTAGTGAATGGGATCATTTTGATCTCTGATTGAGAAGGCAAAGGAGATAAAACTAGTCGCTTTCAGTACCCATTCTCCTTACCTGTCAGTCTCAGTAGCTTAACCAATATCCATAATCTTATATAATATACATGCAGCATTGAAGAATTTTGCAGTGACAGCTACCACCTGAGCAATCCAAAAACTCAATGTGCATCCCCTCTTCTTTACATCAACTTCTTCTGTACTTCTTGTATTTGGGAGAACTCTCCCTCTTCCTGCTCCCTCCTCCCTGCTCCCAGGAGTTAGTTTATTTCCACTTCAGTTCTCTGCAAGGTAAATATTGCTTTTCCCAGACCACTCTTATCTCTCCTTTCCCCATACACTTATTCTTCTTTACCTTAACACACCTCTCTCATACTATTCACCTTCCATTTTTCTAACGCTCTACTGCAAGTGTACATCCTCCAGACTGGTTTCCCTCTTTACTCCCAGGCTTCAATAGATCTACCTCCCTACTTAATTCTCCTCTCTCAGTTTGCCCTCTGTGTGCATTCACTGTCTCTTCCATAGCTGCAATCTCATCCTCCTACACAGGCCTTCCTCAAACCCAATCACATCTCCTACAGAAGAGCTTTCCATTTTGAGCTCCCCCATTACCCATCTATATCTTGTCTTGTAGTATCTGAAGGACACTCCTTCTGTTCCTGCTGAAGACAGAGTGGGGAATGAACAAATGAAATCTGTCTTTTCTCTTTGCCCAGCAAGAGGCAATCAGACATGGATACTCTATTTCCCACACAAGCTGAACTTGAAAAATCAACTCAACAAGGGGATGCAGTGCAGGTCAGCAAACTATTGAGTGTCTCTCGCCAAAAAAAGACCTGTTCTAAGGAAACAGAGAGATAGCAGAAAGGTGGAAGGGCAAAGGAACTAGCTTCATCCTCCCTTCCTTCATTCCCCCATTTGGAGCTGAGAGAGCAGCTCTGTTGTTCTGCATTTGTACTGAGTTTAACATGTAGGATGAGTCATTAAATGAGCACCTACAGCCCCCCCAAATTATACGCATGCAGCAATTAAACTGAGGAATTTGACAGAAATAGTAGTGCATATAATTTAGTTCCTTCCTAACTAGATGCTAAGGGGTATTTATTAAGTTAGTCACGATGCAAATACTGCACCCCCTCATGGCTAATACTGAATCCTCTGCAAGAGCCACTATGATAGTAGGTTCTTCACGTGTGTGCTATTAGGGACAAAACCCTCCACAGACACTGAAAGACACTTTGGAGCACGTCCAAAGAAGGGCAACGAAGCTGGTGAAGGGTCTAGAGAACAAGTCTTATGAGGAGCGGCTGAGGGAAAGGGGGTTGTTTAGCCTGGAGAAAAGGAGGCTGAGGGGAGACCTTATCGCCTTCTACAACTACCTGAAAGGAGGTTGTAGCGAGGTGGGTGTCGGTCTCTTCTCCCAAGTAACTAGCGATAGGACAAGAGGAAATGGCCTCAAGTTGTGCTAGGGGAAGTTGAGATTGGATATTAGGAAACATTTCTTCACCGAAAGGGTTGTCAAGCATTGGAACAGGCTGCCCAGCGAAGTGGTTGAGTCGCCATCCCTGGAGATATTTAAAAGACCTGTAGATGTGGTGCTTCGGTGGACATGGTTTAGTGGTGGACTTGGCAGTGCTAGGTTAACGGTTGGACTTGATGATCTTAAAGGTCTTTTCCAACCTAAATAATTCTATGATAATAAAGCAAGTGTCAGGTACATGCTCTACTAGATGATATTGACCATTTTGAGTAGTACTAGAATATTTTCAGTAGTTTGATGTAGTTTACTAATTTTAGTCGATCAGATTCTCTGTTGCAAAGTATACTTTGATAATTATCATACATTTTTCCCATATATAGGCAGGCCTTCAATAATTAAGTATACTCTGCTATCAAGAAGAGTTACAGCTACTAACATCTCTTTCAGAAGAGATTTAGCTGATCTTCTCCCTTTTGTTCTAGGTCAATTCATATTAGTCCTATATGTACATCATGACTAAAACACAAATTTATCCACCCGCATGCAGGAACAGGAAAGGGTTCAGTGTGGGGATACAACTATGCAAAAATGGATCCTGTTACGTCAAACGTTTACAAAAGCTAGCATTGCAAAGGAAGCCTGAACTTTGGCACTTTCTGACATCTTCACTGATACATTTTACAATCCTAGCAAGTATAGATTTACTGGCAGGACTAAAGGACATGATTCTACTTCCACCTCGGCAATGGCTCGTACCCATCATATTCTATTGCTACTCTGAAATGGTCATTTATTTCAGTTTTTCACAGACCCATCAGCATAATTAAAACAGGATTGTTTTAATTGGTCTGGGTGTTGCCTGGAATCTCCAGGCAAGTGGTCCCTGAACCTTCACGGTATGAGTAATGCTGCCTATCAGAATAATCAATGCGTATCAGATGTGTGAGACTTACTGCCTTAAAGCAAGCCCAGATCACCTTTGCGTTCTAGTTGTCAGGGGATTTGGAGATATTGAAACTGCAGAATTAAAAAAAGACACTGAGAACTTATGCAACAATTCCACATGGTATTAGAGTTTCCAGAAGGGGCACAAACCCCTCATACTTCATAACCCTAATCTAACTAAAATGGTGATGGTGGGAAAATAAGTCATTTTGTGGCATGTGCTCATTCTTAATAGTTTATTTTCCAGGTTCTTCTAAACACCTTAAATGCTTTGCTAGGCATTGTCAGAGACAGGATAAAATAGATCAGTGGTGCAGACGAGCTTAGCCATTTTTCTTAATATGTACATACTAGCTTTAACTGAGGGCATAATTTCAAATTAAAAATTAAGAGGGGTGGGGTGGGGAAAAGATACACCATTCCAGTATGGATTTTTGCAACAGCTTTTTAGAATGGCTTTGATGAATATCTTATTGTATGATTTCCCATGGTCAAACTTTTCTTGGTATCTGAAAAACATAAAAACCTCAGTTAAAATTCATGCATTCCCAACCTTTTTAAGTCTTGCAAGCAGACTGGCTACATGTTCATGCTGCTCTGCTCTGGCGAGATCTTCTGCTGTTTTCCCATCCTGTTAAAAACACAAATTATTAGCAGCAGTTCCTTCCTTTTGTTCACAATAAAAATGTCATATGCAACATAGCTCAGCTGCTCAAGGCTGTAACAGAATTGCTGTCAGAGACAAATGAAATAGCGAGAAGAAAAAAACCAAACAAAAAACCACCAAAACCAACCAGTAACAATTACCCCCCATCAGAATCCCTGTTTTTTTTCAATTGTCCAAAAAAAAAAATTGTGCAATGCAGAACAATGGCACATTCAATAGGCATCTGGATGCCACTGTAACAAGGTACTTTGAATTCAGAGCCTGAGAGCGATGCCAATACTCCCCGTCTGAATTCCTCTTCTCACCAATTAGAGGATGACAGCAATTTCTAGATATTACATACTGAACAGATCTAAAAGTTTAAACAGTTCACAAAGAGGGGACACATCAGCATATTCACTCACGTGAATAGCAGGTGAATTTTGTTTACTAATGGATAAAGAATGACAGTAGCATATCAGTCACTGAAGGTTTCCAGAAAGTAAGAACATTTTAAGGGATGTGGTTTAAAATGCATCAGCAAATTCAAAATGAGAAGCAAAGCTGCCTTCAGCATTCTGGTCTTGCCATTTAATTACCCATGTTTCACAGGTCAGCAGTTTAATATTAAACAGGCTGAAAGAAAAACTGCTCACTACTTTCACTCTTACAACTACATTAATGCTATTGTGTTGTTTTAAGTTTTGGTAGGAATTAACTAATTTATGAACACTTTGCTTCTTTCAGTCTCTCAGATAAGAACTTTCAATTATTAAGAAGTAGTACTGGAAAACTAAGATCTCTTTCTTGGCTTTCTAGCTTTGATTTTACTAGCTTTTCATGTGAAACCTGCATTGTCTTAAGTAGTTCCTGAGGTTACTGTAATTATTATCCCTATACATGAAATAAATATCTTCGACAATTGAGTGTCCACCTACAGAAGCCATTTTCAGGTTTCCATAAAAATTATCATGTACTCCAGAACTTCAGATAATTCAGACAGAACAGGAAGAGAACATTAGCAAGAAACAGCCAAAATTGTAGTTGATGGCGTGAACTGACTAAATTTGAACCAGTACCTTACCCTTAAATTCCCTCCCCAGTTGACATGTAATTGCAACTTCAGTAAAGAACCACCTGAATGTATTTTTTAAAATTAATTTTCCTTAGAGAAGATCTATCAAATGGGAAGGATCTCTTTGTCTGTGCTGACCCTACCCTCCCAATCCCAGTAAATCCCGAGTGCCTGCTGTATGAGAGGAAGAGCGCTCTAGTGGCTGGGCAGCTAGCTTGCCATCAGGAGAACTGCTTCAGTACTTCTAGTGCTTCCTGAGTTTCCAGTGTTGGGCACATCCAGAGGAATCCAAAACCATCAAATAAAGAGGAAACCTGGATCCCCGTCCTGAGAATCCCTGTGGTAACAGGATGTTGCCTTCACCAACCTAAACAGTGAATTTTATCCGGATCCCCCCATCTTTGACCTCCTCTTAAGTCCAAAGCAGGACCGCTATAGCCTGGCCCGGCACTCTTCCAGAGCGCAGCATGTTCCTGTTGCAACATAAGGTTGGAGATGGCCTGGCGAACTCCAGCACCAAGCACCTATGAAGTGACAGATCCCTGCACGGGCATTGTCCCTTTAAATCAGAGCAGGTCCCACACATCTCGATAGGTATGCCACAACTGCCATGGCACGGCTTGGGTAACTTGAATCCCTTGCTTGCTGTGTCTCATTGCTCCATGGGGGTTTGTTCTGGCTTCAACCCTGGCTTTGGCTCAACAGCTGTACTTTGATATATCGTTTGTTTAGCTCAGTCACAGTTATTTGGGCACGAACACAAAGGAAATAACCATCTGGTGAGTATTTGGCAAGGAGTGTGGATGGCAGTGGCTCAGGCAGAGCCCGATCGGTGAGCATGTTTATAATGAGATGGAGGTGACTGCTCCCAAAACTGGAAAAACGGCAACAGGAATGCTTCAAATTGCTAGAAGTCTAAGCAGATGTGTGCACAGAGCGAGCATACCTGTAGCAGTGGGATGGCACTGTCATGACCCAGAGCTCCCTCCCTACTTCCTAACAGGTTCCTGAGCTCAAGATCAGCTGTCTAATCTTGGTTCAGACTGCTGTGAAGGAAGACGACCTGAAAAGAAGCCCCATCAGAAGCTTTTGCCTTTCACTCAGGCGTTGGTCTTAGGCTGAGGCTTTTTGCCCTTGGTCCTCACCTGAGCCACACTACAGCTATAGGCCTGTGCATGGCCATGTATCCCACTGACCCGGCCCGTGACTTCTGGGTTTGACCTTGAACCTGTCTTTTCACTACGGACTTGCCTGGCAATCATTAGACCCTTGGCTGACCATGGTCACTGAGCCCAATGCCTGACCTTGACTTATCTCGGACCTGCCTCATTGTTACAGACTTGTCTGGCGACCCGGACTCTTGGCTGAAGCTGATTGCCATCACCGGACCTGCTCTGCTTGCCTTGCTTGGGTACTGCGGGACTGGGCCCTTGTTGGTGAGGACACTGTCCCTGCTTGCCTTGTTGTTTACTCTTGGCTCACCTTCTCTTACAGAGCAATGCCTTAGCAAGGGCATTGCCTGACAAGCATCATTTTTGAAGTCCATGGTCATCAGACCACACAGTAAACACGACAGGCAGAAAGGCCTGTGGAGTAGGTGAAGGGTACCCTGGAGCATTGGTACAAGCACCAAGTACAGCAGAAAGAACTCTAGGTCACATTTACCTCAAAAAAGCATTTTGAGATGTTCACATTGACAGATGCTAGCAGTTCACTTCACACATCTGTTGAAAATTTAGATTCAGATCTGGAAGCTCAATTTAGTGATTGAGATAACAGGTGGAAAAAGCATTTGCTTCCATAAAAAAGAAATTAACAGAACAAAGTTCCCTTTTTTGTCCAAAACTGTTAACAAGATGAGGCTGTTTAATTCTCTGGATGTCTACTGCAGGATGAACTCTAGAGCACAACAAGAATTAGAAAATACATACACAAGCAAAATAGCAAACGGGTTTCAGTGAATTATTTTCCTATTCAAACTTTCTTGAAAAGTACAGGGTATTTGTACACTGGAATAGCAATGTGTAAGCAAAGCTGGCATCTGAAAAGGGCTTGGTTACAGGATCCATGAAAGTGTATTTCACACTTGGTGGTAATATTTCATCACAATTACTGACTAGCTCCTTTGTTGCAAATCAGACAGCTATGCCTGCAAGAGCTGGTCCTGAGTTTAACTGGCCATTTGCAAGCATCATCATTCAAAGTTTTTAAGCAATCTGACAATTTTGAACTTGGTACAATTTTAGAAACTTCCGTGAGGAGAAGCCAAGAACATGGTGCCAGCTAGCATGTGAGCACAACAGAATTTTTTTGGGGATATTCAAACATTGGAAATGATTGTATACTCCAGGAGCATGAGGTTTTCTAAGGTCACTTAACAACACTCATGCAATCAAATTTGAAATCAAACTAGTCCGAAAATGGGCTTTAGCCTGGGGAGGAGGCAGGGAAATCATACTGCAGCCCAGTTACTGAACAGTGCTGAAAAAGTTATCTCCTCAGAAATGGCATTCTGAGAGAAGAAAAAGGTAATTAATTCTACTGCACTGGCTCAGAAAGAGCAGTTAGTAAGACTTTTCAGAACAGTTTAACATCCACCTAGCAAACTAATGCAAAACTGAAATGCTGTTAACATCACCACAGGCACTTCATCCCTTCCTCTCCTCCTTTTCCCTTCTCTCTGCCACAATACTGCTGGAATAATGGATAGTTATGCATATTCAGTCTGCCAGATTTAGTATCAGCACGATTTACTTTGTTATCTCCTTCAAACTGATCTAAACTAAAGAGATAAAAAGTACTTTTATGTTGGAAGGACAGGGTCCACACTGGCAATTATACCAACACAGCCATCATGACATAAATGAAGTGATACAGCTTAAGAATTCCCCCATCACGTTTTTGTTATATCTTAACTCTACAGTATGTAGTAGTGAAAATACAGATACACAATGGGACATAGGAAGGGGAAAAAAAAAAAAAAAGAAAAAAGGGACAAAAACAGGTGACAAAGGAAAATCTGTAAACACCCCACAAAGTCCACTGCATGCACATTTCATTATTATTGATTAATAGGGGACATGACAATCTACAATCTAGTAGTTATCAAAAAGTCATTTTTAGATGCTAAATTTGTTTAAGCCACAATTCCAAGTTCATTGGTTTTAATGCCTGGTTTTTGAAGGCTTCCTCCTGCCACATGACATACACACTTAGAGGAATAAACCACAGTGCTAAATGTGCAGGAAAACAACAAAAACATTTGTATTTTCTACCAAATGGGTAAAGCAAATGAAATAGAAGTTTTATGCTTTTTCCGTCCATTTCAGCCACCTCAGGGATACTTCGTAAGGAAAAGAACTTTGACTCAACACCAAATCTAATCACAACATGATTTCAATATACAGAGCAATAGTTATTTCTGAGCAGAATGCATTGGTTAGGGCAAGCAGCAATGTAAACCGATCCAATGCATCTGAAAATAAAAGTTAGTTTGTTCAAAACACATGTAATGGTGTGTATGACGCCTATAATGTATCATGTGTGTATGAGGTGTGCATGATAAAGGACGCTTCATTCCTGGTGTGGATATGTCAGCTAGGAGGACGTTTCTCACCTTAGTGAGAATGAAAAATACCTTCAGTGGTGCTAATTGGAAGCAGTGGTGCTGACTGATCTGACATAAATGATTTGTTTTACAAGGATAGCTGCATGCTAGTTCACTCATCCATGCATCCACACATCTCCCACCATGAAAATAAAACTTTTTAATCCCCTGAAAACAAGAAAAATATTTAAGATCTATAGAATACATTTGTACGGTAACAGTACATGATGTGAAATGATGTACATCTTAATGATAGCGGCCCACTGTGCTTACAGAAAACACAATGTTACAAGTAATTCTTAGGCAAAGAAATTCTTAGGTGTAGATGAAGTGGTAGCTGTGCTGTACCCTTAGTCAGTTTCAAATTCACTTGTAAGAAGGGAACAAGTGGACAACAGAGAATGCTTTTCAAGCTGTGCACATACAACAGCCTAATTTTTTTTTTTTAATTTCAAAATGTAATTATAGACCATTGTCCTTTCCCCCCTCCCACCCTCTCTAAGAGATGAATTCGTTTCCTACTATAATACATAAAACAAGCACGAAGCGTAACAGTATCTCTCAATACTTACAGAGGTTAAAGCTTCTACGTTGGCACCAGTAAGACACAGGAACCGGACAACATCAAGAATGCCATTGTTTGCTGCCAGATGTAAAGGTGTTCTTCCATACTAACATGGGGAAAAAAGTGTCATGATGTTAGTCAAAGAACTTAACTCCAAATTTTATGACTAATAATCAAACATATTGTACAATTATACATACTGATACACAGCAAAGGTCTTGCAAAACTGTAAGAAAAAGTACTTTTGGTTACACCTTAAGCACAACTGCTTAAAGCTCAATTAAAAACAAAGGCTAGATTGACTACTTAAAAAATGGGAAATGATTTTATAGCTAAATCCCCCGCCACTGTGGAGGAATCCTTTAGAGTTTTTTGGCTGTATTTGAGAATGTCTTTCTAATTCCCAGTAAATTTAATTGCATTTTGCTTAACTAAATATGAACCAGTTAAACAACATTAAGTCCTTAACCTTTAAAGCTCTGGATTCCATTTCAATCCAAGTATTACTGAAAATTACATATCTGCAGTCTCCCCCTTCCAAGATGAACACAAGAAGTCAGCCTGAAGGAATTTCTGCTTTCAGTGACAGAGGGAAAGTGCTGTAAATATTGCTTCCCCAATTTTTGCTTTTCCCCCTGAATCTCTCCACAGACAACAGGTCCTCATGACATCAACGTCTGGTCTTTCATGTTCAGAGCTACTGTTAAAAATATCACTACCACATACTCTCTGCTTGTAACTCCTCTTACTATTATTTCACATATTTTCATGCTTTCAATACTGTTCCCCCTGTTTCAACCCTACATTCAGGAGCAAACTCACAAAATTACTTCACGAAAGAGTATTTGAAAGCAAAGCTAACTTTCTGACAACTGGGAACTGAAAAGATGCCCGGCTCCTCAAAACCCTACACCTCAACCTCAACTCAAATAGCATCCTGGCTTGCATCAGGATTGCATTCACTTGGGCTCTTTCTTCATGGATCTTTAATCATCTATTCAACTGAAACAAACTTAGGTAAATTTGCAAGGCGAGGCATTTAATGCTTTGCATTTGGCCACTGTCAGAGATAAAAAAAATAAAAGGAAAAACATTTTTCATATCAGAGACCTGGAAAAGGTCATCTAATGCAATAGGTGAGCTATTAAACAAAGTAGTTCAGTACCCATATTCCATTTACCTTATTAGTGACATCCAAATTACAACTTGCTTCGCAGAGTGCCATCACAATAGGAACATTCCCATCTTTGCAGGCCACATGCAAGGGTGTGTTGCCATGTCTGTCTTGGAAATCTACAAAACATCCTTGACTGATGAGAGTTTTAACTACTTCTATTTGGCATCTTCTCACAGCAAGGTGTAGGGCTATATGACCGTCCTGAAATCACAAGACAGCTTGTAAGTGAGATTTAATAATGCTAAAAATGAAAGCATTTTGCAAAGTCACAATCATTTAATGTAAATGGATGCATCTCCTTGCCTCAAGAATCACAATGGTTTTTATTTTTATTTTGAGGGTGGAGGCAGGGAGATGCACAGTATCTGTCAGAACAAATCAGCTATGGGATGAAAGCAAACTTCTATTAAGCCACTGGGCTTTGCAGTGGAATGGATGAAATGCAAGTACACATTCTCTGCTGACGACTTCCCTAGGAGGTGCGAGAGTGACCAACTGTAACAACCGGCTGAATATTGTAAATCAGTCTAGTGTTTACTGACAGAAGTTAGTGATGCAAAAGTCATGCAATCTGCTTAGTGATCAGTTACTTTAGAGACAGAGCTTTCTCTCCCTGTGGAACAACTTAAAGAGACAATGTGACTGGAAAAAATAATTTAATTCTTTTAGAAGCAAAAGCATTTTTGTGAACTTGCTGTAATAACTATTTAGTAACTACCAGCAATAAAGGTAGCTAAAAGGACAAGCATACCAAAAGTACAAGCAATGAAATGCAAAATTTATTTGTTGGGATTACACCATGAAAGACAAAAACAGATTCTGAATCAAATAGAGTTTTATTTTTAAATAGTCAGAATTTAGCTTATTGGAAGTAGGTGTCATTTATCCAACCCATAAGAATCAAAGGCAAACAGTAAATCCATCTTTTTTTCCTTAAGTTAATAGTTTGTTGCCAATTACAGAACCCAATGTTCCTGCCATTTTTCATAGAGTGTTACTCATAAGGTGATAATTGATAAGGTGATAATGAATCAGTAAAAACCCAATTGTGGAAAAATAATCAGTGGGCAACTTTAAAGACTATTGCAGTCATCAACAGTCTCCGTGTGAACTGCTCAGAAAACCCACGTCATGGAAACAATGCTGGCTTGCAGCATTCAAATGAAGCAATTCAGAGATATGGCTCTGTGACGCCTGTGATCTCTGGATGTAATTCCTGACCAAAAGCAACTCAAACTAACCTTGTCTGTTGCATCAAGGTCAGCCCCATGTTCTGCCAAGCATTCCACAATATCATGGTAACCTCTAGCAGATGCTGTCAGGAGTGGAGTCTCCCCTTCTTTGTTTTTAATGTTCACACTGCAACCTGCTTCACAGAGTGCTTTTGCAACAGAGTAGTAGCCGTGCCAAGCAGCACAATGCAGTGGGGTTTCTTCTTCCTATCAACACAGAAAATAAAAAAAACAAAACAACAGAGCTGAACCAAATGCCAGGAGAAACAATTCCCCAGCTTAACTTAGAAAGACGGGAAGATGACATGAAAGAAAAAAGACAGTCTACTAAGTAAGACCTATAACAAGATGTTGTAGTTTCTAATGCTGACATTCTCAAAGCGAGAACAACTCCTGCTGACATACCAAGTGATTACGGTAACGCACTAGATTTTCATCATTACCTGGATTCTGAGAGTCCATATTTCTCACCATAAAACTATCTACTGACAACACCTTATGTGTCAGCAATCTTAGCTTAGATATTTCCATACTCCTGAAGCTAACTAACTTGGTTCTCTCACTTGAAAACTGATCCTCATTCATAAGCAACTTCTACATCCTGTGCGCTGAGCGACCAACCCAGTGTTTAAAACAGATCACTCACCAAGGAGATGCAAATCCCACTAGACTTGCAGTTTGAGGCAGATCACTCTGCTTACCATCTTCAAAAAGCACATCCTAATGATTTAGGAGTGTAGGCAGTGACTTGGGTACTTAGAAACCCGAGTCATTTAAACGCGCATCATGACAAGCCTTTGAAACTGTAGGCTTTTTGAGTTCAGTTGTGACTGAAGTTCTACTTTGCTTTTTGCTTGAACCCAGGAAGCTTCAAAATATTCACCTTCCATCTCCTTGTACTTAATAACAGTTATGTGGAACATCATTAAAAAACTCAAATGTTTTACAAAAATACGCTATTGAAAGTATCCCGCTGAAAATCAGGGAGGACTAAAACCCACCAAAAAAGTCATTCTATCAAATTCTAAGAAATGGGATATCCTTTCTGTACCCGGTAAATATCAATGAGGAGACAATTGATACTGATAATATTAGAGGACTTACACTGTATTCAAGGTTTCTGTAAAAATTTGAGGAAAAAGAAATAGTTGACCAGCACATCCTGTGATCCCTTGGCCTGCTGCTGCTTAAATGATATAAAGAAGTCCTAGAGGATGCAGGACTTGGGGAGGCTTGTGGAACTCACACACACAGTAAATTTGGGTCAAATGGATGTTTTTTCCTATTAAGCCTTTTCTTTCCTGCTTTTTCACAAGAGTTCAGAGCTCTAAAGAAGCCCTTGTGAGCCCTCCTCATTTTCAAAAATGAGTGCTTGACACTTCAGGAAAGTCCCATGACGGCTAAAAACAAGCTAAAGTCAAGGCGAAAACTAATAAAAAGCTTTAGCTGAACTCACAGAGCACACACCACCACCCATACCTTCGTGATGTTGACTTTCTCCATCTTTAAGCTTTAATTTTCGAGAGAACTACTGTTTTATAACAGTAGTTGGTTCACACACACTGTTTTTTGCATAGTCTTCATCTATTAAGAGGTATTGCAACCTCCATAATTCTGTTATTTTTTTCAAATGCAAACATGCCAGAGGCTGCAAGGCAAGACTAAGAGTTTTGATCACACATACTAAAGCCTTATTTGTTGAAGAAAAACAGACAGTGTCCATGACTCACCTTGTCTTGAAAGTTTGGATTGGATCCAATGCTACAGAGAAACTGAACCACATCCACATGCCCATACCGAGCTGCGACGTGGAGAGCGGTCTCCCCAGACTGCAATTACAGAAGAACATGCCAGTGTAATTTCATATGTCATCCCTAGGTATACACTGCCATGTACAGCCTGAATGCTACATGGGGTACTCCTCCCTCCCCATAACCTGACGGCAAAGCTGTGGTCAGCAGAGATCTCCTGCTTACAAACTGTAGTTGTACGTGAGAGATACACCACCGCCTG
>NW_008794083.1:1662471-1698008 GCF_000699145.1 Aptenodytes forsteri
TATATACAAATGTAAGGAGTTAGCCTAACACCTTGCTATATCCTGGCGTATTTTGGTCATTACATTTAATTATTTGCAACCTTTTGTTGAAATTATATGAAAAAGAAATGGTATTTTTATTAAAAGAGTAACCTCTTACCTAGTAGCCCTATGAGGAGTCGAACACTAATTTTGCTAATGTGCCCTGCCTTGCACTAGTTCCCTCAATAAAGCAAACTGTGTTTCACAAGTATAATTGCCTCTGTACTGGAGCTTTGGCTAGTATAAAAACATCGCTATGGTATAAGATTTTAACAGTAACTAGTTTCTAGGGCAAATGTTGCTCAAGTAACACTGCTGGAGACAAGGTAAGTGCTCATCAGCTATAAATTGTTAGGCTTCATTATACTCAACTTAATAACAGTCAAATTTACTTGTCAGACAAAAGTGATTTTCAATCAAGAGGAATGAAAAACAGAATCACGATTTTATCCTGAGTTCCAATGAGAAATCTAGTCCTCAAGAGAAAATTAATTTAGGTTCGTACTTCCCCACCTACCCACCATGTACTCACCACATTTAATATGCACGCTTGGTTAACACTTGTCAGGAAAGTAATCAGTACACCCAGCTACTTTAAAGCTGTGTTATCACAGCCCTATATGTCAGCTTATAAAACCACACTAAAAAAGCCAGTCATATTCTTGGAACTATGGCACAGCTGAAAATCATTCCAATTGAAAGACCTCTCTCTTTGATAAGGTAAAGTTATAAAAAAAAAAAGACTCTCTGCATGAAAAATGAAAAGAATTTTTTTCTTACCTTATCCTTAACATCCAAAGGACATTTATTATCATTGAGAAATTTCAGCGTTTCTACATGACCATGTCGAGAAGCCCAATAGATTGCATTAGATCCAGCCTGTCAAAAATATTTGATTACAGATGTTATTGATCAACTTAGAATCCTAATTCTAGAGTTTCAACTGAAGTATACATACACTTAGATGTACACAGTAATATTGACCAGCTATTTTGATTACATATTGATCAACTTAGAATCCTAATTCTAGAGTTTCAACTGAAGTATACATACACTTAGATTAGATGAGTAATATTGACCAGCTATTCGGACATATTTACTTTTTAAAAAAAAAACCTTCAAATTGGTTCAACAACCCCACATACTAACAATGACAACAAAACCCCCTGTATGCAAGGATGATTAACAGGACCACTAACCTTTTGCAAGGATAATCCTCTTCCCCCTTCTAAGGGAGTTTTTTGGAAAGAACAGTTATGAGATAAAAACTTTCCTGCTGCTTACTTTACCATCTATTAGATGGAGAAGCAGAGAGTGCTTCAAGTTTGCTTTAAATGAACCCCAGATCATTACAACACATTTTGAAAAAAAGCTTGTTGCAAAGCATACCTTCCATCACATACGAGTTTTAGTTGCGATATTCCTCATCACTAAAACATGCATTTATCATTCATATGATAATCATCATATTAAATGATGTTCACCATTGTGTTTTAGGGCAATCACTAATTTGAACTAATTGAGGCAATTGTGTAAGCACGAACTACATTTTAGGATTAGTATCATTCAAATTACTTCAGCGAATAAAGTGATCAAAATCAGAGGATATGCACTAGTAATAAATGACATTATTAAATATTTGCTTTTATCTTTTTGCTGTGGAAGACAGAAAACAGGCTCTACAGCTCAGATTTTTTCATTTCCAATACAACTTGGTCTGAACTGCTTGTCCTCTGCTAACTGTACTGAAAAACTTATACAGAACAGTGACAAAGCAGAACCCTGACCTTATCTTGAACATCAATACGGGATCCACGCTTTAAAAGCAACTGAAGCATCTGAATGTTTCCACAGCCAGCAGCAATCAGTAGCGGAGGTGTTCCATGCTAACAAGGAAATACAAGCAAGAATGATATATTTAATTTTTGACGGATCAAGAAAAGAGAGTGGAATAGAAGGGAGGCATTGAATGGCACCTCCGGATTTCCAGTTTCAAATGAAGTCTTCAGGGAATACTGTATAGAAAATAATTTGTCCCTTTGTCCAGAGAAATTTATTGCATAGCAATCTTCCATATTTCTGGGATGAATTCACATTTACTAAATGATACACCACACATTAAAGGCCTGCTTTTCAAACTAGGAATATTAATGTTAAGCTCTCATTAGCCCAATTTGGCAAGGATGTTCACCTTTGCAACTTCTTTGTATTTACATTTTAAGCCAGTATCTAAGGTGTTTGCCACACCACCTGAAAGACACAAGCCACCAGCAACATATGGGAAAGTTAAATGGGACTGCATCGTTAAAACAAAAAATACAGTGATTTCTTGAAAGATTCAAGACCCCATCACAGTACAATAGTGCTCTTCGTGAATACTTCTCGAAGTATTTCATAATGAAGGTCAGTATAACCATTCAAAAAAGTGAAAATTAGAGCAGAGATGATTTATCCAAGGTTAAACAGCAGAGCCAGCAACAGAACTTCAGTCTCTTGGTGTCAGTTCCAATACTCCTGTTAGCAGGAGTACTCCAGTACAGCAGCAGCACGCTGAAATACTGTAGTAGGCAAGTAATTTCATTTCTGAAAATGAACGACACCATCTAACATTATGTTCACATAACCAGTTTCTGCAGTATGGGACTTTTGTTTCTAACAGTGCTTTGCAAAGTCAGTTTTGGCAGTCTGGTTATTCCTACATATTCTACCATCTATATTCTACCATCTACATCTACCACGGGTTCATGAGAGGCAGGTCCTGCTTGACCAACCTGATCTCCTTCTATGACCAGGTGACCCGCATAACAACTGCAAACAAAAGCAAAGGCTGCTATCTGATATACCACAGCTCTTGACAATAGATTTGATTCATACTTTTTCAAAGGCCTAGGCAAAAAAAAACATTTTAGGCTCTCTTTTCAGGTAGTTTGGGAAGACTGACACAGAACACATTAAAATTTCTCCTAAAGAAAGGCAGAATTATTTCACATCCACTTGCCTTTTCCTTTTCATTTCAGGTGTTGCATTTATTTTACAACCACGTTGCTCTATTCAACAGGGTGATAGCTAGTCCCCCACACACCTCAACACAGACCCACACTACCTTGTTGGGCTGATTGACATCGTAATTTGACAGAGATCCCAGAAGGTGCTGTAATCCAGGAACATTGTCATCATTGATGGCATGAATAATAGCTTTCATCACAAAAGAATCTTCCTCATCCTTGTAATTAAATGAGAAAGAAGAAAAATTGTTAGCTTCAAGGAAAATATCCCTATCTCAACAGCTGCCAAGACATCTAAAAAAATTTAAAACAGTGAAATTTTCAAAGTCTTTTAGAGTGCTTCAGCTGCAAGTTGTAATCTTTTGTGAAGCGTATGGTTAACATGTAGGCATGTTATTTGAAAACCCCCACCAAACCCCCCCTCACTTTTTCTAGTACAATATGCTTCCCTCTTCTTCACACACGAACCCATTACTCATTGAGATTCCAAACAGGTTTCTTTCATTAGGTGTATTTTCTTTTTCCTCCCGTGACTTTCAATAGATGCAATACTTGCATGAAATGAAACTAATTCCCTGCATATATGTGAACATTAAAAAAAATCAAGAGGTACAAAAATACAAACTGGAGTATCAAGTTTTGCACCATCCAGGAATATGACACAGGAGAGGTACTTTGGACCAAGATTTCATCTATTCAAATGGACCAGTTAAAAATCTAGAACATAAGTAAATGAGCCTAGATACCTCTGCAGGTGTAAATTTATTTTTCTCCCATGCACTAAAATGTCAAAGAACTGAAATTCACCAAGCCAAATATTTGGATCACTCTTACCTCCTCTCTCCTGAGGTTTCAGATTTTTTAGAACACTAATATTAGGCTAAAATCCTTTCTGCTGCAACACAGGTGTGAAATGCTGATCCAGTGTTAAAGGCATACTGATAGCTGAGGTGGGGGAGGCAGGGAAAGGAGGACAAGACTGAGACAACAAAGAGCATGGAAGCAGAAAGATAAGAGGAGGAAAAGTGGAAACAAGAGTGCAGAGTTGCACAGGAAGGATACAGGGAAGATAATATGGATAAAAAGGGCTTTGCAGAATTTTTGAAGTTTGATCCTATTACTGCACAGAAGAGATGAGGTTACCCAGCTCTAAACATATGAGCATACATACTTTGCTGATCACAGGGAATTTGTGAAGCTTGTATTAAAACCTGGAGAGTAAGCTAAATAAAAATGCTTTTGGATTTACAAGCATTTGTAATTACAAAGCATACAGCAATTGCTCCTGACTACTTAAATCTAGTAGATGTATCTAATGTGTGTAATACCACAAACTGAATACTTTAAGATTTCCTCCTTAAATAACTGCTTGTTGTGATACTGCTGTCTAGCATTCATTGGATCTAAGAGGGTTTCAATGATTTTGAATATTCTGTTAAAAAAATGCAGTATTATTTTACTCTACACAGTGCTATGAAAAATTCAGATGCACCTTTTTCACATTATAATTGCTACAGTACAAAAAATCCTCCTGAATCGAACTTCAAAACCAAGATAGATGAATTTCTCGCATTAGCTATCAGTCTCACCATGGTAATTAATAAATTAAATTTCAGGGTTTGTGTCATGCAGAAGATCAGACTATGGATAACTGATCTCTGTAGCCTTAAAATCTATTTCTTCCTACATATGAGATTAATTATGCACATTTTTCAATAGCCAAATATTTCTGTTAGAATCATTTCAGAAAGTGTTAAGTTTCAGATATAGTAAAGCATTCTAAGCATACAAGTACACACTTACCAGAGTATCATCACTCCTAGCGACACTCATGTTACTCCTGGACAAGAAAGATCTTGATAATCTTTGGCACAAGGATATTAAGCGCACTGATTGCTTTTTAAAAATAAGAAGAAAAAAGCTATATGTAAAAAAAAAACCAAAACAGAATACTTGTGATAAGATGCTATTGCAGAGATTTTAAAGGAGTACTGTCGTATTAGCAAAACAAACTGGAGTTTGACTTCAACACCCCCCATCTCCTTTTTATATTGCATTTGAACCTTCTATTTCTTTTGACATTTATAATCCAAATAGGCTATTCATATGCACTAAGCAAAGCTAAATGTACATATTTTAATGTATGTACACAAAGAAAACCTAAACTGAGTGTAAATTAGCTGACAGCATTCCTTCAAATACCATATTACAAAACAGTTTAAGATATTCCTAGACCCACCATTTCATTCCAGGGCAGCACACCAGTACTTAAATTTTATAAATACCATAGATGTTCACCTAACACAGACGCTAAATGGTGGCAAAAAAATCGTACTGCGCAGCTGGTTATTTTGTGACTTTGGTCCATAGCTTAGCAAAATCATCCTATTTCTTGGCCTCTGTGACAATGAATAAAACTGCTTTTCTAATAATAGTGACCTCTGTTGTCTCATGTTTCATCTCTCCTCGTGATAAACAGATTTCTCATACAACAGCCCTGCCCTTGCTTAGTATCAGTGTGAATTCCCCAATGTGCACACTGAAGGAGGAGGGATAACTGTCTTGATGAACTGCTCCTTGCACAGATCAACGCTTTCAGCTAATACCTTGCCCCACTTCTGGAAAGATTAAGTGATGCCAACCTTCTAAACGGGTTGGCAGTCTCAGACCAAAAATCCTTTGCAAAAGAGACTAGTTTTTCCTTCCTACTCTGTTGAGTGTTGGCATAACTACTGGAATAATTAATTCTGCAAGGCCTGCTTAAGGGATGTTTGATTTACTGGGATTACTGTCACAAAAACATGTACCTACACTTAGAAGTGCCTTTTCTTGGAAAACATTACCAAGACACATGATGACAGCATACAGCTAGATGCATAAGCAAACAATCCACTCACAAGCATTTGTATGCAGATCGTTAACAAAGAAGTCTTCTCCCATACCACCATACTCAAGCACCTAATTTATTCCAAATGACAGAGGAATGGGTCTCTTCTTCCTTCTTCTCCACTCTTAAAGGCACTGATGCTTCCCTGGAGCAGGTAACGCTACTGCATTTGTATGTCACCAACATTTTGAAGATTTATTGAATGACTTACTTTCCACTTTCGTCGTGCTGCAAACTTTTTGAATTTCTCCATATTCACTGCAGATGCTTTTCTACTAAGTGCTTGCTGGGTGTCTTTAGGCTATGCGCAAAAGGAAAATAAAACTGTTGTAAAATATCCCACAATCACAATCAGAACTTTCATAAAACACATTCTTGTATGTAAGACCCTGTTCTTCAGTGACAACTTCCACTTACATTATAATAATACTGTAACCATACCGTAATAATAAGTTGTAAACATATGACTTTAACATCCACAGCCTAGTGGGGCATGCAGATGGAATTTCTTGAGAAAATGCCATAAAGGAAATCCAGACCTAAGAATATTTCTTGCAATACTAAAATTTGTTTTTCCCTTTTAAACAAAAAAAGCCAAGAGCCAACAGAACATTCAGCTTCATCCTTCACCTCCCTCTGTGACAGAGGCATCAGGTATCATCTCCTAGATAAATCTTCTCTTCCGGGAAGATTTCCTGGCTGATTTTAGATGCAGTCAAACTTTGTTCCAGTCTCAGTGTAAACAGCTGGATGCTGCTGGGACCCAAAAAAATCACATCCCACCTACCTGTGCAGCAAGCTCTAAGGCTGCACCCTTTGAACTTTCTCATAGGCTAATACTAAGCACCAGTTACCAGTGGAGTATACCAAACTTTGCATTATATGATCCCACACTTGAAGTCATTTTTATGGAGAAATGCAGGTAAAGGTAGTGATGGGAAGGGGGAAAAGAGGATATGACCAGTGGGGTGGGAAGAGAATGCTCCGAAAGTTAAGATAACAAAGTTAAGGAACATTAACAGGGTACAAAACAACATGTCTTGTTGCAGGAGTGGAGACCTTGGTCCCTGAGAGACAAACTTGGACAATGCTTGCTTCAGCAGTTTAAAAGATCATTTCAACATGTTCAACATGTTTCAACTGTTTCAGATTACCCCACCAAAAAGTCGGCAAAGCACAGTCAAATCTGTAGTTTGGCGTATTGGTGTAGAAATGTCTGCCCTAGGGTGCTGAACTGTGAAATGGAGCAGCTGTGGCATGGATAAATATTCTGCTAACTGGTTCTCTGGGAAGTGGAATGGGGTCAAATACTTACTGTGCATCCCCAAGCCCTGGGAAATCAATGGCACTGAAAAGGTTTAATGCTTACAATCAGAATGTGACATGGAATTGAAAAAATTAAGTGGCAGGTATTACTACACACATGAAGAAGAATGATAGGTCCCATTTTCTCCCTCTCAACCTAGTAGCACCACAACAGCTTGAACCAAACCAAACACTATGGAACATTGAAAGAAGAAGTGGACCACTGCCCCGCATCAACTGCTTTCTTCAGCCTAAAGAGGAAGTACAGAAGAGAGATGACCCTTTTTTGCCCAGTCTAAATAAGGAGATTAGAAGATGAAAAATGTGAGAGGAAATTGGACTGGATTCAATGAACGTATCTTTGTCAGTGCTATGCTCCCTGAAGATTAGCTTCTCTGCCTGAGCATGATTTTAATCTCAATAGTGGGCTACTTCCCTATTGCTAACTTATATAGAGGATATGTTAATGAAGTCCACATTCTGCACGTATGAGTTTTCATACAGACAGCTTTCCAAAACAGTAAGTTATATTAAACGATTATGCCAGTTTTCCTTGTAAAGGAACTCGAAAAGTGAAAGCAAAGTATGAAATGAAGAATGATTAAAAACAGGACAACAGAGAATTAATTACATGCTAACCTTGATCCAAGGATGCAGCAAACTATCCTGAATAGTCATTCTCTTCCTTTAATAGAATAAAAGATAGAACTGTTTCAGATAGTAGAAAATACATACCACTATATGTTTATTAAACTAACATCTCAAAATATCATGTAATTTGAAATACTAGAGACATAGGCTGCAACAGTGCATACACAAGAGAAACAACTCACTTTGGATCCTTGACTAGAAGTCTTCGTATAAAATCTTTAGCTAGGGCACTGGTATTACTGAAGAACTCTTCTTCAAATTCATAATTCACAGCAGACACATTCGCTAATGTTTCCTGTTTGGTTTCTCCAAGAAATGGTGATGCACCACTTAGACTGCAAGAAAGACAGAACATTCCTCTCATTACATGTTGTAACATTGCTGTTTCAACCCTCTGAGATCAAGTAACAGCAGAAAGTGAACATTTTTCTTTTCTGCTTTAAGACTGCAAACGTACTTTCAGGAAGATGTGATCTAGCAGGGCAAAAAGCTTTGCTGTAATTTCAGAGAATATTGATTAAGATAAAGCTGCTGTGGAAAATCACCTACAGATTTCAAGACGGCTTCTTATGCTATCTCAATGCTGACTAATGGCCATTCTTACAGTAATTATACTATTGCTTTTATGATCATTCAACTTGAATCATGATGTGCAATGAAAATAGTTTGACTTGTACAGACACCACCAAAAACCCAGAGGATAGAATCAGAATTAAAAAACCAGCATTTGCAATATCCCATAGATTTTGGTACTTACAGAATATAAGTTATTACACCAATGCTCCTGGAGTGAAGAAGCAGGGGGGAAGGATGAGGGAGAGGGGAGGGAAACGGAGGGAGAGAGAGGAGAGAAAGAAAAAAAAAAGGTTAGAATGTAAGAATAATCATGAGAGATTTATTTCAAGTAAGATCCAATAACTTACCACATATCTGCTTCAAGACCAAGAGGCTCATAATTTACTATTTCAGGAGCTAAAGGAGAAAGCAGGAAGATCAGTACCTAGTCAAAGAACAGATCTATGTCACTCTGAGCCTATATATGTCAGAGATAATAAGCTAAGATGCTGATAGATAAAAACACCTTAACGGAAGTCTAAGTTGGAACTGAATTCTACAAATTGCTTATTTAAATTTCAAAATGTCATGAATTACACACAAATTACATAATCTTTAACTCAGCCAAACCAAGCTAAGCCACATATACCATTTCACAGACTGAGAAAGAGTAGTTTGAAGAAACAACAGTTTTCTCACCAACAAACTCTGGCGTTCCGAAGATATTCTTGAATTCATTTCCAAAGTCAATTTTGTGTGCTAAACCAAAGTCAATAATCTTGATTCGAGGCTTTGGTACATTCCTGTCCAACAACATTATGTTTTCAGGCTTTGAGAAGGAGGAAGGGGGAGAGAAACAGAGATTATACACAGGTATGAAATGTCTGACACATACCAGCATTCTTCAGCACTGAACACTTCTCTTTACCTCCTTCAGCCTCTTGAATTGTGTCTTCAGCAGAAAAAACCCGTCTTTTCCTATTATGATCTAACATATGCTAAAAATTAACTATAGTGAGTTAGGATTTTATGTTGATGACAGACTGCTACGATTTCCACAGGGCCAAGATTTTACCTCTTGTAGATAAAACAGTTGCAGTTTTCATGTGGACTGACCCTACGTGAAACACGCTGTCTTTAGTAAAGACCACAGCCCCTGCGCTACAGCCATTCGAGCAGTGCTGGGAGCTTGCAAGAAACAAAGTCCTATAAACTAGTATTTGGGCTTGGTAAACATTACTCCCTGAAGGAGGTTTCTTTCACACTGCACAAGCAATCAGGAAGGTATATCTTGTTCCCTTTGGATCTCCAGGAGAAACTTTAGGAGTGGTCCAGCTCCCAGATTTTAAGGCTCAACATACTTACAAAAAAGAATGAAGAGCAGGTTCTCATGTCTTTTCTAGCTATATTTTAAAATATGGACTTTGGATTATTTTACAACAAAGATTTGCAAAAACAGAACAAAAGTAGAAGATAAAACGTCAAGATTATGATCAAAAGGAGCCTGTTTCTGCACTCCATCACTTTAACTAGCATACAAAACCAGCTACTTAGTCTCCATATCCTGTCATGTCCACAAGCTGGCATGGCTCTGAAGAGTTCCTGGAGCTACAGCCATCCTGCTCACATTGTTACGGACTTCTGGAGTCATTAAGGACAGCTCTTCACCATCACCCTTCTTTTACCTCTCTCGCCCAATTACAGGGGCTGATATGTGCAAATGTAATTTTCTTCCTTCCTTCCCTACATTTCTATTGCATACTTTTATTGTTCTGCATACTTTAATTCTCGCTGCATACTTTAATTCACATATTCTTGGTATCCAGTGTAAGGATGCTTTGTTTTATTACAAGCATATTGGCAAAAATTTACATTTCATATTGCAGGAAATGTATTTCTTACTAGATTCACAATTCTCTTCTCTTGCTGACTGTCATACAAAGACCAAATATATTACTGTAGGTAACGAGGATGAAACTGGAAAAGGTATGCTTACCCTGAAAACCATTCCCTTCCCTACCTCATCCCCAGAACACAGCATCCCTTTCAGAACTGCATTGCATTATAGTAATTATGCCTCCTTTTCCTATTATAGACATAGCTGCCGACTTCAGCAGACTCCAGGGAATGTTCAGCTGCCTACCTCTGAAAAAAAATCTTACAGAGGAAAACATTCTGAAATTAAGGATGCAATTAACAGTTTTTCTAAAAACAAACAAAAAAGCCCCAAAAGCAAAAAAAGAAGAGGAAATTATCTGCTGTCTGCTCCACAAGAATTTTTGTACTTAACTCTGTACTATTTCAATTTAGTACCTATAAATAATGTTCAGGTGAACATAAAATGTATACAACAGCAAAAAAAAAAAGTTGGAAAAAACGCATCCCGTTCAGAATGTTTCATCTAGATCCCATTCACATTCTGTAAAATCATAATCATCATTTTTATTTCAAGATTGCTTACTCAGAATGGTTTAATTTCATTGGAAGTTGCCATTTTCCATGAAGAATCTTACATTAAAACCAGATGGGAACTATTTGTGTACGGATCAGTAGTTTCTTTTCAATGGCTGAGCTTTCCCCTGTCTACATAAACTAGCAAAACAAAACCACGGCCAAGATCTGCACAATGGCAGATTTGTGGCTGGTGTCACAAAGAACTGTTGCTTACAGTTGTCAAAGTTTTTATCTGCTCAACATACCTTAAGATCAAAGTGGGCGATTTGCAGAGAGTGGAGATACTGAACACCATTAAGTATCTGTTTGAGAAATTCTGTGGCTTCCTCCTCTGTGAGAGATTCTTTCTCAGCTAAGAAGTCAAAGAGCTCTCCACCTGCAACACTTGGAGAGCAGAAACAGAGTTATTGATGAGCTTGCTTTAACCAATGGATTCCTTTTAGCATAGCTGTTCTCAGACCAGCCTTGAAAAGGATCCAGATGCTTTAAATGTTGTCAATATCAAAAAAAGATGAAAAGTACTTAATTCAATACCCAAAATAGTAACTACCCCTCCTCCCTCTGAAAAGAATACAATAAAAAGAGTCTTATTTTCAAACAAAAAAAAGGTTTAAAAAAACCAAACAAACATGGTTGGCTGTATCTAAATTTAAATGAAGTAAACCCCGCCTACTCTCTGTATGCACGTTTAAAAGAATAAAATTAAATGTGAAGTGAGTATACTCAAAACATACTAATGTAATGGGACATCTAGAAAATAAAACATGAATCGGCTCATACTACCAGTAAAACATCAGGTTTCCACCCGCCCCCGCATTAAAAAATACAAAATTTGAAGCTTACTTTGAAATAGTTGCTGGTAGCTGTCCTACTATTCAGTTTCTAAACTCCTCAAAGCATTCAACTCTTTGAAAATATAGTCTATTCTTTGAAATAGTGTATTACATTCAGCACGTATGTTGTATTTGTACTCTAACATTACCACACCTTTCCTACAAGGAAGAGCCACTACTGCCCTTAAGACTATTTCCAGCAAGCGTTTTAGCTGCACAGGCAGAAAGAAGAGAGGTAAGAAGTGAGGACGGTACACAAGCACATCTAGGTTTTTGCATCTGAGGGAGAGGAATTAACTGAAGATGACCGTTTTCTCAGCTCAGTCAGCGGTCTATCAGGAGTGATGATAAATGTCAACAGAAAAAGAGATACTGAAGTGAAGAGCAAACATGCACTACAACTATTCTTAAAAAACAACCAATCTCCTTTCAGTTTAAGGACATATACTGAGATGACTGTCCACCGTGGCAAACTTTTTCCTGTTTATAAAAGCAGCATTATTACCTAGAAATGTCTTGGAGACAGGAAAGATACGTCACATTATCCCCTATATTTTGCGTTGTATTGATATTAAAAAAAATTCAGAAAGCACACCCTAATTTTTGTTGCCTTTCTGTAGGGAAAAAAATAATCTGTTCATGATTTAAAGTTCAGATTATGAAAAGTAATGGGATTAACATACAACAATAGCTAAACAGTCTGGGCAAATTTCTGGAAATACATTTGACTTCTTTATCATGTCTACTTTTCAAGAGACTTAATCTGCATTATTGTAATGCAAATTGCATGAAAAGTGTATTTTAATGAGTTCTTGGAGCTTCCACTGAGCTGCCTAGACAATAATGAGAGTATTGTTTTGGGTATTATTTTCTGCATGAAAGCAATTATTGAAACAAAGTACCATTAAATATAAGAATTATAGACTGGAAGGAAGAGAAGTCATTTTAATATTTTTCTGTTGTTGTTGTAGAGACATTAAAATGAAATTCCTGAAGATTAAATACCGTTCATTATTTTAGAGGCTGGTCAGAAACATCTTACAAATGGATACATGTGCATATTCTCTCATTCTTTGCTTCTCACTGAAAAAATAGCAAAAGGTTTTCAGGCTAAGGTCTGTACCTCTGTAGCACTTTGCTGATGATGAACAGAAACCTGGATGGTGACACAGTGGTGGCATTTCTCTTCATTTCCTATTACTGGGCACATGTTTCCAAGTGAATGTTTGTTGCAGTTGCCGGGAGGCTGTTAATTGGAGCACAA
Organism: Aptenodytes forsteri; assembly: GCF_000699145.1. Taxonomy (NCBI): domain Eukaryota; kingdom Metazoa; phylum Chordata; class Aves; order Sphenisciformes; family Spheniscidae; genus Aptenodytes; species Aptenodytes forsteri. The sequence continues at coordinate 1,675,447 of NW_008794083.1, forward strand.
CCATGCCACGTGGAGCAGGCAGACTCACTGTGGCTACTTCCCCAGCCATGGGCAGCCGTGGCAGCAGTCACTGCAAAACCCAGCACCTTCACGCGCTCAGCACAGTTTGGCACCGGGCTAACCGTCAGACAGTTTGGTGAGCCGGCCCCTTGACTGAGGAAGAGCCTGAAAGACTGCACCAAACACACAGTTCTCTGGTCTGCTTTGCATGTGGATCACCCACCCTGTGAAACAGTGAAAGCGCCTGCTGATGCTTAAAGCACTCACCAGCTGTCACACATGCAGCAGAAGTACTCAGAGCATGCATTTTCAGCAATACCAACTCACAACATTGTGCTGCCCCCTCTGCAGTCTCAAATAGACTATGACAGTGTCACACAGGTACAGGTATGTTTTATGGCTGTTACAGTTTGCTCTTACTCCTGTTGGCATTTTAAAGACACACAGTCTCTTTGAAACTTACTAGTCATCTATGAACAGCAGCATTGATTATACATGTACCTTTAGACCCAAAAGAAAGATTGCATTCCCAAGGTTTACTTATTTTCAAGATACCTAACAAAGAAATATAACTGTGTGTAAAATGGGAAGAGCCTCTTCATCTTCAGCTTCTTCTTACCTGCAATCATTCCATTTTGTGCAATTTCATATCCTGAAAGTTTAGACCGCATGAAATTACAAGTTTGATGTACATGCATTTTTATGCATCTCAAAGATGTCACATTTGTGAAGTTAATCGCATGAGATCGCATATAGCTCTTCTCCAGTGCTGCTGAGTACTATCCTCCTGTCTCTGCCACAGCTTAGTTGTAGTGACATTTCTGTTATGATTATATGATAGACCTTATAATAGTGCAAAATAAAACGTTACCTGTATTTCACAGGTAATATACCTAGTGCTTTCAAGTCTTGAAACTGAGGTACAGAGACGCTAACAGGTTAAAAAAAATTTACAATTTTTTTTGTCTTAAAATTGGAAGTTAATTAGCAAAAGCGGTAGATTTTTCCAAAGAGGTGTGCGCTTCTTTAGATGCTTAAGTAGTCACCATAAGTGACTCGGCAGCCCTTGCTTAAGGAGTAGGTGAGTGAGGAGGGACTGGATGTAACGCACTCAAAGCTTTGTTCCAGAAGCAGCTGTACCACTGGTCTGCAGGATTTTAGTGTGCCCCTTCGCATTATGTACCTCACCCTTAATGCCTTAAAGGGTGAGACCTTAACGTGAGTTTCACCTCAGGGAGCAGGCCATTGCGACTTCTCCTGTTGGTAACTCCTCAGCTGTGGGAAGCAAGCTCAGTAGCCCATGTTCTCCCTTTGGGCACTGCCATCACTGGCAAGCTCAGCCAGCTACTCCTGCTGCTTACTTTTACTGGCAGGGACATAAGGCATGAGAAAAACAGGTTTTTAGAGCAACAATGAGTAAAATGTTAAACTAGCACACACAAGATGACCTGGAAGCTCAGAAAAGCCCAGCTTCCCAGAAAGGTCCCTCTGCTTCAGGTGGCCTCCAAGGGCCCTTCCCCATACGTGAAGGGCTGCAACCCACGTCCCCACAGGACCTCAGTAACGCAGGTTGTGTTTCTTAGCTTCCTCTTCACGCTCGTCAGAAGACTGCTTATTCCCTACCTTCCTGCTGACTCTGGTAGGTCTGATATTAAGCTGTACCAACACAGGTATACAGAAAACCACGGTATCACTGAAAGGGTGTTACTTCAAGCAAGTCATGGAAGGTTAATACAGGTCCACACTCAACATCCTTTACAAATTTCACTTCCACAATTAATTCACCGGATTATCGTGCCCCCAGGTCTATCAGCAAAGTCTGCTTTCATGGATTTCATAACCAGATTAGTTACCTAGAATCACCAGATGATCTTGACTGGACTTCCAGATATCACAGATCAAGAAATGGGTTAGAACAAGCCAGTAAAGACACCAGCTACATCAGCTATTGCAGTCCTCACAAACCTCCTACAATGCTGTTGGATTTTCAGGTCTAGCCCTGTGCCTCAGCCAGGATAACAGTCCCATGGTAAATAAACACTGCACATTTTACTACCCCATGGTCACCTTCAGAGGTGGAGCCAGAAGCCACGCAGAAAGCCCCATTCCACCAATGGACCTGTGCATATCCCATCTCATGCACAGAGGCAGTCTTAATCTTAAGGAGAAGGGGCAGACAACTCCATACATCAGCCCCTACAACTGACCTTTTTGAATGTCAGCTTCTCCCAAGAAGTACACTGGTTCCACCTCCATTATAAAGCCCCAGCCTTGTTTTAAGTTAGCTTTGGGGTTGCTGGTGCATGAACACCCTCTTGAAATCTGGCCAAAACCAGATCATTGCACGGGTTTCCAAAGCCATGCAAACTCACTCCCAGCCTGCCTCTGGGGCTCTGCAGAAGGGCCCATGCAGCCAGCGTCTAACAGACTGCTGCCAGCCACTGGCTGGATAAAGATTGCTTCCTGAAGTGAGTAGAGGCAAGACGTTCACCAAGCACTAGTGTTTCTTCCTGTAGAGCGCTTTGGAGTATCTGTACCTAGTATCCTCTGGAAGCACAGAGCTTCTTTCCGTTCAATTTCTCTGTTTGCTGGTAGGAATTACCAGACAGCTTTCTGAGCAGTTCATCTGTGCCGTGACGCAACTCCGATCTCCAAAGTGCTAGCAAGTAACTGATGGGCAACAACCTATACCCCTTCAGATTAACAGAGGAACTTGATTACAGTCACGTCACAGATAAATTCCTTTACAGCTGCAAAGCCTCTATGTTCACTTTTACATACTGTTTTCCTTTAAAGCATTAATTCTTTAATGTTCCTGTATAAAACCTTTCTGTTTACCTTTAAAATAAGTCACAATTTTGCAGTCATAATAGGTTGTTCAAATATTTTGCTCAATAAAGTAAGAATTTGTGACTGATGGAGGTCAAATCTTAATTCTAAAGGATGGGTTATATTATCGACCATGTTATAACACAGAAAGTCATAAGGGCTGAGTAAATCTATTTTCACTGTTATAACATGACTACATTTTATATTGTTTCTGAGCTGCGGAGCACATGTTTTTAGAACTATTTTGTATAAACGTTTTCCCTAAGAGCAAAGCTGGTATGTGTTGCTTCCCCGATATTTCTAGGTAGAGGTGCTAGCTTCCCCGAAATGATACAACTAAACAAAACTTCAGGTTCACTGCATTCTTTCTTACAAAATGCAATAGTGGTAAAAGCATTTCCCAGCCTTCCTGAAGGAAGGCTGACAGATGTGTTTGCAACCCATGTATCTCTCTCTGGGAAAGAAAACACATCACACCTGTGGAAAAAGGATTTCTGGACAGTGCTTTTGCAAGTTGCCAGGCTTTCTTAACACTATGAATGGAACTGATCACAAGATCTCAGAGGAAGTCATTATGGGAACCTACACAGGGAACTTAGAACCAATTAACCTTCAAAGTCAGTGTGGTCACCTCATAATGACTCAGTCACATGCCATGTTGATCACATTGCTCATGTTGTAATAACCCCTAAATGATAATTAATGATTATCTAAGGATTTCTGATGAAGTTAAAAACCCACAAACCCCAAAACCTAAGCCCAAACCCTTGTTTGAAGAAACTTAACTTCGTAAGTTGAAGCTTACAAGGTTTAATTTACCTTGCTAAGATTTCAAAACAACATAAACTAGTAAAGTTAAAGAAGAATTCCAGAACCAATTTATTCCATTTTTAAAGCAGATTCAATCTGATAAATTATCTGAAGTCTTCTCTAATAAAAAAATTTCTGTCAACTTGCAGAAGAAATTCTAAGGATTCTGTGGTCAAATGTCTCTTGTATGACTCTATGCATTATTTCGAAACAGAAGTTGTCAGCCCAAGACCAGACTGAAATATTGCTACTTCCGTTTTATTTAAGGTTAAGGGGTTTTACATCCACTTCATTTCACAGCCTTTACGAATTGTGCAGTTACCAACCCACTCCTCAGAAGTACAAAGTACCAAATATTTCGAAAGAGCAGAACAGGGCTGCTAGCTCATTACGTTACCTACCCGCTGACCAACGTTGTACTTAGTTTTTTCTTTATCTACCAGAAAAATTAAGGCATGTTACTGCATCACTATGCCTTGTCATTTTCCTTTGTCCAGCTTCTATTAGAGACACCAACTGTCATGAAATCCTCTCTTTAGTGTGCCTAAATTCTTCAATTATATTGAACAAGAAGCATCGGCCTGAGAATGGCCAGCCAGAAGAACATAAGCACCAAAACCTGGACTAAGATTTAAGCAGTTAAGTCCCACTAAGAGGGAGACCTGAACAATCCTGTGAATCTTTCCTGCACCCAAACATGGCTGGTATTTAGGTTTTCGTCACTGAAGCTCCCCAAGTGCCCAGAGTCTGGATAACACACATGGTTACTGACACTTTGGCCTGGGGGAGCGCCTTAGTATTTTGATCCTGCTTCAGACATTCAAATTTAATGTATGAAGAGCATTCAGGTTTAGCATACAAGAGTGCTATGCATTTTGCTCAGGGACTGCAGAGCCCAGAAGCCAAGTGCTCTCCCTCAGAGATGCGCTCGGTGCATTGCAGAGTCACACTGGCTCTAGCTCCTTTCTTTTCAGCCCTGTCAAGCCTTCATTCTTACCTGTCGACACATCCTCTGTGCACCTATCTGTGGGCCTACAATTCAGGATTTTAAAGTCAAAAGGTGGCACAACATCTACAAATTAGCGGTGCAGAGCTTGCTTACCTGTTGTTACATCCCAGTAAGCACCAAAGATTCAATCTTCCTCTCAAAATTCAGTACAAGGCCACTCGAGAACAACTTATGTCTATGACTTACAGGTAAAATTAACAAAAACCTCTGAGCTATTTCTATCAAAAGACAACTAAGAAGTAAAGAAACTCTGTGCAGACTTGAAGCATCTCTGGAAGCCAAGCTATTATAAATGCAACAAGTTAAATTAACTCCCCAATAAGATAGAAGAGGAATTTACAGTTCATCGTTATTTGTTCTTATTTACTCTTCAATGAGCAACTCATGACATCATAAGAATTTTTATACATGGATCTATCATCCTCTCCTTGCTCTGTTCTGTTTTGGTTAATATTATGAAGGTACCAATAAGGTGGGAACTCTTTCTGAGACACTGGGATGCACAGGACTAAATTTTAAAGAAAGTGTACAGGAACTAACTTTTAAGAAAAGCATAAAACCTGGTATTTAATGCACAATCACTTGTAAGTTAATGTAATTCCTCTCTTTTTGAGCTAAGACTTTCAAAGCTTTCTTCTCCTTTTTTGAATTTTAAAAACAGATATTCATCACTCAGAACTATGCTACAAGAGCTAACAGTCTTAAATTAAGATTTCTAATTCAGAAATGAAGGTATGTTTTTTTTTTTGCAGAGAAAAGTATGAATACCTAACTCCATCCATAGCTTCCCAGTGAAAAGAGTCAGCTATTGCTATCTAGCTATTTTAAAAGGTGAGACCATTTGAATTACTTTCAAGCTTTCTAAGGAACTACTATATAATTTAGGATCAGGGTATTTATTCTTTGCAGTTGCACCCAGAAACCATAACCAAGGCTCTACAAAGCACCACACACTGAGTATATTTTGTAGGTCTGCAATCTAAATGAAGACATAATAAAATGGAAGGAAAAACAAAACAGAAGAGAGAGATTATGCATTCAAGGTTACCAGCAGGCCAGCAAAAGGGGAACCAAGTAGGTGCAGAATGTGCTTGAGGAAAGAAAATGGTTACCACCGTGCAACAGAGGCATCTGTGTTTTCTAGTCTGTGAAGTCTGATAAAATGATGGCTTCAACAGAGCTCACTGGAAATAGCTTAGTATTGCTAACATACAACAGAGACTAGCTGCTGCAGCTGGACAGAAAAAATAACTACAAAATTCTGACTAATTCAATTATCTGTGTGATAGGAGGAAAAAAAACTATTACAGTTTTAAGTTAGATGAGGAAGAGACAGTGTCTTCCAGTTCATATGTAATACACACAGCATTCCTTGCAAGATGATGAAAGAGTCCACAGAGTGGGCATTTCAAAGGTTATTTCCAAATCAAGGAGACACTTGCCACTGAGTAAGACCTAGAAATATGAAAATATGCCCAGTTTATCTAAATATACCAAAAGACTGTAATAAAGTAAAGCTCTTCGAGCATATCTCATGCTTGTGTGTGACTACTGAATCTTTTAAGGAAGGGTTTGATTTTAAAAGTTTCAGAAATTAAATGTTTTGTGAATTTTTTTTTTTGTAAGTCAGTTTCCTGACATAAGGTAGTTGAGAGAAAAACCTCCAAACACCTATGTGGATAAAGTTTTTGATATGCAGCTCTGTTTTGCATTCAGTGTTGTGAGGACCTTGCCACTGCAATAATTAATGAACTGCCCACATATTTCTGCATACAAATCGCCACCTTGAATACTGTGCTGGCTGATGTAATATTTGCTGTGAGGGAATGAAGTGAAAACTTCTACAGTCAGTCGCTCACCTCTGAGAAACAGCTGAGTGATAACGCAGAAAAACGTTTAGGAGGCTGCACGCAATACTGCAAACCTCTTGCTGAGCCAGGAGATAAAAATCAACAGTGAACAGGCAATAGACGCTGTTGCCCTGAGACTGTGCATGTTAACATCTACTGGCAGCCACCAAAAGGGCAGCTGCAGTGGCTTGACATCTGTGGGCTGCAGCTTCTACCAAGAACAGAAACCAGAGATACTTTTCCTCATCGCTGCTCGTGTTATTACATTTGCTTACTAATACGAAATCAGTGTTTCTTTTTTGTTTTTTTTTTGTTTTGTTATGAATTTCTCATACAGAGCTGGAATGTTATTTTTAGTTTCTTTCTAAATTCTAGAAAAATTAAGTTACACAAAATCCTGTCTGTATGTGGTATACGGTCTCATGTTGTAGTCATAAAGGAACACAAGTCCCAAGAAAAATGCCATGTTCTAGTTAAACGGGAAAATGGTCACTTAGGATGGATTCTGAGGACAGCGGAACAGGTTATTTAATGAGCTTTCGGCTTTATTTCTGTTTGTTTGAAATTGTTCTGTAAGAACAAAGAATGTTGGGGGAGTAGGTCCCTAGGCAAAATGCGAATACTAGAACATTGGAAGAAAGGGATTACATATTTAAGTGTCTAAGCATGCGATTAAAATGACAATCCTTTGCCTTTTCAATAGCTTTACATAGTATCGTAGTGGTTTTGAGAATTACAAAAGTTTACAGCAATTAGTATATTCAGTTTACAAAGGGATCGCTAATGTGTCATCTTTTCCTCTTCGACCCTCTAACTAAAATGCGTTACTTCTGTGATACCCCAAATAGCACTTCTTCAGCTCGAAAGACTCACATAGCAGTTTGGAAAAGTGAAAAAAGAAAGTCTCCAACTATATGGGGATTGTTAATTAGGCAAAACAATTAGCTAAATCGCAGTGCAAATAGTTTGCGGAGCTTCACACTATCAAACTTGCAAAATATTAACACACATTGAATGGAAGCAGATATTACTTCTGACAGTGAACGTCAGTGGGTACACACAGACATACACAGCAATCTTGCTGCCAAAAGAGCTCCTATCTCATGTAGAAAGGGGGGAGTGGAGGGGGGGGCTGCAGAACGGCCCCATTCCTCCTACCACTGTCCATGATTACCGAGTCCTCCTCAGAGCTTTCAAGTCCAGACACTGGCTTGACTTCATCTGGACAGATTACAGAGCAGAAAGAAAGCACAGCAGAAGCAGCGGTACACTGACAGTAAGGTTATGGACAGGAAGAATGTGAGAGCTAGTATCAAGCAGGGAGAGGAAGAAGCATCACACTAATTTTGCTGTGTATTCTCAACACATGTAAAGAGTTCTGAACAAAACCGAGGAGTAGTAGATATTCTGACAGGAATATAAGGAAGTTTTACTTCATACAGGATGATAACTTAGCTTTTAAAAAAAAAATACTTGCTTAAATTATCCAAAGTTGACAAACTAATGCAAGTGTATACTTCTGGAACTAAAAAACCAACCCAGACTACAACAAGTATTACAGTAAACCATGACATGCTGGACTAGAAGTGTAAAAGTATGTTCTAACATAACAAGGCAGTACTGTGCATGTATATACCATAGAAAAGATGAAACTCCAAAAGCTACTTCCCAGTTTTCTTTTTAAATCTATACTGTGAGTCTACACACACGTTACTGAAAGCGTGCAACACTAAAGTATCCTAAGGTAAGTGGAAGTATCATTTACGAAAGCTGGTAAACAGGAAGACATAACCTACATAAGAAAAAAATCATACGAACAGCCAAGGAAAAGACGCAAGTGCTGCCCAAGATTCTGGTACCAAATAATTTGCTTGCACGAAATACTTACTCTAAAGCACATTTAACTGATACAGAGCAAAAGTATGGCAATAATACAGTGGCAGACATGCAAACTATGTAAAGACATGCACGTCCCACCAGCAGACACTGCCAAACTGTAACGGGTGAGTAATGCTTAACTTCTAAACTTGCAATCTTTGAGGAACTTGAAGTCAGACTTGAAACAATGCAGAAGTATTCTCTGCCGACATATTTAATTCAATCCATTTACAATAACCTTGGATGAAAAATGGGAACTAAAACAAGGATATGAAAGTTCAGTTTACATTTCAACAGTACAGAACTGGGAAAATGCTGTTCGCTGTTACGTGGGTTAAAAAAAGAGAAAAAGCATTCAGTGATGCTACTTTACTTTACATCAGCATAAACCACAGTAAAATCTGCTAAATTAACCTCCACTTAGAATCTCTATTTCCCTCTGCTCTTATCTCCAAATCAGTTTAGTTAGCTCCAGGCTTTTCTTCTGGATCCATAAAATCAACAACGATTAAAGTAACAAACAGAAAAAATTCCTAAATATGCTGGATTTTTTTTTTAACCTTTGTAGTGTGTTTACAGTGAAAAATATGTGTAGAAATCAAGAAGCTACAACTCTGATTTAAAAATAAAGAATTCGCAGGCTATTATCTATCTTCTTTTGGTGTGGCAAGGAACGTCCATTAAATCACTGTGATTCTAGGTGAAAGTGTCTACTTTTTTAAAACAAACAAACAAATATTCTGTTACTCCTTCCCAGGCCTCTAAAGCTACTTACAGTTCCAGAATAAGAATGACATCTGTTTTGTTCTCATAAACATCATGCAGCGTAATCACATTAGGATGTCGAATCTCTTTTAGTATGCCAACTTCTCGCTCGATATCTTCCCGGCTCACTCCGCGGCGGCTGGATTTCGTTCTCCGTTTCTTGATGAATTTTGCTGCAAACTGCTCACCAGTGCTTTTCTCACGGCATTTTTTCACTACAGCAAACTGCCCACTAAAACAAAAAAAAAAAAAAGAGGGGAAAAAATGAAGGTGAGTGTTTGGTTCAAGGAAGTTTAGAGTTAAGAGTAGCCTCTATTTACTACAGTGGGGGAAAACAGCTGTACCTCTGAATTACCAACTTGACTGAAGTACCTTACTGCCTTTTATGCAATCGCTCGATATCTCCCGGCTCACTCCGCGGCGGCTGGATTTCGTTCTCCGTTTCTTGATGAATTTTGCTGCAAACTGCTCACCAGTGCTTTTCTCACGGCATTTTTTCACTACAGCAAACTGCCCACTAAAACAAAAAAAAAAAAAAGAGGGGAAAAAATGAAGGTGAGTGTTTGGTTCAAGGAAGTTTAGAGTTAAGAGTAGCCTCTATTTACTACAGTGGGGGAAAACAGCTGTACCTCTGAATTACCAACTTGACTGAAGTACCTTACTGCCTTTTATGCAATCTAGAATAAAACCCGAAAAAAACCCTAGAGAAGGCAGAAAAGGTAAGATACCACTTTTACATCACACAAAGGTACACACATACACATTTCAGCGTATTTGTAAGTAAAAGATAACACCTGTGTAGACCATTGGGTTTTCGACAAGTAAGTGCATCAGTGATTACTGGGGAAAAGTAATGGTTTCTGGATTTCTCCTTCCATATGCATGTTGAGGATTTTTTTTTGTTGTTGTTCTGTAAGACAGACAGTCCTTAGTTTCTTCCAATCTATATGATCTGTCAATATTCACTTTATTCTATCCTCAAGTTTGTTTTTTTTAAAGGTTTTAAAACAATACTGGGTCTCAGGAAACTGGTTTTTAGTTTTAAAAGCACTGACTAAATACAGTAATATCAAGAATTACAGTTATTGTATCATCTTGTTAAGTAGGAAGAGTTTGAAGGTGAGAAAAGTACCGCGGCACTGCGGAACAAAAACCTGTGATTGTGTTACAAACCAGAAGAAACTCCAGGAAGCTGCTGACTCCAGCACCTTATCATTGACATATAAGCCTGTTGCTGCTAGATGTACACACTGATTCAGATCAGAAATCTCCAGGAATCTAATGCTGAGTTAAAGCAAGAACAGGATTTCTACTACTACTGAGTTTTCCTTTTAAGTTTTCTTAATCTCTTGCTGAGGATTCTCTAGCAATTCTGTTCTTGGTTTATTTCACTGTATAAAGAATTCATAGAATTACAGAATGATGCCAATAAGAAAATTTTCGGAAGTTAGCCTACCCTGTTAACTGAAGAAGTGGTGTCCCCTGAAGTAGACTTAGAACAGCGGTTAAATCAAAGCTAAGCCTAGTAGGCTTGACTATCTACACAGCGATGTAACATGTAGGTATGTATAATTCCACCCAGTACCTGGAAGAGGACCTAACCTGTATTAGTGGTTAATTAATTACAACTGACAGAGAGATCTCTAGGAAGATGCATCACCCACAAAAAGGGCATCACATAATGACAAAGTGCCAAGTGGGAATCACTCAAAGCTACTCATCTCACGCATGAACTCAATGCACAATACTGCCTTACTATTGGAGAATGAACATGTGCCAAATACTCTGACAAAGTTATTAAGCAATTAAGGAATGCATGACAGATAGAAAGTAGAAGATAACTAATCAGCAACAGTGTTATGCAATAAACAAAGATAATAAAATGCTGTAAGGGAAAAATCACACTCATGATTTTTGAATTTAGAAGGCTGATCAACTGAGAATAATTTATGGTGCTGGGTCACCACTGCCACCATTACTATGCTGACCCCATACAGAACCTTGAGTGACTAATTGTCTTGAACTGGGACACGCAGTTGGGCAAGGCTATATAACTGTCACCTGCAGAAGGCAGGGCAGAGACGGAGCCTCTCCTGTGAACTCCCAGAAAGGGACTCTAGAGTAGCCACCACCAGCTGGGAAGCCTCTGAACACAGCCACAGGCAGTGAGAGAAGTAAAGTCTGAGAGAAGTAGTCAACAGCCTTTTAAGTTTAGAGGTTTGGTTTTATGCCAATGTTACAATCACCATTCAAGTTTCATTCTTCATTACTTCGTGAAATCAGTTTATAAACTTGTGAGATGACTTTACGTTGCATGAAAAAAATCATTGCCTTAAATTCGACCCCCCCCCCCAAATTCTGGAAAAAGTTGTCAAGGGCCAGGTTCACCAGACAGGGCCCAATATGTTATTATTACAAACCGCAATGGACAGAGCCGTGCTTTGGACTGCAGTATATCCTCTTCCCCATTACACGTACAGTGGAATACCTGCTTCACTTGCCTAGACTTGGTCAGCTAGTGCTATCTGAGATGCTCTTGGACACCTAAGATGTTCATATGGGTCTGGCAGGTAAGGCAGAGGACCTCTGGAAGATCTGTGTCATCCTAAACTGGCAGCAGAGGGCTAGAGAAGGTACCCTAAGGTACATCAACCCTCCCTGCTTGGTTCAGTTCAACTCCACAACTCCTCCTCCTGCAACAGCGGCTCTGGGTTTGATCTCCAAGGTCTGAGCAATTTTGCACTGTGGGACAGCCAGCCAGAGTGGAGCATGCACTTAGGTATTCGCACTGCTGCAGAGAAGTGCAAACAGAGTCTTCTGGCCCTTGCTTAGGGGGTGGGGAGGGAAGCAGCCATTCTCTCACTCTCTCCCCCAAAACATGCACATCTCCACAGAGATATTCAGCTTTATTTAAAAAGCAATCAGCTTTTCAGAAAGTTCACAGTTCCAGAGGAACTGCAAAGTCAGGCAGTAGACAGATGTAGGCATCACCACAACTCTGAACAGCTACTCAAGCTCATGGACCAGAAGGAAGTAAAAAGCCATTGCTTGCCTTTTGGCCACCTGGCTGGCTTTCACGCTAGAAGCCTAAACTGCCTGATAGAGAAAGAAAAATACTTCTGCTTATGATTCATCCATAGGCTTGAACACTACGTGGCTAACCACTTTCTTATTGATGCTCACCTCTTAAGTTTGGCAAAAGCTACTGCTTCATTTAAAAAAAACAAAACCAAAAAACAAACAAAAAACCCCCCAAACCCCACAATGCAAACCAAACAAACTCAACAACAACAAAACCCAAAAGACTGAAAAAACAAAACTACTGCTAACATCAGCTCTGGCAAGGCTGGGTCTGAAAAGTAACTCTGAAGTACATGGTCATACAATACATTTTAATATCCAAGAAGATTTAATTATAAAAGTTGACTGGGATTAAAAGTTATCTATGTTTCACTGACAAAGCATGTATCATTGGCTTTGGGAAAAAAAAGTCACACAGTGATGATTGATGGAGCTGACTGATGCTGAGACGCTGCTGGGGGTGGAGGTCACCTGCTCAATTGGCCTTTCCTGCTGCAGATCTCTTTTTCCTTTAGCACTTCTTCACTGAAGAGAGTAATGCTTTTTAGGCTTCTTTCTAAATAAAAACATTCTGTAAATGTTTTTAAATATGTACTGGCTGTGGACCCATAAGCTAAAGAAAGATGATTTTTCCACAGTATTATTCATATTTGAATTACACCATTCCCCAAAGCCACTTCATGCTTCCAATGCCTTTAAGGCTAAGGCTGTTTAATCTTATTTTGGCAATGGGTCAGCTATGACGTTACAGCATGAAGTTGACCTACTGAAACAAAGGGGACCAGGTAAGACAAGTAGATCTCCTCTTTCCTCCTCTTCTGAGCTATGTAGCTTTATTTTTTCAGTCTTTTACTTTTTTCTCCAGCTACAACCATCTGTTTGAAGGATGTCCTGACCTATCACGATTCAATATAAAAGCGTTATCAGAAGACCAATACGTTGTTTAAAACCACATGACTTTCTAGATTTACATGCTAGTAAACATCCACTGTTTACTAGCATGTCAGGCTCCAGAAATCTTTGACATCATTCAAGACTGCAAGAAAGTTATCAACTAACAGGTATCTAGAATAAGTGCCAGTTATATACAAATAACCTTCTTATTGTTGCTGTTGCGGTATTCAGCACATAATCCCGTAATTAGTTGTTTGTTATTAAATGCTGTACATGCAGATCACACCTAAGCTGCAATCAAAGGGGCTATGCCTGGGATTGCTAAGCCACACCATTTTACAACTCTCTCTAAACTCCTACTTTAAAAGCAGAGGAGAGGTGTAAATCAAAGGGTATTTACTGGGCTTTAACCCATAGAACTGCAGCGACAAGTCGGCTCTGTACAGGCTAACACATTTGTATCCAGTAATATTCTCCTCCCACAGATCCTACAGTTTCAGATCCAGCATTCATTCATACAGTGTCTTCAAAGCCAGAAAAGCCCTTCAGTTTTCTAAGTTCCCTTGCTTTTGTAGGTTTGATTTAAAGTTGGTGGGGTCAAAAAATGATTGCCATTTTAGGAGACAGTTACACTGAAAAAACCCACAGAAGTAAATCACAGATTCACACTTAATAAAGTATCTGACATAATCTTTTTTCCCACGTGATAGAATCAGGTTAAACAGCGAAGCAGGATGACAGTTTGACATGAGAACAAATACTTCTGCTAATAACAGTAATTTGTTTTGTGATCTTGTAATTCTTACTCAACCAGCAGTTAATTACTACCCTAAATTCACTCTTTTTGGGACACTTGGCATGATATCTCCATATCCAGTGATTTTTCAGACTCGCTTAAGAACAAGTACTTATCCCATTACCTAATCATTACATTTCTCCATCTTTTTTACATCATAAGATGACACACACTGCCCTTTGCAATACACATATATATGTATATATGCAAAAGTTATGCAGAGAGGTGATGGAATCACCAATAAAGTGCCTATACTCCACCCTTTATCATTCCTGGCTTAGCGGGATCACAAAACAACTACTCATTAGCATGAATTATCGACAGTTTTAACTACAGAGACAGACTTTTAGAATCAAAGAGAAAAAAAAAAAAGTCATTTTATTTTTTCCAGAAGGATGATCACAGTGATTAGGGGTGGCAGACACCCTGTATTCCTCCCCACTCCTAGCCTTCTGCACCAGCTCTTCCCAGTTAGCTCCTTCTGCAAGGAGTGAAACTCTTGCTCCAAGAACCCTCTGAAAGAGGTCCAAGCCGGACACAGAGATGCTCAAGTAACCCCCAGAGACCAATTTTCTAGTATTTATTGCCACAATAGGGCAAGCATGGGGAAATTCTCCATGCCATCTTCCGAGGACTGCATTCAAAAGACAAAGTTTAATGGGAGCAGGGGATAGGAATAAGGAAAAGGCATTATGTTGACATCAGAGTAATAAGATGTCTTGGTATGTTTCTGACACTTAGGCACTTTTTTTTCTATTTTAAAAATTTGGTATTCACTACTCAACTCTGAAAATGCGATATATTAAGATCCAACTGCTTTTACTATTTGTTTGACTGCTTTCTTTTTTAAAATTATACTAATCCAACAGAAAGAGACTTACATAATACTATTAGATTAGCCCATGGAAGAAACTGCCATTCAACGATAGAGCCATTTGTTTTCCCCAGTAAAACAGTTACTAGCAGACTATGGACACCTCTGTCTTCCCTTAGAGATCTACAGCAGGGAAGGCCAACTGAGCAGGTGATTTCCACCCCCAGCAGCATCAAGTCAGCTCCATCATTCACCACCACCACCCACGTACCGCTGCCTGTCATCAAGGGCATCTGAACTGCTTCTGCTAATAAGGTTAACTCTCACAAAACTCTCTGGTGAGGCAGCAGTACCTGAGTCTTTTCCAAAGGAAAGGAAGACTTCTCCACAAACAGTGAAGGGTTATAGCTACATTAAGTCCCTCTGCACCTTCTAAATCAAGCAAAACAACATTTTCAGTTCAGCTGCAATGCCAAATTGGAGGCAACCTCTTTCCCCTCCTTTCTCTCTCCCTCTTTATGGTCTTGCAAAAAGACAGTAAACTTTGAGGCACTTGAGAGCCTCTCTTGTGTCTGTAATGATTATAGTACCGCAGCTGAGAGTCACTACCACAAAGCATTACACTTACCCTATTGAGGAAATAAGCTATTATCAGCATTAGCAGGGTGGGGTAAGCCATGGTTAACAGAGCACTCCAAGCAGATGCGACTGGGAAGTGGCAGTGTTTCATGAGTACCACGCTCAAAAGACAACCTGTTTCATGGAATAGCAGCTGTAGTGCTAGCTACTAGCATTACGCCTGCAATGAAAAAACCTTCATTGATCTTGACAGATAAAGAAACTGGGATACTCTAAAACAAGGTGTCTTGCCAGGTAGAGTTCCTCTAACTGTGCATGCACATCTTTTCTTTTCCCCACAGAGGGCATGTTAGGGAACATAAGGGCCCTTTCCCCAACTCACGTTTTTAATTTTGCAGCCAACCAAAGAGTACAGGCAGATAGGGAACAAATGCAGGACTGACTGATAAGCTCGTACCATATTTGTTTAGACTCTGAAAGTCGGAAATACTTGTACAGTCCTCACAATTTTTGTGCTCCTTCCCTTGCCCTGCAATGTTTAATTCTCTAGCACAGATGCTGAGAGAATGCCAGAAGTATTGTTTAGCTGCAAGCCCTCCAAGTACTGGAGAGCTTTGAAAAGAAATGGCAAACACCATGAAGATGAGAACATCGCAGGACAGCTGTATCTGAACGATACATGGATCCTGGATAGATGATTAGGCTTCCCCCCCCCCCCCCCCCCCCCCCCCCCCCCCCCCCCCCCCCCCCCCCCCCCCCCCCCCCCCCCCCCCCCCCCCCCCCCCCCCCCCCCCCCCCCCCCCCCCCCCCCCCCCCCCCCCCCCCCCCCCCCCCCCCCCCCCCCCCCCCCCCCCCCCCCCCCCCCCCCCCCCCCCCCCCCCCCCCCCCCCCCCCCCCCCCCCCCCCCCCCCCCCCCCCCCCCCCCCCCCCCCCCCCCCCCCTCAGCTCTGGCAAAACAGCTCAGCTCTGGCAAAACAGTTTTCAATGTAAGTAACAAGTTTACACTTCAAGTGCTGACACAGACACACACCTCTTAGTTGACAGTGGAGCTGTCTGCTTCGTGTCCATGGCGGAGAAATGCATTTTCACAGTCCACAGTGAGGCTAAGTGGCAGTACTCAAAGTACTTGACCACTCTGTAACATGAAGGAACAGCACCTAATTACTCGGTAGGAGAAAGAGCCACAAGCACCTACGCCAGCCAATCACCGTAAACATGTTTCAGCTGCACATAAACACTTGTTACAGGAAAGGGCACACTGGCCATAGCACAATAGGAGTAGTAACATTGGGAGACACACGAAAAAAGCAGTACTAAAGAAAAGAGGCGAAAGAGGCGTTAAATGTGATACAGCATTTAAGCTAAAGAGAAAATACTCCTCAAATGCTGCATGAGTGACTAAGCAGGAGAGTAAGCCAGCTGAAATCTGATGGTTCACCACAGAGATCACTGTTAGGACCCGTCTTTTCCAACTACTACTAATATAGAAAAGCAAGTATAAGGACTTAATTAAACTTGACCATGAAAATATAAAAGTAGAGTGCTGCAAGTACAAAGGCAGAAGAGTAACATGTTATGCAATTATGCAGTACATTTCCAACGTGTATGGAGTTTAAATCAAGTTGTAATTTATACCCATCAGTAAAATGTGTGCTGATACACTTTCCTTAGAAATATTTTGGAAAAGCAGCAAAGCCAAGAAGAGCAAGGACAGCTAGGAAGGGTAAGCAGAGGGGAAAATCAGACAGATTTATAAAGCAAACACAAACAAATGTACTGACAACTGGTATTTCCTAACTTCTGAGTTCTTTGTTATGCATAGATGTGGTTATACACTTATGAACTCTCTAAGTGTATCTTAAATTCCCTTTCCTAATTTCTGACTTAGAGTATCTTTTGGTGTCAAGTTAACAAGTTTCAGAAGTACCCTGATCCCAATAGAGCAACTCAATGTATGTGATAAAATAGTTTGATTACCTTTCAGTATGAATACATCAAGTATTTCATTTAAAGTTATTTTACCAAAACATCCAAGGATAAAAAGGACGACTTCCCTTATGTAACATTTTAAGAAAAAGAAAAAAAACCCTTTCAAAATAATCTGTATTATTACTGTATGAAATACTTCGTTAGAAAAAACATTGCATTATTAGATACCATTTTTTGTCTGTATAAATCAACTGAAACCTCTGCTGTATTACCTATTCAAATACAGTTTGAACAGTGTAACTGTAAACTTACTAATGAAATTAACAGAAAGAGAAACACTGTGATAGTATCTATTACAGATGGTTTAGCAAGATGAAGTTTGAGGTTTCAAGCACTGTAAGAAGCAGGTGGGCTAAGTTAACTTTTTAAGCATATCCATAGACTAAACTACCTACCACAACTGTATAACTGAAGTCAGGTTGCAGGATGGACCAGAAAGTGAAGAGTCACAGAAGCAGGGAATTTGTCCAATCTGTTCTTTTCTCCAGCATTTAATAAGCTCATGCCTCCTATTTTTGTGGTTTGGTTATTTTAAAAGTAACTCATCATGCATTTCAGCTATGTATTTATCTTCTGCAGAAATCTTCTTGTGCTGTCAGCCTCAGCACATTATGCTGATGAAACTGCAGGTCTCCGTTGCTCTGCTGCTTTCTGCAATTTCATTAGACTGCTAACGGACTTCTCTAGATGTTTACTAAGCTTACAGAAAGGTGATTTTTCAGTCTCTTCATTGTTTTCTTAGAAACCCAGAGGAGCCACTAGTCCTAAGGGAGGACACAAGAGCATGATAAAGAAATTTATCTATGATCTAAGAAAGATGCCACATTGTTTACTGTTTATTGTTCCTTACATGCTTTATATTGCTCTGAATCACGTATGAAAAATTTTAGAGGAGTAATTACATGTGATGATGGGGGGCAAGTGGGGAGAAGAGAGAGAGATTTTAGAGGAATAATTACATGGGATGATGGAGGGGAGAGGGAGAGAGATGGAAATACAGAAGACTACTTCTTTGTCTGTGTACACGTATGCATGTGTATCCAGTACTGAATGGAAGACTACACTACAAGTGTCTTCATGATACCAGTTTATCACAGTATTACATCACTTCCTGGGCCACACATTTAAAAAGGCAAGTGATCAAGTGTGTGACTGGCATTGCTAAGGCTCACTACACAGACCGTTATCCACGTACAGATCTGGTCAAGACCGCATCTCACTGAACACAGCTCCCCAGAACAGCAATTACTGTTAAGCATGAGCAGATTAATTAGATGGCTCTGCACAGCTCAGAGAAAAGAGCATGAAGAAAGAGAGCTGGATTTGGAACATTTTTAGTGTATTGTACCCACACGTTCAAAGTAAGACCAAGCACACCAGTACACCTTCCCATAGCCCTTCCCCAACACCCTCATCTAAAGGAAAGGGGCTGATCTGCTTGGGATTTTCTCATTCTACTCAGAGAACTATGACAAAGTTTTTCCAAGATAATTAATGCCAAACAAGTTAAACTGTTGGAGCGTGCATGCATGCACACACCTGTGCATATATTTGCTGAGCTGAAAAGCACTTTTTAACTAGTACAGACCATCACGCAGAGATGATGGAAAGTGGATCCTATGTATCAGCAATTTGACAGTAAACTTCAACTGCAGATGACTGAAGAATTGTTCACATTTAGAAACAAGAAGTTTAGAAACAAAATGTTGTCTTGTGATGATTAGGCTTAATTTTGTGAAGTGGAGCAAAGGATGAGTTAAAAGAAAATCCAGCTCTTTCCCTTGCAATACATGTAAATGCTTTCACCCGCTCTCTGTGTACGTATAAATATATCAGTATCTCTCTATACATCATGACAAGAGCATTGTAAAAACAGGATACAACAATAAAATATGACTGCACGGTATTTTGTTTATAGTTTATTTTACACACACTATATTGTAGAGTGAATAGATAGAATATATCAAATACCTATCTTTGTAAGCAGTAACTGAATTACTGTCCTTGAAAAGGGTTTTAATTACAAACATAGCACCTTGAAAAAGAAATTAACAGAGTCAAAAAGCCTGCAACATTTGCATCTTGCTGATGTACTTTGCCTGAAGGTTAATGCATAGCCCTTGCCAAGTATGGCTGCTATGTAACCAAATGAGAGTGCAGTCCTCTCTTTCATCGAGGCGAGTGCCTTCACATTTTTTTCCCTTTAAGGAAGGCTTTGTTTCAAACCAGGGCTCTAAACTGAACAGGATTTCAGCATGCAAATGTGTTCTGACTGGGTAACACCAGATCTCCCCGTGAAGTTGCAAATATATCTGCTCTGCGCGATTCCTGAGTGTTGGCATATGACCTCGGAGTGGGGAGAAGAGTCAAAGGAATTATAAAAAGCAAAGTTAGTGATGGTTTATTGTGTGATTCAATGTGAAAACAGTTATTAAAACACTTGAAAAATATCGCAGCGTAGGTTCTGCTTGAAACAGAGGCCATTTGTATTTTCCTTACGTAGCCCACCTCCTTGATATTTAATTAGATGTGACTGAACTGTG
Organism: Aptenodytes forsteri; assembly: GCF_000699145.1. NCBI lineage: Eukaryota > Metazoa > Chordata > Aves > Sphenisciformes > Spheniscidae > Aptenodytes > Aptenodytes forsteri. The sequence continues at coordinate 1,695,284 of NW_008794083.1, forward strand.
GTTTACTTCACTTTAAAGGGATGTTTAGATAAGTACTTGGGTCACGATGCCTCACACATTATAGTACAGGAAAAAGTAAATGGTGTTCAAGAACATTTTAATTAAAGGCAAAGATATTGAATTATAACCAAGCATTAAAACAGAAACATGTATAGCAAATTTAATATAAACAAGTCACATGAATAACATCACCTCTGAAGACTTTATCTACATTGAACACAAATTTGTCTCTGTTTAAAGATACCATTGATCTTAGTTCAAAATAATGAGGAAGAAGAATACAGGAGTTATAGCAAAGAATAGAAAGCTCCGTACAAGCCAAATACGAGTCTTTTGTATATACAATACTTCAACAAATATTATCTAAACTGAACTACCACACAAAGCATGTAATTGTGAGACACCGTCAAGGCTTACCAAAGCATTTCATCATTGTTTAAAAATATTAAATAACAAAGTTTACCTAGGACTTCAAATAAGAGTTAACATCTGTAAACTCAAACTGGCAGATAACAACTCAATAATAGATTTCAGTAAGTCCTTCAAAAGCTGCCTGCTCAGAAGAAAATGCTTTAAGATGCATCCTTCTCATAAAGCCTCTGCACAGTCCTCAAGCTTAACCTCTGAAGCTGCCTAAGTTGTGTGTTTCTATATACTACATTACTTAGTCTTAAATTCAGCTTAACATTTTTATTGATTGTTCATCTTTAACGGAAAATTTCCTATGACTCAATTTCCCTCAATTTAGGTAACTGCAAAATGAATTTAAGTTCTATTTGCCCAGTTTGTCTTCAAATTTCTTATGGCATTAAAAATAACCCGTATAATTTTCTTTTTCATAGCCAATAAAAGAAGGATTTATACAATTCAGATGCAAAATAAGTGAAAAAAACCCACACATGAAATCATTACTTTATGATCGAGACATGACACAGAACAACCTCTACAAAACATTATGTAAATGCGTAAGACAATACTGATGGGTACTTTAGAAGATTTAAGCATTCACACAGAAGTCTTCAAACTATTTCTCTGGGTAGTATTTCTCTTTTCAGCACTGATACGACAGAATCGTTTCAGGAAGCACTTGAAGATTCCTGGAAATAGCTCCCATCTGTTAAATGTAATACTGTGTCTGCTTTCCAGTGAAGACCTTTGAATAAAATGTTTTATTGCTTTAAACATACAGCTGCAGCTGTCTCATGAGTTTACTCCACCTCCTGATTAGAAATAATGGCAGGGGCAACAAAACTGACAAGTCCAAGATTTAAGAGAGTTTGGAGCATGGCACCTCCTACTTCTCACCCTCCTTTCCTTTCTTCCACCTCAATCACGAATTGATTTCCTGGTTACAATACATCCGATAAACAAGGCTTGCTGTCACCAGGTGGCCCACTGTGTCAATGTGGTGAGGCACTGTGCAATGTGCACCACCCATTTTGCTGTATTGCTAGTAGTCTTTCTTGGTCAAAGTTTTGCAATACAAATGAAACACTGGTTGCCTTTCGCCTTTTTTGAAACACTAATTTTTGAATAAGCTGCATTGTTTCATAGGCTGTTTATCTCTGGTGTTTACCACCTTCAGTCCTCTTCGTCCCATTCGCTGTGCTCTTTTAATATAATTGAAAGGTTTCCTTCTCATTATTTTCACAACTGTCAGCCCACTGTATTTATTTTCCTCGCTAAGCCCTCTTAATTCCAGATTTTTTTATGATCTCCACCTTCGCCTCCAACCTCAGTACTCTCGAGTCCACCTCTCCTGTACCTCACCAGATCTAGGCATTTAAGCCATGGTGTCCAAAGCTTGGAAAAATCATAAATTCCTCCTCACTCCTTCCAACTCTGCTCTCTTCTTTATTGCTTTTCCCTGCGCTTACACATTCACCTGACTTCAGTGGGATGGCCAGGTACTCAGGTTTCTTCCTGAGGCACAATTAAAGAAATTAATCAGTACTCCCCACAAAGTCTCTCCTAGGAGAGACACCCTTCTCCAATCACCCTCTTGCTGCATATACTATGTCCTGAGCAGAACACTTTGTTTCCTTCCAACTTACCCAGCTTACCTTTGCAATAAAATGGCAAAGCACACCAAAGAAACACACCTAGAAAAAACAACCAGAAAGCAACCCTGACAATTATACTTCCTTTCGGGATTAAACAGAGTGCTGCATCCCAAACGTGGCATTCACACTTTCCCAGCACCTTTAACACTCAGTAGAGCTTATTTATTATGTAGAGAGAAACAATGTCAGAACCTATTAAGTTCTCAACTATGGATGTATGAAACAGGTGGACTCATAGCATGTTCAAGGTAAAATACACAGTCTTAAATAAATTCTTTACTATAATCTAAATAAAGGAATAAACAGTAAACTGTAAGTTGATAATTTAAAGCTTCTACATACCTCGTATTAAAAAAATACGAATCTACTACTTTCAAAGTTATTTACTCTCTTTTATTTAAATAGCTGAATAACACTTGTAACAAGTGTTTTAAGGAATAAATAAAAAATAAAGACATATATGCACAAAGTCTAAATTTAACTTAACAGCTAAGTGGCAGATGGCAAATCATGTGGTTACCCATCAATCTGCAGCATTGGCAAAAGGATTAATCTACAAATCCTGCTGCATAACCAGCATTAATATAGAAAGTAACTGCCTCCCCCCCCCCTCCCCCCCCCCCCCCCCCCCCCCCCCACACACCCACAAAAAAAAACACCCT
>NW_008794083.1:1698098-1711909 GCF_000699145.1 Aptenodytes forsteri
CCCCCCCCTTCTCCCCTCCTCCCCATCTCACATGCACACACACAAAAAAAATCTGTTCCTTAGGCAATGGTATTTCAGTAGGAAATTCTTGGACATTTACCTATCCATTTGCTTTTGGGCTCAGGCCAGTCCATTTAAAGTGCAAACCATCTGAAGTTCCCGTATTGCCAAGATGTTTCACTTCCAGGAATTCTGTTATGTATGAAGTTTCACATCTCTTTTCTAATTCCAATCCACTATTCTTCCAAATATGTAAACATAATTTCTACTGGTTTGCTTTAGGTTTTTTACCTCCTTTTTCTCCCACTCCCAATTATTCTAAGTATTGGTATCAACAGTCTCACCATAACTGAACTAAATGGAACAATTATCTGAAAACACAGCAAATGAATTTTTCTTTGGCTCACTGCATATAGCTCTAAGTTACAGCAACTAAATATTTTTTGAAAGTTACACCAAAGACAGAAAGGGCTGAGGCATTTGCACACTCTCCAGTCTGAGTGCATAGTACAGATTTAATAGCTGGAAGGAGGGGAGGGAGAAGACAGTGACAAGCTTTTTTTTTTTTTTTAAAAACCATTTCTACCCAAACCACCATAACTCTCTAACACATAACTCTCCAGCCCCCTTCCTTCCAGGGAAAACAGAGCCTGTGACCTAGGAACTCAATCTATGCATTTTTATGGTGAAACATGCTGAACTGAAGATCGCTGCTCTTTGTTACTTTGGTATTGGTTTTGTTTAACATGGAAATACTTCGTTTTAGGTCTTTCTGCTATAACAACAATCACAGTGTACTTGTGAAAGTAATGGATGAAAACCACTGGTGCCAAAACCAGGTACTTTGCTCCCTTCATTAAAAACAGTGATCTTTTCCTTTGGTAGGATTTGAAAGTGCTGTGGTGCAGCACTAGAGATATGGCAAATTTGGACCATGACTACTGAATAATTGCATGGGCCCAGGTTAAGCATGCATTTTATTCGCATGAGTGCTCCTTGTGGAACAAGAATGAGGTTTCTAGTTAGACTTCCAGATGGAATTTGAGAAGAGGGGAAAGCGTCAAGTCTTTGGAGGGCTGATTGGCTAACTTTTTCAGAACCCAAAAAATAAGAAATAACAGCAGATCACTGAAAATTAAAAAGCCTGTATCAAATTAATAAGAGAAATAGGTCCATCATCATTTTATTAATCTATTGGCCCTCTTTAATTGTCTGAAATAAAACAGTAACACCAGCACCATCCTTTGGGATTCCATCCATTTGTGTTCCAGATTCTTATTGGTATCCACTTCCTCTCAAAAACCATCTCATTTTCCTTGCACTGTTTTTAACATGCTTTCTGCCTATAAGCACTTACTTTTACCCATCATGAAAAAGCCAGCAATATGCATTTAGTTAAGAAAAGAGCATCAAAACTTCATTTTTCAGTGTTAGTGCTGCTACGCAGAAAATACCATAAACATTTTTTCTATACTTATAGGCAGTTGATTTGGTCTTCTTTTGAAGCAGAGAAATGCAATAAGTGATTTCTAGAGATGTCATCAGGTTCTAGCTTTATACTTTATGCAAATCAGCTCATTGTTAAAAACGCATGTTTTTCCAAACGCTCTAAATCTGTATTTTATTCAATGTAGGTAAAAAAATTACTGTGCCTTAAGAAAGATTAGGGAAGATGCAGTGATCCAGATTTAAGGTTACTTGAACAAAAGGATCTCTGGAGACAGCAGCACTCTACAACATCCAGAACTTACCTGAACCCCATGATCTGGGATTCAGACTTTCATACTTCCGATACTAATACGACCTACTTAAGGGCTAAGTTCCTTGAGTGGCAAGTGGTGCCTTATTTTCACTCTACATTGTACTTGGGATGAAAGATTAATTTACTGCATAGCTCCTAAGCTTAAACTTGCTAGAGAAAGCACCTTGCTTATGGACAGCAGGTTCTGGGGCTACGCTGCAAGGCAGCATGTGCACAGGCAGCCGTCAGTCCGAAGCAGCAGCTGTCTCTTGGTGACCTTCTGTGGGCATGGAATGCCTCCTCTACTCCAGCTGCACTTCTGCAAGTGGATGTGCACCGAAAATCTCTCCTGGAAGCTTTCACTAACTCTACCTCGATTTCTTACTTCAAGAGTCAGTATTTTGAAGCAGTCCAAAGTCCACATGCCTCCTTTGATGACCTTTAGGAAAGCTATGAAAACTATTACATTGAAGGAAAGGTCGGAGACTGTTGTAAGCAATGCATATCCTTCCATTAATACAAGCAGTATGCTCAATGACTATCAACAGTGAGAATAAATACAAACAAAAAAGGGGGAAAAAGGAAAAACACACACGGGGGAAAAACACAGAAAAAACACAGAAAAAACAACGGAAAAAAGGAAAGAGAGTTGCAAGTCCCTATTGGCATTACGAAAAAGAGTTGTTTCCCAAAATTCAGCTTCTGTGCCAAAACAGAGAGCCTTTTTCTAAGTTTGGTTTTAACTAACAGGATGCCAGATTTGTCATTCAAAACAGCCATGTATTTATAATCACTAATGTTCCATCGGAAAAGTTTCACTTTCTACAGTAATTCAGCCAGTCTACAAAAGACTCACGCATCAATTCCAGCTTTCAGTGCGGCAGCTCTTTCTACTCAGATGAAGAGTTAGACATCAGAATAGAAGTGCAGTCACATGGACATCAGCATAACAGTCACTGCAAGCTGCAGCTGAAATCCTTTCTTCCCCTGTTACAAGGGCTGAGAGCAAAGGAGTGTGCAAACTACAGGAACATTTTAGAAATTATGGTCTTAAATCAAGGGGCACTTCTGTAGACTTTTGCACTGCAGAATTGGAAATTGTTATACATAACCTGGCCTTGCCCCCCTCCACCCTCTTGCTTTATATATTATGGATATGCAATACTACACCAGAGCTAAAACAAGTGGGATAACTTGGGGACACTTGGTTAAGGGATGAAGTGTGTCTCAGCACAGCTCCAAAATAAAGCAACAATTTTCAAACTCACAAATGACTTTGTAAACAGAGCTTTCATGAGAGTATTTTTCCAGAAAGCTGGTATTCTCCTGTTAGAGCTGGCAAATGAGAGAGTACCACCCCTACAGAGAGCAGTATCCGAGTCCACCCCTCAGCCATGCTCTGCTCCACAGAGTTATGAACGAGCAAGCAGGGGCTTTGTGCTTCTTCCCCATTGCTACCACCAGAAGTGTGCTCCCTAGATTCAGTTCCTCATCTTGCCTCTACTTGGGACCTCCCTGCATCCCAACTGAAGATGGGCAGGGCCCTGGAAAAAGGCAGAACCAGTTGCCCAGCGGCATTTCAGTATTTCCAATAAACTTTCTCTGCACATCACTTCCCCCTCCACCCTTCAAGAGATATTTTACTGCACCCCTTTTGCTGTCATGACTTCCTCAAACATAACTTAAGAAATTCACTTCCTACAAGCGTTAACTCTCTATGTAATAGATTTCAGAGGCTTAAGGAGAAGTACTCTTGACATACTGGAAGGGTACAAAGGGCTTTTCATTAATTTTAACTCTGCATCGAAGCTCTCTTTGGAAAGTTTTGGTCAGACTTTTCTGTATTATATGGTATTCTAATAAAAAAAAGTTGCCCACAAGTGACAGCCTGCCTTATAGAAGATACATTTGTTCTAGTTGCTACATATTTTTGCAGGTGGAAATGTGACAGACAATCCTGAAGTATTTTGCTTCACAAGCCACAGCCTACTTTGATCTTTGATTTTCTAGATACAGACTTTTCAAGTAAAGACTTCAAATGTTAAACAGCACTAATTTCTGAAATTTTCTTGTATCTATTGCCTTCTTGACAAAGGTGTATTCCCTGAGGAAACAGACAGAAATGACTCAAGCTCCAGTAGTGCAAGCAAAGCTGTAACTAATTTTTGCTGCATTTTTTGTTACAAATCCAGTTCACAGAAGCATTTTATTTTGGCCTCAAGAACATAAATTCCATTTATGCATTTCCTTCCTTTTTCTGTTATAAAGAAGCATTCATCTGCATAAGTTGCATCTACTTGAAACATTACCTTGAGCAAGGTTTCTCTTAGCAGGGACTGCTATTATTTCTTTCACAGAAGCACAAATCTCTAACAAAACCCACTATGTCAGATGACCATGTGCCTCTTGACAGCTTTCCGCACGCACCCCCTGTGCCACTGAAACGGTTAGCAGCCTGCCTTTCCTACTGCCAGCCACCAGCTTTTCAGCTCAATACAAATTGTCTCAGGGAGGCCAGCACAATGTGCTCTCCCCCAGTGTCATGCTTCATTTTGTTCTTTTTCATGTTAAAGTGTCAGACAAAGAAAAATCACCCTGACGGGGGGTTTCTCTCAGCTCTTTACACAGGGGAAAAAGCGTCAATGAGGAACTACAAGAGAGCAAGAGATCAGCGTGGCAGTGCATTTGCCACAACTGACCTTGCAGAATAGTTTGACGAAGAACAACAAATTTTAATTGTCCTTTTTCATTCTGGGGAAAGACGTCTTAAGAAGGACTTACTGCACTCGGTAAGAAAACCTGCACTGCCAGAGGCAGAGTCTGGCAAGCAGCATTTTCTTGTTTCACCACCCATTAAGGTCTCACGCCCAGCCAGAGAAGGCAGCAGTGGCTGCTCCTTAGGAGGTCAGCACTGGGACGCAGCTCTGTGAAGCCAGAGGACAGCCCAGCATTTCGTACGGCGGCACCCTCCCTATTCATGGCATCTCAGCAACCTGCCTTAAGGCCACTTCATGTTTCTGCTTCTCAGTTGCTGAGTGTGCAGAACTCTCCCTTTCAAATCAGAGTCCTGCTATCCCTCTACCCCACAGTGTTTCTGAAACTATTTTGGCTGCTCAGTCAATTTCACCAAGTACCAAAACACTGGGTGCCAGAAAGTGTTGCCCTTTTTCGGCACTGATCAGGAGCTGGTGGAGCAGGGAGTCCTGAGGCAGGCCCCTCCGCCAGCGGGAGGGAGACAATGCGCAGATGGGGTGGGTACCACCTCCGAATCACTCCTTCCCACTGGGGCAACCGCAGAAAGCCTGGTACGCACCAAGGAACACAACCAAGTATTTGGCTGGCAAGAGGCAAGTGCCCATCTGGCAGCCCTCTGCAGGCACTGCTGCTCCAATGAGACTGCAGCCCTCGGCACCAGGGCAGCACACATCTCCCAGAACAGGGGGAATGTCTCTATCGCTATATAGTTTGAGGGTATGGGGCCAAAAACCAAACCCCATCTGCCCAAAGAGAGCAAGCCTGGGTCTCCAAAATGTCTTGGTTTCTTCCACTGCCCTCGCCTGCCTCGCACTTGGAGGCGAAGCACCTCACAACATGTCAGGAAGGCAAGTGTGCTGGTGTGCGAACAGCATTCTGGACAGACTGTCTGTCACTGCAGGAAAGACTGTTTTGTTATGGCAACCTGTGGGGTACAGCCACTGTGACCAGCCATGAGCAACCATATGTGGCACACTCCTCAGCAGTCACAAAAAAATTAACAAAAGCTGCTCGTGGTCTTGGTAGCCTGTCCAGAAAACATGGTGGCACCCGAGTTTGCATCTGCAGAGCAACAGTCGCATGTCAGAGTCCTCCTTCCCTCACAGGTCAGGTGTTTCTCTCATATTCACAGCGAGAGCCGCTTTGGCCTCACAGCTTCCCCATGGCTGAACGCCAACAATGTGCTGGAAGGGAAATTAGTTTTGAAAAAGAAAAACAAAACCAAAACCCCAAAAAAGATTGCCAGAAGTGGAAAAGCGCTAGGTCACCAAATAAAGACAGCTCCCTTCCTATTTCCTAGAGTGACACCAGTGAAATTTCTCTAGCAATTAACGCGTTTGCACTGGTGTTACTCCAAGTGTAACCATAAGACTGTCTAGCTGGCAGAAACATCACTGAAGTGATAGTGTGTTGGTGGCAACAGAGAAAGAGAGCAGAGCTCAGCTGCCATAGCGCACAGTAACTACTGCAGGGTTGGCAGTCAAAAATCAACTTGTAGGCTTGACATTGAAATCTGTCAAACAGAATAGGGAATCCCCAAACACCTTCCTATCTGAAACTGTACAATCACACCCAAAGAGTCAGAAAAGCTTCTGAATTACTTTTCATTACCTTGGTAACAACAACAGACACACCAGTGAACCTTAGCTCTTTTATAACACCTCTCAGGCTTAAATTCACTGTCATTCTCAATGCACTCACTAGGTATACCTTAAGATATTTAATGCTCTTTTTGAAAACTTTCTCAAAGCATGTAAATAAAAAAACCCCTTCAGCATCAGAGGAAGTTTATCTCAAGCTTTGTCTCAAAGAACATTTGAGTAAACAAGCTGAAATCCCGATAGGTGTGTGGGTTCAGGCTTCCACTAGGTAGTTAACAGGGTAAGTACAGGCATTGCTGCAAGCAGCTGGATACAACCTTTGTCAGGGATGCAGATACAAACTGTCTTCATGGTGAGTACAAACTCCTCCCAACACAGGTTCCTCAAAAATCCACATCCTTTTGGAAGACGTAACGCAGTAGCAGTTGCACGGGAAAAAGAAAAGTTACCGTGCAGTCGTAAACAACCCTGCATACAACCATTTCACCATGGTGCTGAAAGAAGATGGTTTATCAGAGATGGGAACGTGATGATAAGATGAAACTACGTGACAGAATGGCCTGAAGTGGCACCACATGAAAGATAACGTGATCTCTGCTGAGTGGGCTGTAGACACTACTGCTAGCACTACCTAAGCACAAACACAGCTTTCTCATGACCGCAAGTACAGGGGATACTGGAATTACAGTGAGCACAAGGGACACTGCCCTCTTCCAAAGATGTTACAGAAAACCCACAACCATGTGGAAACCAGACAGCCACCAAGAAATAGTCATTCTTTTTCTGGCCTCACGTGATTTTTCATGCTGTAATGCTGAAACATTTTTCCCCCATCTGCCACATGACTAGCAGAATAAATAACCTTCAGTCAACACCACCAGGGTAGTACAAAAGAGGCCAACACTGGAACTCTAAAAAATGAAAGCAGGGAAGGTAGTAGCTTTTTTGAATTCTAAAGCTCTGCTCCAAAGTTAAAGCCTATGTAGGCCACACATTAAACAAACATCTTAAGTAAATCAGGAGAGCGCATAAAATTAGTTTAAAAAGCAGTACTATGAAGTAGAACAACAGGAGACTTGTCTATGCAATTTATTATCAATTTATAATTTTCTCCACTCATAGTCTTCCCAAAATAATATCTTCCATAATTCAGTTTAACTAATTTTCACATTAACATCACATACTTTACACACATTTGTTGGGCTGGATTGCTAGCATGGTGGCAATTCTGCAGCATATGGCACTGCAGAAAGGGTCTCTAACACGTTCCTCCTCTGTCTCAAAGTGAAGCTGGTTCAAAAATGTTTGTGTACACCTTACCTACCCTCCTGCATGCCCAACTACTTGTTCCCATTGTCACTCCTCTTCCTCAACTGATGTCACAAAATCAAAATTTACTTCTAACCATTAACGCTCAATGATCCAGTTTAAAAGATAATTAAAAAAAAAAAAAGTGTTCACACAAGCCATGGAGGAAAGTGCTACCCTATGTCCTAGGACAAAATGGCAATGAGCTGAATTCTTCAAGCCAACATTGCCCTGTATCCTGCAACTAGATTTGGAAAGACAGTACTCTAAAAGAGGCAGGAGAGACCTTAGAAAAGTAGGCAGACTAGAACATGAATACATCAGAGACTGTTTTCAACTTCTTTTATACTACTTTTTTTTGAACAAGAAAAGGTTGTTTACAAGTATTTATGGAGTTCTCGGTTTCTACTCCCCCAGTTTTCATCTGTGATAGCAAAACCTCTCACACAAGTCTTCTGCTTGGCCAGCCATATTCCAATCATTAACATTAGCCAGAGAAGTCAGAGGAAATATTTTGAGGGTGGCATGAGAGCTTTTTTTTGGCTTCTCAGCAACTAGTAGTTATTCAGCATAATTTTCTGAAATTTCAATTCCTTTAAGATGCTCCACCAAAGACAAAGATGAGGTTATTTGTCATGCAATATGATGTGACTAAGGAGAGATTTACTAGGACTTATGTGGGGTTGAGTCAAAAGCTCCAGTACTTTTCCACAGTGCTCAGTTTCTTCCAACTACAGAAAATGAATTACTGTCAGGTTAAGAAACAAAACTGAAAAAAAATTACAGCTAGTTCACTACATTTGGGATACTATTCTGGAAACATTAAATCTGATTTTTATATAGGGCAGTTAGAGATGGATTACCTAAAATGAAATATAAGCTCACTGTTTTGAATTAATACAGACAAAAAAGCAAAACAGGTCAGAAAATTTTCCCTGTAGATGATTTCCTCCCTGAATTATGAAGTTGAGAGGACAGAATTGAAAAGACTACACTTTGTTATGCTAACTTTCCCGCAGTAGCACTAAGCCATCTATGTTAAAAAGTGCAAAGTTAACGCCAAACATTTTCAGCAGCTTTCACTGCTGGCAAACTACACCCAAATTCCACAGAAAACAAAGAAAATGGTCACATTACAATGGTTGTGGAGGACACTTCAAGTGTGCAGAATGGTCAAAACCCACAGTTGTCCCTGTAATCTAAAATCCAATAGAAATGCGTAATATAATAAATATACTCCTTTACTATGTAGTCTTCTCATCCCAGAAAAGTATTGGTGTGCAGTTTGGACGCTTGGGGATTTCAGCAGGAAAGTTTGTATGGACAACAGTGAGGTTGTATACAGGACCAGTTTTGGTGTCTCCCAAGGAAAAAAGTGATTAATTCAACTGTTGCTTCATTATGAGTGGATGAAAAGACAATGTTATAGCCCCATCTCTGAAACAGTTTTTCATTCAGGTTCAGAGTAACCTCCTCTAACCTAAAATGCGAAAGGCTGCACATCCTAAATGCCTAAAAAAGCTTAAAAGCAATGCAGCCACTGCAAATGGCAAGGAAGACACAATCAATTGACCCTTAGAGGCCTCTCAAAAGCACCTGAAGGTAAAAAACGTTAAGACATTTACAAGAATTATTTTCTCAACATCTTCCTACCCTATGTAAAAACACCGTTACCTTACAATTTTCAGAATAAAAATTCTAAATGGCTACAGAGAAATGAAACTTTCTGTCACAGTTACACATGCATATGCAAGAAAAATATTAATAATTAGCAATGTTAATTAAGATGGGTGCAAGAATTCACTGTAAGATGTCTTCCGATACTAATGATCCCAGCTTCACTGTTGTTCTACGACTGCTTTTTAAGCTGAAGTAACAGTATTCCAGTAACTTTTGGTTAAAACAACTATGACTGCATAAAAAACCTCACAAAAATCAGCTGATGAGAATTCACCACGTATCAAGGTGAGCTTGTTGACAACTTTCTGAGGCAGTTGATACAGTCAGGATGCTGGACAAAGATAGGCTAAGAGCACATTACAAACTAAGGAGATGCTTTCAGACTAAAACTGAAGACGTTGCCATCTTTTCATGACTATGAACATCCTGAAAAATCCCAACTTCTGGGTGTTTATTAAGGGATTAAGGACAGCATGGTGCATTTTGTCACTCAGAGATAAAGTCAAGGAAAATATATCCAACAGGCAGCAGGAAGCAAGTATCATGTTGAGATTGAACAGCTGACCAAAGTGCAAAGGACAAAAAGCAAATGTAAACGAAGATAACACCCAAGACAGACCAGAACGCAGTGATGTGTTGTTTCTGATGGCATATAGAAACAACTGAACCTTGAGATACAACGAGGAAGAAAGACAAGGGAGAAGAAAAGGTAGAAAACAATTGATCTAAACAAAGCTACACGTATAAACAAGCTGTCAAATGTACTTAACAACCTGGTCTGAGCTTTACAAAGATTAAACAGCCTCTCTCTGTGCAACCTTGAAACATGGGGAAGCTACTGAAAAGATAAGGTGAGCAGCAGCACTCCAGGCAGCACCTGACACTTGCAGCTCTGCTTCACTTCTGTTAGAATAAGCACCCTGTTCCACATTGCACAAGGACACAGCCATTACATACACCTACTGTAAAACTAGAGTAAACCTGCTCTCACTCCAGCATAAGACTACATGATGCATCTGATAAATGCGCATTATCTACTACCTTCATGCAGGTACCTGCCACCCAGACACATGCATGCACATTTTATAACGACCAACAGGGTGGTATTAACCATATCCATAAAGCTCATCCCTTTCCCTAAAGGAAGGACTCAATTCTCAGTTCAAGAAGCATCACATTACGTTACCTTGCTTTTTGCAGTGTTTCAGCTCTAACTGTAGGTGAGAAACTGTTTCTTTAAGATACCTCTTTTTTCTCTATGTCAGCAGAGTTTGTCATTCTTGAGAATGTATGAAAAACCACCAGCACATAAACACTACTAAGTAACATTATCTTTAACAGATATAAGAAAGCGGTGTTCAAATGAGACAGCTTAAAAGCCTTTTAAAAATTCATAAACCCCCAAAATGAGCAAGAGAATTGGGTGAGGGAACAGAATTTTATTGTTAAGCCATTTTATGCAGCTGACTCAACACAGGACCTCTCAAAACATGCCAAGTACAATACAATCTATGTGTGGGGTAAAAATGGAAGAAAAAACAAGCACAGAAACCCAAATACCATACATCCTGTATGTGCCCACAAACAGGCACACAAAGTCTTTTTCCTCTTCCCCTCCACCCTTGTTTTTAAGAAAAAAGCAAGTAAGCTCCCTGACAAATATATTCTCATTTGCCTTATCATTACCTCCAAAAGACCTACTACAGGAGGAGTTAAGGTTGTATGGTCAAGGACCTTGGGCTGTAAAACTTTACAGTATAAATTACAGACCAATAGAACTACATAAAAAGAATATTAATTTGAAAAGACACCCTTGACAATACATGGCATACAGTACACATGTGACATTTGAAAGGGCAGTCACCTTTTTTCCCCCCTAACTTTTTTTTTTTTTAAAGAAGTTACGAAAAAAGACAGAAAAATGGAATAACTAATACTGGAACACACAAACAAACAAACAAAAAAATCAATGTAGTTTGCATTCTAATTTTCAACTGAAAGTGGCAGTCAGAAGAGCCTTCCCACCTCAGCTTTCTTTTTCCCCTCAGAAAACAGGGGCATGACAACAGCATGAAGGATACTACTGAGTGCTACAATAGATGAGCTTTTGAGTTCAGCAGGAGTTGCACAATGATAGAGAAGTCTCCTACAGAGGCACAATCAGTCCTCCAGGAATAGATAAAAATTAATAGATCACAATTAATTTATTTAGCTAACGAATCCAATAGCAGCTAGGAAACACTGATGTTTTTCCTTGCACCATACTTTGCAGACCATTAACTTCAATAATCCTTAAAAACTTCACACTTGACACTGAAGGCTTTCTTATTAGCAGCTGGATTTTCCTGTCACTAGGCTACTCCGTAGGCTAGAAAAACTCCCATACCCCTGCTTAATTTGGGGCTTGTTTTAGTACAGACATACACAAGGAACTCAGAAATAATTTCCATCTGCCTCACAAAGGAGCCAGAGAAAACATTTCTTCACTTGACTCTCATTTATGTTACCATAATGCACAGCTTAAACCAGAAGAGAGTTTTCACAGCGTAGCCCCGCATTCATCACTGCAACAAACGACGGCAGGAAACGTAGGTTACAACAGATGGAGGATTCGCTCTGCGGCAGCCTACAGCTTCAGGTTTTTGAGAAGTGGCCCTGATGAGCTAGACAGAAAGTACCACCAGTATTGAAAAGAAGGCTGAAGGTTTGCAGCGAGGTGCAGGTAAGGAAGACACTACAGGCTCCCTGGGTGTGAGCACACAGACAAGAGCCGGTCACGTTCCCCCTCTTCCCACCACATTTGCTTGCTGCTGCGCTTCAAAGGTTTTCAGAACAAGGAGGTTAATAGCTATGATTGCATCTCCTGCTTTACTGTGTCTTCCGGTCTCTTATTATTCACCTGTTTCCAAATCATCAGAGCATTTCAAACTTACGCTATATCTGCACGTAAGCTTTCTAAGGAACAACATGCAGGAACACAGGCCCAAGTATTTTTCATTTGGATAGAAAAAGAAAGTACAGATTCATGATTCAATCAGGCACAGATTCAACAGTTTCTGTCTCTTTCTTAAGTGCCATGCAGCATGAAGGATAAGGGTTTTCAAGAAGAAAAGGTGGCACTGACAATGGTATTTCAGACAATGGAAGAAAAAGAAAGGAGAGATCTTGCAGCTGCTAAATCCTCCACAGACAGCGCCAGCACACAGCCCTCCCTCCCATCGATGTGGTCTTCTTCTTTCAAAGGAGCACATGACTTTAAAAAAGTTATGACCACAGGGTTAGCAGACAATATATGGGATTTCTCCATGGTCATACTCTGCTAAGCAATTAGGTCAAACCATGCTCTTGAAAATTAGTTTGGTACAGCTGAAGGTCACGGAATGAAAGCATGCGGGCAGGAGATGAGGCAGAAAAAGAGTAGAAAGATTTATTTTAACTCTCAACCACGTACAAAGCCCTTGCCAGAAAGAGGAGCTGCACTGTTGCTAGAACTTTATAGTGTATGAAAGGAACATTCTTGGCACTGAAAAACTGGCATCTGTGTACAAATAGAAAAGGTGTTGTTCCAAGTTACAAGCTGTGCACAGAAACAGAAAGGAACTCCTTTACATCAATGTGCTCACCAGTACTGTCTTGTTCATTCTAAGTTACACTTTTGTCAATGGATTGATGTGGCTTAACAGTCAGGTAAATAAGCAGATTTTTATTCCTGTTAACCAGAACAAAGAGATATTACATGCTTTTATGGAGTTCTGTAATTCTGTTTTTTTAAAACAGATTCTCTTGCATGAGCAGGAATTCTGATGTCAGATTTTTTTTCTATTCACATTTGGGTTTTGGAATGCAAATTTGAATGAATAAAGTACTCTGGGTCTATGTTGGCAGCAGATGTTCAGAAGAGAAGGCACACTGAAAAAGCTGGAAGCATTACTAAAGGTTTGATGATTCTATCCTCCTGGAAACTCATAAATTACTGCAGATACAAAACAAAGACATACTAACAACTTTACAGATTGCTATAAGAAGTTCACTGAATTATTTAAGTCTAAAAGTAGCCAAATAAAGACTAAATTCTCTTTCCTGCTTTTTATAGTGCTTTGAACGGTTAGAATAGGTGGGTGAGAGGCAAACACCAGACAGGCACAGACAAAACCTTCCCTGCTTCCTGTATGTATATAAACAATTCAGCTCTGTCTTCAGTTTCATATTATCTATCCAACATTCACTTGTACAGTCTGGGTAACCAGACATGTGTGCTTGTCACTGTGCCAGTAGACAAGACAAGAAATGCAAGTTATCAACATCACTGAAACTTTATACAACAGGCTGAACAATGGCCAGATACTACTTTTTTTTCTGCTCTCTGATCCAGTTATTGCCTAGGCAGGAATAGCAATTACAACATTATCAGGAAAAAAGAAATATTCAAGTTGTTGGCTATTCCTTTGTAAGCAAAAGCATAATATCTAAATGCTATGATTTGCTCTCTTTAGGAGCTGTAAAACTTCTCACTGCTCAAGAGATAAACAATTTTTCATGGTTCCTTGTTGAGAATTAATTTTACCATACGATAACTTTTCACTTTTAAATTTCATCTAATATAGTTCAATGTGAGATGGCCTACGTGCACAGGTATTCAATAATACCTATATATACATTCAATAAAACTTTAGAGTTAGTTTTTAAACAGTCTTCTCCATGGTATGTTCAATCCCCCCCCCCCCTTT